>NC_135237.1:406438560-406751060 GCF_051348905.1 Ranitomeya variabilis
AACGTCAGGTGGTCCTTGGTAGTGCTTTCAGGCACGGGTACCTCCTGCTTAGTAACCGGGTTCCAGTAACGTCAGCTGGTCCTCGGTAGTTCCATTGGCTCTTGGACCTTCGGGTAGCCATCCGAGTTCCAGTTCCATCAGCTGGTTCTCGGCATTTTCTCAGCCTTCTTGTACCTTCTGCTACATTTCCAAGTTCAATAGACTAAACACGATGACCCGGAAGACCACCCCTAAGATGACGACGACACCAGAGACGACAACCACCGTGATGACGACGACCCTGGAGACGATGACCCCGAAGACCACCCCGATGACGACGACCCCGGAGACGACGACCCTGAAGACCACCCCGATGACGACGACCCCGGAGACGACGACCCTGGAGACGACGACGACCTGGAAGACCGAGAAGCAGAAGAACAAGAGGCTGCAGAACAAAGAGCAGAAGAACATTAAGCATAACACAAAATATCAGAGCAAAAAATATTATCTAAATTATAAGCAGAAGAAGACTAAGCAGTGTATGGGGGTGAGTCCGTTCCTCCTCGTGGTGCCCCTGGATAAAGCCTGATGCTGCAGGCCAAACTGAACGCGGACAAATGTAACTCTTTTGTGACAGGCAGAACGGAAGGTGTAATCTTCAAACTTTTATAGATAACAACTACGGGAATGCCTGTCACAAATAAGAATATGATGAAGAAGTAGAATATGATGAAGATAATAGTAAAATAAAAAGAATATGAACAATGTAAGAAAAAAAATAATAGGTAGAAGATGAAGAAGAAGATGAATAAGGTGAAGAAGTTGATGTCAAAGAAGCTGATGATGAGGATAATGAAGAAGAAAGTGTGGGAGAAGTAAAAAAGAAGGTGAAGGGCGTGGAAGTAGTGAAACATCAATATCTGACAAAATAAAAAAAAATTAACATAGTCAAAATCTTTCTACCGCCGAACGTCATAAAAAAAACCAAAAACCTGCTATTCTATTACATTGGGCTAAACCTCTGTGCCTTTAATGTCTCCGCCACGTCCCCCAATACATCCTACATTATTCTTAGTTGTTTTCCTTCATGTAGAATGAACCTACAAGTTTATAAAGGGTTTATTTTAATTCCGATATTTTCGTCCCATTGACTTGCATTGGGATCGGGTATCGGTATCGGATTAGATCCGATATTTTGACGGTATCGGCCGATACTTTCCGATACCGATACTTTTCGATATCGGAAAGTAGCGCTCAACACTAATGAGCACCCATTGTATTCAGAGGTGGTGCACACGTATGTCAAGTTTTTCACATGGGCCGTGTGTCCATGTGAAAAACCTGCAGACATGTCAGTTTTTTATCAGCAGCATGGACAAAATGCGAGCAGCCCATGTACACACTGATAACACGTGGATGACATCAGCGTGACACGTACCGGCACCTGGAAAGAAGCAGCACAATTTGCGCTGATTCCAGGCACCAGCTGCTGAAGGCAGCTCTTATCATTGTCGCTTGGTCTCACTAAGATCGGCGCGACCAGGCGACAATGATGGGAGTTGTACTCAGCCAACTCAGCAACCGCCGTGTCCCTCCTGTGTAAAATAAAGAATTAAATAAAAATAATGGCATATGCTCCCACGCAATTTTCATAACTGGCAGAGGTAAAGCCCATGGATGAGGGCTGATAATGAAAATCTGGGAAAAGGCACTAAAGCAACCACCGGGTCAGGGACATGTGAAATACAGGCTTTTCATATTCATCAACCTACTCAAGGATATCTCTTGAACAACACTCTCGAGACTTAACAAATTGCACCACTAGGGAAGAGAAAATCCCTGTCTAGAAGAGAATACCTACTGAATGCAACTGTTGTGAAAAAGGCCTATTTGACCAAAATGCGTTGACACTCAAAGGTTGCTCTTATGTCTTGAACTTTAATACAGGTAATCTTTTTTGCATTCAAAAGGAGTGTGCAATTGATATTTATTCTACATAGTCCACAAGGGATCTCACCAATCCCCTCAATTGGCACCTCCATTAGTGGAATACCTCAGTGTGCACGCCAATATTTATTTTTCATGATATCATGCGCAGTGACGTGTATCTCCCCTCCATCACTTCACCAGTGACTCTGTCACAAGTGGGATCACTCAAAATTTTGCCTTACAACAATACCAAAAATAAAGAATGAGATCTAAACAGCCTCCAAGAGGAGCTTCTCTCAGCAAACCAGGAGAAATTTAATGATGAACAATGCTTTGTCCCCAACATGATGGAGACCAAGGCAAAAGTGATAAATAAGTTGCTCGATGAACAAATAATTTTGAGTCCATGTCCAGGAAACCACCCAGATCTCAATCTCAATGAGAACATATGGTCAATTCTCAAAAATCTGATGGACAAAGACAGAGAAATTTTGATAGACTCCAAGCACTGATTAGACAAGAATGGGTGTCATCAGTCAGGATCTGGCCCAAAAGCTGATATCCAGAGTCTTGAAAACTCAGGGACAATACTGCAAATATTGAGTCTTTCCATAAACTTGATGCATTTGTCAATAAAAATGTAAAAACTTATAAAATGCTGATAATTGTACTTCAGTAACCATAGAAATACCCGACTAATAGACTTTGCCTCATTTTTCAAGCAGAAGATTGATAACATCAGAGACAGTTTTGGTCAACAACCCCCAGAGCCCTTCCTCCCATCTTCCCAGCCCTCCACCTACAAAACCAACTTCTCCACCATTACAGAAGATCAACTCTCCACTCTACTCTCAAGATCGCATCTCACCACCTGTGCACTTGACCAGCTCCCATCCCACTTCATCCCAAACCTCACCACAGACTTCATCCCAACCCTAACCCATCTCTTCAATCTATCACTAACAACTGGTGTTTTCCCCTCAAGCTTTAAACATGCCTCCATCACACCTATCCTCAAAAAGCCCTCTCTTGACCCATCCTCTGTATCTAGCTATCGCCCTATATCACTTCTCCCTTATGCCTCCAAACTACTGGAACAACACGTCTACCTTGAACTGTCCTCCCATCTCTCTTCTTGCTCCCTCTTTGACCACTTATAATCTGGCTTCCGGTCACACCATTCCACTGAAACTGCCCTAACTAAGGTCACCAATGACCTCAACCGCCAAGAGCAAGCGACACTACTCTGTCCTCCTCCTCCTCGACCTGTCGACTGCCTTTGTCACAGTGGACCATTCCCTATTATTACAGACCCTCTCATCCCTTGGCATCACAGACTTGGCCCTATCCTGGATCTCATCATACCTAACAGACCGGACATTCAGCGTCTCCCACTCACACACCACCTCCTCATCTCGTCCCCTATCTGTCGGAGTCCCACAAGGTTCAGTCCTAGGGCCCCTGCTCTTCTCCATTTACACCTTTGGCCTGGGACAGCTCATAGAATTGCAGCGCCCCAGAGTCCTGGTCGTTGCAGTACTGTGACTCCGCCACTAAGGGGAGCTGTGGTACGTCTGATGGCACTGAAGGAGTTCATCTGATCAGGTATCACAGACACCAATACATTTCACAGCCGGGCCTCCGGGGGGAGCTAAGGGTTCTATTCACTAGGCCACTCCCCACCATAGTGGGTAAACTGGGGGTCAGGCAGGAAGTTAGTCAGAAAGCTGACTGGATTGGAACCAGGCAACACCTTGTGGCAGAGGGTGTTGTGGGGGAAGATACAGTAGGGTCTCTGTCAGGGGTGGGATCCTGACAGAGGCTTGGCAACTTGAACGAACGTAACGGGACCGTGCCTGCTCAGGATAGCGGCGTTGCCCAAGGAAGGACCAGAAGCGAGATAGATTGTGCTGAGTGAGAAACGAGATCAAGGCAATAAGGAGAATACCAGTAGGGGTCGTGCTGTAAGACCGAGGCAACACCCTACTGAGGCGCACTACCGGTGGCCAGAACGCCGAGGGAGTATTACAACATCCAGCTTCAAGCGATACTCTAAACAGCGGCAGGACAGTCAGTCTAAGGCGGGCTGTCTGACTTAAATCACCTATGCAGTCTTGGGGGGCAACTTGTGGAGAGGGGCGACTCTAGGGTCCCGGAAGAGCTCCGAGCCTACCCGTCAAACGGGTGCCGTCCCAACCATAACATCAGGGAGGGACGGAGGATTAGCAGAACATCATCTAATCGAGTTGTGAGGGAACTTAAGAAACAGACACAACAGTTGTGGGGACTTTCCGTAAGCACAGCAGGGAAGGACCGCAACACATAGCGCTAGAAGGAAGGCACAGATTTCCACCTGCTAAGAGAACTCTGGAGGTGCCATGGGACCGGCCGGACTTGCGCAGCCTGGTTATCCGGATTCCGGACTGAGGACCCAGAGATCTTCAGTAAAGAGGTAAAGAGACTGCAACCTGGTGTCCTCGTTATTTACTGCACCGCACCACTACAGCTTCACCACCATCATCCATCATACTCATTTACTGTACGCCCCTCGGCAGGGTCACGGACCGGGCCTAGCCACCGTGACAACCCCAGAGCAGAGACTCAGAGGCCTGGTACCGGGTCTCCCCTCGGCCCTGCGGCGGTGGGGGCGCTACAATTTGGCGTCACGAACAGGATCTACTTAAGCCTGAAAAATCAGGTCATGTGTGCCTTGGAACTGTGATTTGCTGTGCTTGGACTGTACTTTATTGCAAAGACTGTGCTGCGCCATTTACCGCCAAAAGTTCCCGCCAAAACTGCCGCCATTACAGCGCTAAGGAGAGCGCAGGAGAAGACGAAGGGCGTGGAAGTGGGCGTGAACAAGCTGAAGAGCGCGAAAGACAATGGCCGCCCAGTCTAAATATCTCGGCCCCTTGAGGACGTGTCCGTAAGCAGCCGAGATCCGCCTCCTGATCCTCAATGGTGGGCAGAGACAGAGAAAACGAAACCGCCCACGAAGGAGAGAGCGGGAAAAGGACCAGGAAGAAGGAGTGAGCGACATGGAGGACGCCATGGCGAGCCGCCCGGAGCCGGAGCGTGGGGTCGGAGCAGAGGACTTCCCCAGCCACCCAGAGGGGCACCGCAACCAGGCCTCCACCGCTGATGCTGAATTCCTACAGACCGGAGTGGACGAGCTCAGCGACCGACCCCGGCGGACGCAGCTGAGCACTGGGGCCGGGTGGAAGAAGGCCATCATCAGGAGCCTCACCAGAACTCTGTCGGCAGCCTCGTCTGGTCCGGAGCAAGAAAGAAGTTCCAGCGCTCCGAAGCCAGAAAGCAAGGCCCTGCCGGAAAGCGAGATGCTGCGAGCAGAGATGACAACGTCGCAGCACGAGGCCCTGCAACCAGCGTTCCAGACCCCAGCGGAGGCAGAGCAGACCGGCACCGGAGGGACCGCATCTGAAGCAGGTATGAAGGACGACCCTGCCCTGACGACCGACACCACTCCAGTGACTGCTAGTGCCACAACTGCTGACTCCATTCCAGTGACTGATCTTGCAGCAGCCGCTATCTCTGCTGCAGCAAATGCCCATACTCAAGCTGCGCAGACCTCCATAGCTGCGCATGATTTAACCGTACATGAAAGACGGATTAACGGCGTTTGTCCAGCACTGGGTGTAACCCTGGACCTCACTTTTCCCAGGCCAGGAAGGGTTAAGTGCCAGGTGCAGCCCTGGAAGCCGTCCAACTAAACCTCGGAAACCTGAAACTGTACATAGTTAACTGTTTGTTTCCCTGCTTTTTGCTACTTTAAACCCGACCTGGGTTATTCTTAAAGGGATCCCTTTGTTTACCCGGGATCCCTTCTTCTGCTTTTTTTTGTTTTGTTTCCTGTTTATTCATCCCTGAGAGAACTGCTGGATCATGAACAATGCATGATACAAACTTTTTGTAAATAGTTTGCACCTTCTTAAGGGTGCTTCCTACTGGTTTTACTTCAAAAAGGACTCTTTGTGAAGATACCACACTGGAACCTTTGCTGAGTATGGACTGGTAGCTTGAGAAGATATGCTACCTCGTAGAAACTTGGTCCCCTCTTAAAGGGGATGTTCATTTGTTGCACTTAAATGGTGATATTGCTTTAAGACAGATGACAATAATGTTTTGACGAAAGAAAGTGATGATAATGTTTATGTGAGAAAGTTATATGTATCCAATTAGTTAATTGTAAAGAAATGCTGATGATGTTCCCTGAAAGAAAGTGAAAGCTAGTAGAAGGATGCAGTGGGCCCGTAGGGGTAGACGTAGTGCCCAGCATACATGTCAGTAAGAAAAATAATGAGAAGGTTTAATGTTCTATAGAAAATGTTTGATAATGTTGATAGACAACGAGGATGGAAGGTGAACCCTGAGTCCTCCTAGGAGCCATATAGAGATGGCTCAGTGCTCTTAAACTGAAAGTAATCTTATGTTCTATACTGTGTATAGTAGTTGAAAAGACAGAAGGCTCGGGCTGAAAGGAGCGGCCCTGTAAGAAAGGAGAGGCAGTAGGTCTGGTGCCGTTAGGACAGGCGGTCCTGCAGATTTAAAGAAGGAGAATGTAAAAGTTAAATTGCCTTATAATGTGATTATAAGAAGGTCTTTAGTGGATTCAGAGTGTACATCCTTAAAGGCAATGTTAAGTTATTGTTCAAAAGTTTGTACTAGTAGAATACCCGGTTGGGTAAGAAAAGTTATTTATAGCATGTTGCTATGGTATTTAACCATGTTTGTAACGTTCAAGTGTCCTCACCTCCCATAAAGGGAAGCTCTGTTTAAATATACTTATTGTTATTGCACTCAACAAAACTGTATGTCTTTTTGCTAACTTGTATTGTTGTTTTCTTCTCAGTCCCGGAGTACTGTGTTTAACCAGGGGGGGGAGTGCAGCGCCCCAGAGTCCTGGTCGTTGCAGTACTGTGACTCCGCCACTAAGGGGAGCTGTGGTACGTCTGATGGCACTGAAGGAGTTCATCTGATCAGGTATCACAGACACCAATACATTTCACAGCCGGGCCTCCGGGGGGAGCTAAGGGTTCTATTCACTAGGCCACTCCCCACCATAGTGGGTAAACTGGGGGTCAGGCAGGAAGTTAGTCAGAAAGCTGACTGGATTGGAACCAGGCAACACCTTGTGGCAGAGGGTGTTGTGGGGGAAGATACAGTAGGGTCTCTGTCAGGGGTGGGATCCTGACAGAGGCTTGGCAACTTGAACGAACGTAACGGGACCGTGCCTGCTCAGGATAGCGGCGGTGCCCAAGGAAGGACCAGAAGCGAGATAGATTGTGCTGAGTGAGAAACGAGATCAAGGCAATAAGGAGAATACCAGTAGGGGTCGTGCTGTAAGACCGAGGCAACACCCTACTGAGGCGCACTACCGGTGGCCGGAACGCCGAGGGAGTATTACAACATCCAGCTTCAAGCGATACTCTAAACAGCGGCAGGACAGTCAGTCTAAGGCGGGCTGTCTGACTTAAATCACCTATGCAGTCTTGGGGGGCAACTTGTGGAGAGGGGCGACTCTAGGGTCCCGGAAGAGCTCCGAGCCTACCCGTCAAACGGGTGCCGTCCCAACCATAACATCAGGGAGGGACGGAGGATTAGCAGAACATCATCTAATCGAGTTGTGAGGGAACTTAAGAAACAGACACAACAGTTGTGGGGACTTTCCGTAAGCACAGCAGGGAAGGACCGCAACACATAGCGCTAGAAGGAAGGCACAGATTTCCACCTGCTAAGAGAACTCTGGAGGTGCCATGGGACCGGCCGGACTTGCGCAGCCTGGTTATCCGGATTCCGGACTGAGGACCCAGAGATCTTCAGTAAAGAGGTAAAGAGACTGCAACCTGGTGTCCTCGTTATTTACTGCACCGCACCACTACAGCTTCACCACCATCATCCATCATACTCATTTACTGTACGCCCCTCGGCAGGGTCACGGACCGGGCCTAGCCACCGTGACAACCCCAGAGCAGAGACTCAGAGGCCTGGTACCGGGTCTCCCCTCGGCCCTGCGGCGGTGGGGGCGCTACAATTTGGCGTCACGAACAGGATCTACTTAAGCCTGAAACATCAGGTCATGTGTGCCTTGGAACTGTGATTTGCTGTGCTTGGACTGTACTTTATTGCAAAGACTGTGCTGCGCCATTTACCGCCAAAAGTTCCCGCCAAAACTGCCGCCATTACAGCGCTAAGGAGAGCACAGGAGAAGACGAAGGGCGTGGAAGTGGGCGTGAACAAGCTGAAGAGCGCGAAAGACAATGGCCGCCCAGTCTAAATATCTCGGCCCCTTGAGGACGTGTCCGTCAGCAGCCGAGATCCGCCTCCTGATCCTCAATGGTGGGCAGAGACAGAGAAAACGAAACCGCCCACGAAGGAGAGAGCGGGAAAAGGACCAGGAAGAAGGAGTGAGCAACATGGAGGACGCCATGGCGAGCCGCCCGGAGCCGGAGCGTGGGGTCGGAGCAGAGGACTTCCCCAGCCACCCAGAGGGGCACCGCAACCAGGCCTCCACCGCTGATGCTGAATTCCTACAGACCGGAGTGGACGAGCTCAGCGACCGACCCCGGCGGACGCAGCTGGGCACTGGGGCCGGGTGGAAGAAGGCCATCATCAGGAGCCTCACCAGACATCTGTCGGCAGCCTCGTCTGGTCCGGAGCAAGAAAGAAGTTCCAGCGCTCCGAAGCCAGAAAGCAAGGCCCTGCCGGAAAGCGAGATGCTGCGAGCAGAGATGACAACGTCGCAGCACGAGGCCCTGCAACCAGCGTTCCAGACCCCAGCGGAGGCAGAGCAGACCGGCACCGGAGGGACCGCATCTGAAGCAGGTATGAAGGACGACCCTGCCCTGACGACCGACACCACTCCAGTGACTGCTAGTGCCACAACTGCTGACTCCATTCCAGTGACTGATCTTGCAGCAGCCGCTATCTCTGCTGCAGCAAATGCCCATACTCAAGCTGCGCAGACCTCCATAGCTGCGCATGATTTAACCGTACATGAAAGACGGATTAACGGCGTTTGTCCAGCACTGGGTGTAACCCTGGACCTCACTTTTCCCAGGCCAGGAAGGGTTAAGTGCCAGGTGCAGCCCTGGAAGCCGTCCAACTAAACCTCGGAAACCTGAAACTGTACATAGTTAACTGTTTGTTTCCCTGCTTTTTGCTACTTTAAACCCGACCTGGGTTATTCTTAAAGGGATCCCTTTGTTTACCCGGGATCCCTTCTTCTGCTTTTTTTTGTTTTGTTTCCTGTTTATTCATCCCTGAGAGAACTGCTGGATCATGAACAATGCATGATACAAACTTTTTGTAAATAGTTTGCACCTTCTTAAGGGTGCTTCCTACTGGTTTTACTTCAAAAAGGACTCTTTGTGAAGATACCACACTGGAACCTTTGCTGAGTATGGACTGGTAGCTTGAGAAGATATGCTACCTCGTAGAAACTTGGTCCCCTCTTAAAGGGGATGTTCATTTGTTGCACTTAAATGGTGATATTGCTTTAAGACAGATGGCAATAATGTTTTGACGAAAGAAAGTGATGATAATGTTTATGTGAGAAAGTTATATGTATCCAATTAGTTAATTGTAAAGAAATGCTGATGATGTTCCCTGAAAGAAAGTGAAAGCTAGTAGAAGGATGCAGTGGGCCCGTAGGGGTAGACGTAGTGCCCAGCATACATGTCAGTAAGAAAAATAATGAGAAGGTTTAATGTTCTATAGAAAATGTTTGATAATGTTGATAGACAATGAGGATGGAAGGTGAACCCTGAGTCCTCCTAGGAGCCATATAGAAATGGCTCAGTGCTCTTAAACTGAAAGTAATCATATGTTCTATACTGTGTATAGTAGTTGAAAAGACAGAAGGCTCGGGCTGAAAGGAGCAGCCCTATAAGAAAGGAGAGGCAGTAGGTCTGGTGCCGTTAGGACAGGCGGTCCTGCAGATTTAAAGAAGGAGAATGTAAAAGTTAAATTGCCTTATAATGTGATTATAAGAAGGTCTTTAGTGGATTCAGAGTGTACATCCTTAAAGGCAATGTTAAGTTATTGTTCAAAAGTTTGTACTAGTAGAATACCCGGTTGGGTAAGAAAAGTTATTTATAGCATGTTGCTATGGTATTTAACCATGTTTGTAACGTTCAAGTGTCCTGTCCTCCCATAAAGGGAAGCTCTGTTTAAATATACTTATTGTTATTGCACTCAACAAAACTGTATGTCTTTTTGCTAACTTGTATTGTTGTTTTCTTCTCAGTCCCGGAGTACTGTGTTTAACCAGGGGGGGGAGTGCAGCGCCCCAGAGTCCTGGTCGTTGCAGTACTGTGACTCCGCCACTAAGGGGAGCTGTGGTACGTCTGATGGCACTGAAGGAGTTCATCTGATCAGGTATCACAGACACCAATACATTTCACAGCCGGGCCTCCGGGGGGAGCTAAGGGTTCTATTCACTAGGCCACTCCCCACCATAGTGGGTAAACTGGGGGTCAGGCAGGAAGTTAGTCAGAAAGCTGACTGGATTGGAACCAGGCAACACCTTGTGGCAGAGGGTGTTGTGGGGGAAGATACAGTAGGGTCTCTGTCAGGGGTGGGATCCTGACAGAGGCTTGGCAACTTGAACGAACGTAACGGGACCGTGCCTGCTCAGGATAGCGGCGGTGCCCAAGGAAGGACCAGAAGCGAGATAGATTGTGCTGAGTGAGAAACGAGATCAAGGCAATAAGGAGAATACCAGTAGGGGTCGTGCTGTAAGACCGAGGCAACACCCTACTGAGGCGCACTACCGGTGGCCGGAACGCCGAGGGAGTATTACAACATCCAGCTTCAAGCGATACTCTAAACAGCGGCAGGACAGTCAGTCTAAGGCGGGCTGTCTGACTTAAATCACCTATGCAGTCTTGGGGGGCAACTTGTGGAGAGGGGCGACTCTAGGGTCCCGGAAGAGCTCCGAACCTACCCGTCAAACGGGTGCCGTCCCAACCATAACATCAGGGAGGGACGGAGGATTAGCAGAACTTCATCTAATCGAGTTGTGAGGGAACTTAAGAAACAGACACAACAGTTGTGGGGACTTTCCGTAAGCACAGCAGGGAAGGACCGCAACACATAGCGCTAGAAGGAAGGCACAGATTTCCACCTGCTAAGAGAACTCTGGAGGTGCCATGGGACCGGCCGGACTTGCGCAGCCTGGTTATCCGGATTCCGGACTGAGGACCCAGAGATCTTCAGTAAAGAGGTAAAGAGACTGCAACCTGGTGTCCTCGTTATTTACTGCACCGCACCACTACAGCTTCACCACCATCATCCATCATACTCATTTACTGTACGCCCCTCGGCAGGGTCACAGACCGGGCCTAGCCACCGTGACAACCCCAGAGCAGAGACTCAGAGGCCCGGTACCGGGTCTCCCCTCGGCCCTGCGGCGGTGGGGGCGCTACAGAATCTCTTGGCTTTCAGTATCACCTCTATGCTGATGACACACAGATCTACATCTCTGGACCAGATATCACCTCCCTACTAACCAGAATCCCTCAATGTCTGTCCACTATTTCATCCTTCTTCTCCGCTAGATTTCTGAAACTTAACATGGACAAAACAGAATTCATCATCTTTCCCCCATCTCACGCGAACCCCCCAACGAACCTATCCATTACAGTAAATGGCTGCCCACTCTCCCCAGTCCCACAAGCTCGCTGCCTCGGGTAATCCTTGATGCTGATCTCTCCTTCAAACCACATATCCAAGCCCTTTCCACTTCCTGCCGACTTAAACTCAAAAATATTTCACGAATCCGTACATTCCTCAACCAAGAATCTGCAAAAACACTAGTCCATGCCCTCATTATCTCTCGCCTTGACTACTGCAACCTCCTGCTCTGTGGCCTCCCCTCTAACACTCTCGCACCCCTCCAATCTATTCTAAACTCTGCTGCCCGACTAATCCACCTGTCCCCTCGCTATTCCCCGGCCTCTCCCCTCTGTCATTCCCTTCACTGGCTCCCCATTGCCCAGAGACTCCAGTACAAAACCCTAACCATGACGTACAAAGCCATCAACAACCTGTCTCCTCCATACATCTGTGACCTCGTCTCCCGGTACTTACCTACACGCAACCTCCGATCCTCACAAGATCTCCTTCTATACTCCCCTCTTATCTCCTCTTCCCACAATCGGATACAAGATTTCTCTCGCGTATCACCCCTACTCTGGAACCCTCTAACACAACACATCAGACTCTCGCCTACCATCGAAACCTTCAAAAAGAGCCTGAAGACCCACCTCTTCCGACAATCCTACAACCGGCAGTAACCACCGATCGACCAAACCGCTGCACGACCTGCTCTATCCTCACCTACTGTATCCTCACCCATCCCTTGTAGATTGTGAGCCCTCGCGGGCAGGGTCCTCTCTCCTACTGTACCAGTTATGACTTGTATTGTTTAAGATTATTGTACTTGTTTTTATTATGTATACCCCTCCTCACATGTAAATCGCCATGGAATAAATGGCACTATAACAATAAATAATAATAATAATAATAGATTTCAAACATAGAATCAGCAAACTATGTGAGAACCAAAAGTTTGTGTCAGTGTCAAAACTTCCGGCCAAGACTGTAGATCGATAGATAACTACTACTATTATGTACTATGAATTGGAAACACACAAATCATCCTATCTGCGGGCAACCTGTGGAAATGTGTTTTCTGTAAAAGAACAACTTCACATTGGTATCTCCTCTATCAGCACAGCAGCAGCAGTTTACCAGGGCTCTCCTGTAGACATGATCACAGGGCTGAGATGTCAGACTCCCCTCCCCCTATACGCCCCTCCATTTATATAGCAGTGACTAGGAAGGCGCTCAGCCAGTGAGAGGAGACAAGCTCATCCCTGCAGTGGTCTGAGCACACAGGGAGGAATAGACTGTATGGATGGCTGTGAGTGATCTGCCCTGAACCCTGGACATTGATTTCTCTCACCCAGGGAACTGCACTGCTGGATTATAATCTACATGCTTGGATTGTAAAGTGGCCACAGCTCAGTGACTGTGAGGGGCCATGGAGATCCCATGTCTATGTCTTGCAGCGCTCGTCTGTTTGCTCCCAGCGCTCATCGTGTCTGGTATGTGTGTGTATTCCTGGCTGCTGCACTTGTGTTACTTTGTTGTACATTACAAATATTGTCTGACTTTTCATATATGTATCCCAATATCTTGCTACATGTACCATGGCTCAGACAATACCGTCAGTGGTGCAGAAGACACTGGTGCTACTAGTGGTCATGCTAGATCAGGACAGGTTCTGTCCTGTGCACCATGTGGTTATCACAGTAATATCCAAAAATGTTTTTCCCATCTTATGACATTTTTTTATAAAGAGCTTTTATCAGGGGGATTGCCATATTATCATCACACATAAAGTCTTACAGCTAGGTGATCATGTGACGGTTTGTGTAGTCACAATTTTACTGGATAAATAATCTTGATTACTGGACTACAAGTTGCCCAGTTTCTGTGTGCCCATCTGCAGCAACAAGGTGACCCCATTGTAGATGGGAACCTAAAGTTTCAACCTTGCTTCACCTGATCAATTTCATCTTTTTGTATCTATCTAAATCATCAGTATATCTATCCTATTTACCAATATCTATATTGAAACCTCAATTTTGTTTTTGTATCTTTCTATCTAAAAACGAAGCCGCACTTTTCCAAACACTAAGGGCATGTTCACATGTGTCGATTTTGCTGCGTATTTTAAGCAGTGTATTTGTTTTTTAAAATACGCAGCGTTTTACAGGACCAGCGTGATCAGTGTCATTACTGAAATCTCAGGCACACGCTTCATTTTTTCTGTACGGATTTTGAGTCCTGCTGCATTTTTTTCCAAAACACAGCTTGTCAATTCTTTCAGCGTTTTTGCAGTACTCTTCACCCACTGAAATGAATGCGTAAAAAACGTAAGTAAAAATGCTGCAAAAACGCATGTAAAGATACTTTAAAAACATATTGCATGCAGCATTTTTCCTGCCACCACTTTGATTTTTGGTACAGAAAAATAAAAATGCTACAAATATGCAATGTGTGAACATACCTTGATGGGTACAATGCCTCTATGGTTGTCACCAAACACCTCTATATACATAACAAACCAAAAATAGGGACAGCTTTCCAAAATTAAGTAACAAAAATGCAGACTTTACTTAGTATGAGTAGCAACATTTTGGTTGAAAGTAATGAAGGCTTTCTCAAGAAATTGATCTATCTCTGTTTTTATTTGGCTACAGATCTATCTATATTCTACAGAGAAACAATGTGTTGCAATGAGTAATCTAAACAGAGCATACATACATCTATACATGCCAGGTCCTAGAAGACATAATGGAGCAGAGCGATTTGGACAATGGGAAGGAATACAGCACTGTAGAAGAGTATATCTAGGACAGATGATCAGAAATGTGAATTTTCTGTTTCTGCTGGTCCCTCTCTGTCTTTCTTCCTTAGAATGACCTCTTCCAACCATTATTAGGTCATTGCTGCATCTGTTTTGGCTATTTCAGATTATCATGTTTGAAAGATGATCCGTCTCTCAGTGTTCTTAGTACATTCTACTTATAATAGATGATGCTAGTTTTATTAGGGCTTATTACTCATGCTGTAGTCATTGGCCCACAAAGTCAGCTTTGAAGTTGCATTTAGAACATTATTGTCGGTTAGTTGTTGACTTGAGCTGTATGCAATCATATCCAGGATTAATAGGGTGAAATGGTCTGAAGCTTTATAAAAAGCAAACTAAAGCCATATAATAGATAGATAGATAGATAGATAGATAGATAGATAGATAGATAGATAGATAGATATTAGATAGATATAAGATTGATTGATTGATAGATAGATAGATAAATAATAGATAGATATGGGATAGATGGATAGATAGACATAGGATAGATCAATAGATAGATAGATAGATAGATAGATAGATAGATAGATAGATAGATTTGAGGTAGATAGATAGATAGATAGATAGATAGATATGGGATAGATAAACAGATATGGGATAGATAGACAGATATGGGATGGATAGATAGATAGATAGATAGATAGATAGATAGATAGATTGACAGATAATAGATAGATAGATAGATAGATAGATAGACATAGGATAGATAGACATAGGATAGATAGATAGATAGATAGATAGATATGAGATAGATAGATAGATAGATAGATAGATAGACATAGGATAGATAGATAGATAGATAGATAGATAGATAGATAGATAGATAGATACATAGATAGATAGATATCCAAAAAGTCAGAGGCAGCACACCATAGTAGATCAGGTTAAAAAAGTGTTCAGGTTTTAATAGCCCATCATGGCGACGTTTCGACTCATGGAGAGCCTTTCTCAAACCTTGAAAAAAGGCTCTCCATGAGCCGAAACGTCGCCATGATGGGCTTTTAAAACCTGAATACTTTTTTAACCTGATCTACTATGGTGTGCTGCCTCTGACTTTTTGGATTTCTAGTTTAAAGCTTGGTACATGCCTGAGGGGCTTTGCACCCTGAACCTGTTTTGTTATTCTGTGCTGCTTTCATTTTTTGCAATTAGATAGATAGATAGATAGATAGATAGATAGATAGATATGAGGTAGATACATATAGGATAGATAGATGGATAGATAGATAGATAGATAGATAGATAGATAGATAGATAGATAGATAGATAGATAGATAGATAGATAGATAGATACAGGGCCGGATTTAGGAGGTGGGTGGCCCGGGCCCATTTTGGAGGGAGGCCCATTTTTCAAGGTGCTGCAATATGTAATGCAAAAACACAAAATGAATCGAATGCAAGTTTATTTACAAAAATCATTTACGCAGAGTAATTCAAGTGAAATCATTCAGTTTTTACAATCCGTGCACTTTCCTTGATTTTTGTGCTGCAAAATCACGCAGTATATCTGACCTTGTCAACCCTTGAAGTCCTGAAAGGGCGTTAAAGATTAAAATATGTACATACAGTCATATGAAAAAGTTTGGGCACCCCTATTAATCTTAAGCTTAATGTTTTATAAAAATTGTTTTTGTTGCAACAGCTATTTCAGTTTCATATATCTAATAACTGTTGGACACAGTAATGTTTCTGCCTTGAAATGAGGTTTATTGTACTAACAGAAAATGTGCAATCTGCATTCAAACAAAAGTTGACAGGTGCATAAGTATGGGCACCCTTATCATTTTCTTGTTTTAAATACTCCTACCTACTTTTTACTGACTTTCTAAAGCACTTTTTTTGGTTTTGTAACCTCATTGAGCTTTGAACTTCATAGCTAGGTGTATGCAATCATGAGAAAAGCTACTTAACCCCTTCATGACCCAGCCTATTTTGGCCTTAATGACCTTGCCGTTTTTTGCAATTCTGACCAGTGTCCCTTTATGAGGTAATAACTCAGGAACGCTTCAACGGATCCTAGCGACTCTGAGATTGTTTTTTCGTGACATATTGGGCTTCATGTTAGTGGTAAATTTAGGTCGATAATTTCTGAGTTTATTTGTGAAAAAAATGGAAATTTGGCGAAAATTTTGAAAATTTCGCAATTTTCACATTTTGAATTTTTATTCTGTTAAACCAGAGAGTTATGTGACACAAAATAGTTAATAAATAACGTTTCCCACATGTCTACTTTACATCAGCACAATTTTGGAAACAATTTTTTTTTTGCTAGGAAGTTATAAGGGTTAAAATTTGACCAGTGATTTCTCATTTTTACAACAAAATTTACAAAACCATTTTTTTTAGGGACCACCTCACATTTGAAGTCATTTTGAGGGTTCTATATGGCTGAAAATACCCAAAAGTGACACCATTCTAAAAACTGCACCCCTCAAGGTGCTCAAAACCACATTCAAGAAGTTTATTAACCCTTCAGGTGTTTCACAGCAGCAGAAGCAACATGGAAGTAAAAAATGAACATTTAACTTTTTAGTCACAAAAATGATCTTTTAGCAACAATTTTTTTATTTTCCCAAGGGTAAAAGGAGAAACTGGATCAGGGACGTTGTTGTCCAATTTGTCCTGAGTATGCTGATACCTCATATGTGGGGGTAAACCACTGTTTGGGCGCACGGCAGGGCTCGGAAGGGAAGGAGCGCCATTTGACTTTTTGAATGAAAAATTGGCTCCAATCTTTAGCGGACACCATGTCGCGTTTGGAGAGCCCCCGTGTGCCTAAACATTGGAGCTCCCCCACAAGTGACCACATTTTGGAAACTAGACCCCCCAAGGAACTTATCTAGATGCATAGTGAGCACTTTAAACCCCCAGGTGCTTCACAAATTGATCCGTAAAAATGAAAAAGTACTTTTTTTTCACAAAAAAATTATTTTAGCCTCAATTTTTTCATTTTCACATGGGCAACAGGATAAAATGGATCCTAAATTTTGTTGGGCAATTTCTCCTGAGTACACCAATACCTCACATGTGGAAGTAAACCACTGTTTGGGCACATGGTAAGGCTCGGAAGGGAAGGAGCGCCATTTGACTTTTTGAATGAAAAATTATCTCCATCGTTAGCGGACACCATGTCGCGTTTGGAAAGCCCCTGTGTGCCTAAACATTGGAGCTCCTCCACAAGTGACCCCATTTTGGAAACTAGACCCCCCAAGGAACTCATCTAGAGGCATAGTGAGCACTTTAAACCCCCAGGTGCTTCACAAATTGATCCGCAAAAATAAAAAAGTACTTTTTTTTCACACAAAATTTCTTTTAGCCTCAATTCTTTCATTTTCACATGGGCAACAGGATAAAATGGATCCCAAAATTTGTTGGGCAATTTCTCCTGAGTATGCCGATACCTCATATGTGGGGGTAAACCACTGTTTGGGTGCACGGCAAGGCTCGGAAGGGGAGGCGTGCCATTTGACTTTTTGAATGGAAAATTAGCTCCAATCGTTAGCGGACACCATGTCGCGTTTGGAGAGCCCCTGTGTGCCTAAACATTGGAGCTCCCCTACAAGTGACCCCATTTTGGAAACTAGACCCCCCAAGGAACTTATCTAGATGCATAGTGAGCACTTATAACCCCAAGGTGCTTCACAGAAGTTTCTAACGCAGAGCCGTGAAAATAAAAAAATAATTTTTCTTTCCTCAAAAATGATTTTTAGCCCAGAATTTTTTATTTTCCCAAGGGTAATAGGAGAAATTGGACCCCAAATGTGGTTGTCCAGTTTGTCAGAGTACGATGATACCCCATATGTGGGGGTAAACCACTGTTTGGGCGCACGGCAGGGCTCGGAAGGGAAGGCACGCCATTTGGCTTTTTGAATGGAAAATTAGCTCCAATCATTAGCGGACACCATGTCGCGTTTGGAGAGCCCCTGTGTGCCTAAACATTGGAGCTCCCACACAAGTGACCCCATTTTGGAAACTAGACCTCCCAAGGAACTAATCTAGATGTGTGGTGAGCACTTTGAACCCCCAAGTGCTTCACAGATGTTTATAACGCAGAGCCATGAAAATAAAAAATAATTTTTCTTTTCTCAAAAATGATTTTTTAGCCCACAATTTTTTATTTTCCCAAGGGTAACAGGAGAAATTGGACCCCAAAAGTTGTTGTCCAGTTTCTCCTGAGTACGCTGATACCCCATATGTGGGGGTAAACCACTGTTTTGGCACACGTCGGGGTTCGGAAGGGAAGTAGTGACGTTTTGAAATGCAGACTTTGATGGAATGCTCTGCGGGCGTCAGGTTGCGTTTGCAGAGCCCCTGATGTGCCTAAACAGTAGGAACTCCCCACAATTGACTCCATTTTGGAAACTAGACCCCCAAGGGAACTTATCTAGATGTGTAGTGAGCACTTTGAACCCCCAAGTGCTTCACAGAAGTTTATAACGCAGAGCCATGAAAATAAAAAATAATTTTTCTTTTCTCAAAAATGATTTTTTAGCCCACAATTTTTTATTTTCCCAAGGGTAACAGGAAAAATTGGACCCCAAAAGTTGTTGTCCAGTTTCTCCTGAGTACGCTGATACCCCATATGTGGGGGTAAACCACTGTTTTGGCACACGTCGGGGTTCGGAAGGGAAGTAGTGACGTTTTGAAATGCAGACTTTGATGGAATGTTTCTGCGGGCGTCAGGTTGCGTTTGCAGAGCCCCTGATGTGCCTAAACAGTAGGAACTCCCCACAATTGACTCCATTTTGGAAACTAGACCCCCAAGGGAACTTATCTAGATGTGTAGTGAGCACTTTGAAACCCCAAGTGCTTCACAGAAGTTTATAACGCAGAGCCGTGAAAATAAAAAATGTGTTTCCTTTCCTCAAAAATATTTTTTTAGCCCAGAATTTTTTTATTTTTGCAAGAGTAACAGGAGAAATTGGACCCCAAAAGTTGTTGTCCAGTTTCTCCTGAGTACGCTGATACCCCATATGTGGGGGGTAAACCACTGTTTGGGCACATGCCGGGGCTCGGAAGGGAAGTAGTGACGTTTTGGAATGCAGACTTTGATGGAATGGTCTGCGGGCATCATGTTACGTTTGCAGAGCCCCTGATATGCCTAAACAGTAGAAACCCCCCACAATTGACCCCATTTTGGAAACTAGACCCCCCATGGAACTTATCTAGATGTGTGGTGAGCACGTTCAACCCCCAAATGCTTCACAGAAGTTTACAACGCAGAGCCGTGAAAATAAAAAATCATTTTTCTTTCCTCAAAAAAGATGTTTTAGCAAGCAATTTTTTATTTTCACAAGGGTAACGGGAGAATTTGGACCCCAATATTTGTTGCCCAGTTTGTTGTGAGTACGCTGATACCCCATATGTGGGGGTAAACCACTGTTTGGGCACACGTCAGGGCTCGGAAGGGAAGTAGTGACATTTGAAATGCAGACTTTGATGGAATGGTCTGCGGGCGTCACATTGCATTTGCAGAGCCCCTGATGTGCCTAAACAGTAGAAACACCCCACAAGTGACCCCATTTTGGAAACTAGACCCCCGAAGGAACTTATCTAGATGTGTGGTGAGCACTTTCAACCCCCAAGTGCTTCACAGAAGTTTATAATGCAGAGCCGTGAAAATAAAAAATAATTGTTCTTTCCTCAAAAATTATGTTTTAGCAAGTCATTTTTTATTTTTGCAAGGGTAACAGGAGAAATTGGACCCCAACAGTTGTTGCCCAGTTTGTCCTGAGTACGCTGGTACCCCAAATGTGGGGGTAAACCACTGTTTGGGCGCACGTCGGGGCTTGGAAGGGCGGGAGCACCATTTGACTTTTTGAACGCAAGATTGGCTGGAATCAATGGTGGCGCCATGTTGCGTTTGGAGACCCCTGATGTGCCCAAACAGTGGAATCCCCTCAATTCTAACTTCAACACTAACCCCAACACACCCCTAATCCTAATCCCAACTGTAGCCATAACCCTAATCACAACCCTAACCCCAACACACCCCTAACCACAACCCTAACCGCAACACACCCGTAACCCTAATTCCAACCCTAACCCTAATCCTAACCCTAATCCCAACCGTAACCCTAATCCCAACCCTAACCACAACTGTAACCCCAACACACCCCTAACCCTATCCGTAACCCTAACCACAAACCTAATCTTAACCCTATTTCAAACCCTAGCCCTAATTCCAACCCTAACTCTAATTCCAACCCTAACCCTAAGGCTATGTGCCCACGTTGCGGATTCGTGTGAGATTTTTCCGCACGATTTTTGAAAAATCTGCAGGTAAAAGGCACTGCGTTTTATCTGCGGATTTACAGCAGATTTCCAGTGTTTTTTTGTGCGGATTTCACCTGCGGATTCCTATTGAGGAACAGGTGTAAAACGTTGCGGAATCCGCACAAAGAATTGACATGCTGCGGAAAATACAACGCAGCGTTTCTGCACGGAATTTTCCGCACCATGGGCACAGTGGATTTGGTTTTCCTTAGGTGTACATGGTACTGTAAACCTGATGGAAAACTGCTTCGAATTCGCAGCGGCCAATCCGCTGCGGATCCGCGGCCAATCCGCTGCGGATCCGCAGCCAATCCGCTGCGGATCCGCGGCCAATCCGCTGCGGATCCGCTGCCAATCCGCTGCGGATCCGCGGCCGATCCGCTGCGGATCCGCGGCCGATCCGCTGCGGATCCGCGGCCGATCCGCTGCGGATCCGCGACCCATCCGCTGCGGATCCGCGGCCAATCCGCTGCGGATCCGCTGCGGATCCGCTGCGGATCCGCGGCCGATCCCCTGCCGATCCGCGACCGATCCGCTGCGGATCCGCGGCCGATCCGCTGCAGATCCGCGGCCGATCCGCTGCGGATCCGCGGCCGATCCGCTGCCGATCCGCTGCCGATCCGCTGCGGATCCGCGGCCGATCCGCTGCCGATCCGCTGCCGATCCGCTGCGGATCCACGGCCGATCCGCTCTGTGTGCACATGCCATAACCCTACCCCTAACCCTAACCCTACCCGTAACCCTAACCCTACCCCTAACCCTAACCCTACCCCTAGTTCTAACCCTAGTTCTAACCCTAACCCTAGTGGAAAAAGAAAAAAAAATATTTTCTTTATTTTATTATTGTCCCTATGGGGGTGATAAAGGGGGGGGGTTTATTTATTATTTTTTTATTTTGATCGCTGTGATAGAACCTACCACAGCGATCAAAATGTACTTGTAATGAATCTGCCAGCTGGCAGATTCGGCGGGCGCACTGCGCATGCGCCCGCCATTTTCCAAGATGGCGGCGCCCATGGAGAAGACGGCCGGACACCGGGAGGGACATGGAAGCTAGGTAAGTATGGGGGGGTGGGACCGGAACACGGGGGGGGGGAATCGGAGGACCGGGGGAGCGGACAAGAGGACCGGGGGAGCAGACAGGAGGGAGGAGGGGAGCGGACAGGAGATCGGGGCAGAAAGGACGACTGGGGGGCAGATCGGGGTCTCCAGCCATGGCAGATGCTATTGCAGCATCGGCCATGGCTGGATTGTAATATTTCACCATTTTCATAGGTGAAATATTACAAATCGCTCTGATTGGCTGTTTCACTTTCAACAGCCAATCAGAGCGATCGTAGCCACGGGGGGGTGAAGCCACCCCCCCTGGGCTGAAGTACAACTCCCCCTCTCCCTGCAGATCGGGTAAAATAGGAGTTAACCCTTTCACCCGATCTGCAGGGATGCGATCTTTCCATGACGCCACATAGGCGTCTGTCATGGTTCTCAATGGCAAGAGACCGTAGTAAAGCATACAAAGGACTAGCTCTTGGAAGATGGGAACTCGAGCTGACTGTGAGCTAAACCTACCGCACAACTAACAGTGGCCGGGTAGCGTGCCTACGTTTTATCCCTTGACGCCCAGCGCCAGCCGGAGAACTGACTGACCCTAGCAGAGGAAAATACAGACCTGGCTTACCTCTAGAGAAATTTTCCCCAAAAGGCAGACAGTAGCCCCCACATATAATGTCGGTGAATTTAGAGGAAATTGACATACGAAGTATGAAGATAGGTTTAGCAAATTGAGGTCCGCTTACTAGATAGTAGGAAGACAGAAAAGGGAACTACACAGTCAGCTGAAAAGCCTTTCAAAACACCATCCTGAAATTAATTTAAGACTCTAATATCAACTCATGACACCAGAGTGGCAATTTCAGCTCACAAGAGCTTCCAGCCTCAGAAATATTCAAACACAGAGAACTGGAACAAAAATGCAAAACAAACTTAGGACTCAAAGTCCAACTTAGCTGATAGTAGTCTAGGAGCAGGAACATGCAACAGAAAGGCTTCTGGTAACATTGTTGGCCGGCATAGAAATGACTGAGGAGCAAGGCTAAATAGACAACTCCCACATCCTGATGGAAACAGGTGAACAGAGGAGATGAAGCACATAAGTGCAGTACCACCAGAAACCACCGGGGGAGCCCAGAAACCAAATTCACAACAGTACTCCCCCCTCAAGGAGGGGGCACCGAACCCTCACCAGAACCACCAGGGCGATCAGGATGAGCCCTATGAAAGGCACGGACCAAATCGGAGGCATGAACATCAGAGGCTGTCACCCAAGAGTTATCCTCCTGACCGTAGCCCTTCCACTTGACCAGATCCTGAAGTCTCCGTCTGGAAACACGGGAGTCCAAGATCTTCTCGACAACGTACTCCAACTCACCCTCAACCAACACCGGAGCAGGAGGCTCAACGGAAGGCACAACCGGTACCTCATACCTGCGCAACAATGACCGATGGAAGACATTATGAATAGAAAAAGATGCAGGGAGGTCCAAACGAAAGGACACAGGGTTAAGAATCTCCAATATCTTGTACGGGCCGATGAACCGAGGCTTAAACTTAGGAGAAGAAACCTTCATAGGGACAAAACGAGAAGATAACCACACCAAGTCCCCAACACAAAGACGAGGACTGTTGTGAATTTGGATTCTGGGCTCCCCCGGTGGCTACTGGTGGAATTGAACTGGTGTCTTCATCTTCTCTGTTCACCTGTTCCCATCAAGATGTGGGAGTCGCTATATAACCTTGCTGCTCTGTTAGTTGCTTGCCGGTCAACAATGTTATCAGAAGCCTCTCTGTGCTTGTTCCTGCTCCTAGACAACTACTAGATAAGTTGGACTCTTGTCCATGTTTGTTTTTGCATTTTTGTTCCAGTTCACAGCTGTAGTTTCGTTACTGTGTCTGGAAAGCTCTTGTGAACAGGAATTGCCACTCTGGTGTTATGAGTTAATGCCAGAGTTTTAAAGTAATTTCTGGATGGTGTTTTTGATAGGGTTTTCAGCTGACCATGAAAGTGTCCTTTCTGTCTTCTGCTATGTAGTAAGTGGACCTCAAATTTGCTAAACCTATTTTCATACTACGTTTGTTATTTCATCTCAACTCACCGCCAATACATGTGGGGGGCCTCTGTCTCCTTTCGGGGTATTTCTCTAGAGGTGAGCTAGGACTAATATTTTCCTCTGCTAGTTTTATTTAGTCCTCCGGCTGGTGCTGGGCATCTAGAATCAACGTAGGCATGCTACCCGGCCACTGCTAGTTGTGCGTTAGGTTTAGTTCATGGTCAGCTCAGTTCCCATCTTCCAAGAGCTAGTTCCTATATATGCTTATGCTATGTTCTCTTGCCATTGAGATCATGACAGTTTGACCGGCCCTCAAAGTGTTAATTGTTTGGGCTGAAGCAGGAGAAAAAGAAGTGTTGAAGGGAAATTTTTTTTTTTCCCCTCAGAGTTTTGCTGCCTAGCCCTTAATTGCTGTCTAGCTGCTTCTTACCTCCTCTTAACCCTTGAATGGCTCTGTGTCCACCTGTTTGTAATGGATCTTCAGAGTGTAACTGCAGGTTTGCATAATCTCGCCACGAAGGTACAAAATTTGCAAGATTTTGTTTGTCATGCACCTGTATCTGAGCCGAGAATTCCTTTGCCGGAATTTTTCTCGGGGAATAGATCCGGGTTTCAGAATTTTCGAAATAATTGCAAATTATTTTTGTCCCTGAAATCTCGCTCTGCCGGAGACCCTGCACAGCAGGTCAGGATTGTGATTTCCTTGCTCCGGGGCGACCCTCAAGACTGGGCTTTTTCATTGACACCAGGGGATCCTGCGTTGCTCAATGTGGATGCGTTTTTTCTGGCCTTGGGGTTGCTTTATGACGAACCTCATTTGGAGCTTCAGGCAGAAAAAACTTTGATGTCCCTATCTCAGGGGCAAGATGAAGCGGAAATTTACTGCCAAAGATTCCGTAAATGGTCTGTGCTTACTCAGTGGAATGAGTGCGCCCTGGCGGCGACTTTCAGAGAGGGTCTCTCTGATGCCATTAAGGATGTTATGGTGGGGTTCCCTGTGCCTGCGGGTCTGAATGAGTCCATGACAATGGCTATTCAGATCGATAGGCGTTTGCGGGAGCGCAAACCAGTGCACCATCTGGCGGTGTCCACTGAGAAGTCGCCAGAGAGTATGCAGTGTGATAGAATTCTGTCCCGAAGCGAGCGGCAGAATTTTAGACGGAAAAATGGGTTGTGTTTCTATTGTGGTGATTCTACTCATGTTATATCAGCATGCTCTAAGCGCACTAAAAAGCTTGGTAAATCTGTTTCCATTTGCACCTTACCGTCTAAGTTTATTCTATCTGTGACCCTGATTTGCTCTTTGTCATCTATTACCGCGGATGCCTATGTCGACTCTGGCGCCGCTTTGAGTCTTATGGATTGGTCCTTTGCCAAACGCTGTGGGTATGATTTAGAGCCTTTGGAGACTTCTATTCCTCTGAAGGGGATTGACTCCACCCCATTGGCTAATAATAAACCACAATACTGGACACAAGTAACTATGCGTATTAATCCGGATCACCAGGAGATTATTCGCTTTCTGGTGCTGTATAATCTACATGATGATTTGGTGCTAGGATTGCCTTGGCTGCAATCTCACAACCCAGTCCTCGACTGGAGAGCTATGTCTGTGTTGAGCTGGGGATGTAAGGGGGCTCATGGGGATGTACCTGTGGTTTCCATTTCATCATCCATTCCCTCTGAAATTCCTGAGTTCCTGTCTGACTATCGTGACGTCTTTGAAGAATCCAAGCTTGGTTCGTTACCTCCGCACCGAGAGTGCGATTGTGCCATAGATTTAATCCCGGGTAGTAAATACCCAAAGGGTCGTTTATTTAATCTGTCTGTGCCTGAACATGCTGCTATGCGAGAATATATAAAGGAGTCCTTGGAAAAGGGACATATTCGTCCATCGTCATCTCCCTTAGGAGCCGGTTTTTTCTTTGTGTCAAAAAAAGACGGCTCTTTGAGACCATGTATTGATTATCGGCTTTTGAATAAAATCACTGTTAAATATCAATACCCATTGCCGTTGCTGACTGATTTGTTTGCTCGCATAAAGGGGGCCAAGTGGTTCTCTAAGATTGACCTTCGTGGGGCGTATAATTTGGTGCGAATCAGGCAGGGGGATGAGTGGAAAACCGCATTTAATACGCCCGAGGGCCACTTTGAGTATTTAGTGATGCCTTTTGGTCTTTCTAATGCTCCGTCAGTTTTCCAGTCCTTTATGCATGATATTTTTCGCGATTATTTGGATAAATTTATGATTGTGTATCTGGATGATATTCTGATTTTTTCGGATGACTGGGACTCTCATGTCCAGCAAGTCAGGAGGGTTTTTCAGGTTTTGCGGTCTAATTCTTTGTGTGTGAAGGGTTCTAAGTGTGTTTTTGGGGTACAGAGGATTTCCTTTTTGGGATATATTTTTTCCCCCTCTTCCATTGAAATGGATCCTGTCAAGGTTCAAGCTATTTGTGATTGGACGCAGCCCTCTTCTCTTAAGAGTCTTCAGAAATTTTTGGGCTTTGCTAACTTTTATCGTCGATTTATTGCTGGTTTTTCGGATATTGCTAAACCATTGACCGATTTGACTAAGAAGGGTGCTGATGTTGCTGATTGGTCCCCTGATGCTGTGGAGGCCTTTCGGGAGCTTAAGCGCCGTTTTTCCTCTGCCCCTGTGTTGCGTCAGCCTGATGTTGCTCTACCTTTTCAGGTTGAGGTCGACGCTTCTGAGATCGGAGCTGGGGCAGTGTTGTCGCAGAAAAGTTCTGATTGCTCCGTGATGAGGCCTTGTGCCTTCTTTTCCCGTAAATTTTCGCCCGCTGAGCGGAATTATGATGTTGGGAATCGGGAGCTTTTGGCCATGAAGTGGGCTTTTGAGGAGTGGCGCCATTGGCTTGAGGGGGCCAGACATCAGGTGGTGGTATTGACTGACCACAAAAATTTGATTTATCTTGAGACCGCCAGGCGCCTGAATCCTAGACAGGCGCGCTGGTCATTATTTTTCTCTCGGTTTAATTTTGTGGTGTCATACCTACCGGGTTCTAAGAATGTTAAGGCGGATGCCCTTTCTAGGAGTTTTGAGCCTGACTCGCCTGGTAACTCTGAGCCCACAGGTATCCTTAAGGATGGAGTGGTATTGTCAGCCGTTTCTCCAGACCTGCGGCGGGCCTTGCAGGAGTTTCAGGCGGATAGACCTGATCGTTGCCCACCTGATAAACTGTTTGTTCCTGATGATTGGACCAGTAGAGTCATCTCTGAGGTTCATTCTTCTGCGTTGGCAGGTCATCCTGGCATTTTTGGTACCAGGGATTTGGTGGCAAGGTCCTTCTGGTGGCCTTCTCTGTCACGAGATGTGCGAGGCTTTGTGCAGTCTTGTGACGTTTGTGCTCGGGCCAAGCCTTGTTGTTCTCGGGCTAGTGGATTATTGTTGCCCTTGCCTATTCCTAAGAGGCCTTGGACGCACATCTCGATGGATTTTATTTCAGATCTGCCTGTTTCTCAGAAGATGTCTGTCATCTGGGTGGTGTGTGACCGTTTTTCTAAGATGGTCCATTTGGTTCCTCTGCCCAAGTTACCTTCTTCTTCCGAGTTGGTTCCTCTGTTTTTTCAAAATGTTGTTCGTTTGCATGGTATTCCTGAGAATATCGTTTCTGACAGAGGGACCCAATTCGTGTCTAGATTTTGGCGGGCATTCTGTGCTAGGATGGGCATAGATTTATCTTTTTCGTCCGCTTTCCATCCTCAGACGAATGGCCAGACCGAGCGGATTAATCAGACCCTGGAGACATATCTGAGGTGTTTTGTGTCTGCTGACCAGGATGATTGGGTTGCTTTTTTGCCATTGGCGGAGTTCGCTCTCAATAATCGGGCCAGCTCTGCCACTTTGGTGTCCCCGTTTTTCTGTAATTCGGGGTTTCATCCTCGATTTTCCTCTGGTCAGGTGGAATCTTCGGATTGTCCTGGAGTGGATGCTGTGGTGGAGAGATTGCATCAGATCTGGGGGCAGGTGGTGGACAATTTGAGGTTGTCCCAGGAGAAGACTCAGCTTTTTGCCAACCGCCACCGTCGTGTTGGTCCTCGGCTTTCTGTTGGGGATTTGGTGTGGTTGTCTTCTCGTTTTGTCCCTATGAGGGTCTCTTCTCCTAAGTTTAAGCCTCGGTTTATCGGCCCGTATAAGATATTGGAGATTCTTAACCCTGTTTCCTTCCGTTTGGACCTCCCTGCATCCTTTTCTATTCATAACGTTTTTCATCGGTCATTATTGCGCAGGTATGAGGTACCGGTTGTGCCTTCCGTTGAGCCTCCTGCTCCGGTGTTGGTTGAGGGTGAGTTGGAGTACGTTGTGGAGAAAATCTTAGACTCTCGTGTTTCCAGACGGAGACTCCAGTATCTGGTCAAGTGGAAGGGATACGGCCAGGAGGATAATTCTTGGGTGAATGCATCTGATGTTCATGCCTCCGATCTGGTTCGTGCCTTTCATAGGGCCCATCCTGATCGCCCTGGTGGTTCTGGTGAGGGTTCGGTGCCCCCTCCTTGAGGGGGGGGTACTGTTGTGAATTTGGATTCTGGGCTCCCCCGGTGGCTACTGGTGGAATTGAACTGGTGTCTTCATCTTCTCTGTTCACCTGTTCCCATCAAGATGTGGGAGTCGCTATATAACCTTGCTGCTCTGTTAGTTGCTTGCCGGTCAACAATGTTATCAGAAGCCTCTCTGTGCTTGTTCCTGCTCCTAGACAACTACTAGATAAGTTGGACTCTTGTCCATGTTTGTTTTTGCATTTTTGTTCCAGTTCACAGCTGTAGTTTCGTTACTGTGTCTGGAAAGCTCTTGTGAACAGGAATTGCCACTCTGGTGTTATGAGTTAATGCCAGAGTTTTAAAGTAATTTCTGGATGGTGTTTTTGATAGGGTTGATTCAGCTGACCATGAAAGTGTCCTTTCTGTCTTCTGCTATGTAGTAAGTGGACCTCAAATTTGCTAAACCTATTTTCATACTACGTTTGTTATTTCATCTCAACTCACCGCCAATACATGTGGGGGGCCTCTGTCTCCTTTCGGGGTATTTCTCTAGAGGTGAGCTAGGACTAATATTTTCCTCTGCTAGTTTTATTTAGTCCTCCGGCTGGTGCTGGGCATCTAGAATCAACGTAGGCATGCTACCCGGCCACTGCTAGTTGTGCGTTAGGTTTAGTTCATGGTCAGCTCAGTTCCCATCTTCCAAGAGCTAGTTCCTATATATGCTTATGCTATGTTCTCTTGCCATTGAGATCATGACAGAGGACCAACACGACGACGGCGGTTGGCAAAATGCCGAGTCTTCTCCTGGGACAACTTCAAATTGTCCACCACATGCCCCCAAATCTGATGCAACCTCTCCACCACAGCATCCACTCCAGGACAATCCGAAGACTCCACCTGACCGGAAGAGAAACGAGGATGAAACCCCGAATTACAGAAGAAAGGAGAAACCAAGGTGGCAGAACTAGCCCGATTATTGAGGGCAAACTCCGCCAAGGGCAAAAAGGCAACCCAATCATCCTGATCCGCAGACACAAAACACCTCAAATAAGTCTCCAAGGTCTGATTAGTTCGCTCGGTCTGGCCATTAGTCTGAGGGTGGAAAGCAGACGAAAAAGACAAATCAATGCCCATCCTAGCACAGAACGCTCGCCAAAATCTAGACACGAATTGGGTTCCCCTGTCAGAAACGATATTCTCCGGAATACCATGCAAGCGCACCACATTTTGAAAAAACAGAGGAACCAGCTCGGATGAGGAAGGCAATTTAGGCAAGGGAACCAAATGGACCATCTTAGAAAAACGGTCACACACCACCCAGATGACAGACATCTTCTGAGAAACAGGGAGATCAGAAATAAAATCCATGGAGATGTGAGTCCAAGGCCTCTTCGGAATAGGCAAGGATAACAACAATCCACTAGCCCGAGAACAACAAGGCTTGGCCCGAGCACAAACATCACAAGACTGCACAAAACCTCGCACATCTCGCGACAGGGAAGGCCACCAGAAGGACCTAGCCACCAAATCCCTGGTACCAAAGATTCCAGGATGACCTGCTAACGCAGAAGAATGGACCTCCGAGATGACTCTACTGGTCCAATCATCAGGAACAAACAATCTACCAGGCGGGCAACGATCAGGTCTATCCGCCTGAAACTCCTGCAAGACCCGTCGCAAATCTGGGGAAACAGCAGATAATATCACTCCATCCTTAAGGATACCTGTAGGTTCAGAATTACCAGGGGAATCAGGCTCAAAACTCCTAGAAAGGGCATCCGCCTTCACATTTTTAGAACCCGGTAGGTAAGAAACCACAAAATTAAACCGAGAGAAAAATAACGACCAGCGCGCCTGTCTAGGATTCAGGCGCCTGGCGGACTCAAGATAAATCAAATTCTTGTGGTCGGTCAATACCACCACCTGATGTCTAGCCCCCTCAAGCCAATGACGCCACTCCTCAAAAGCCCACTTCATAGCCAAGAGCTCCCGATTACCAATATCATAATTTCGCTCAGCGGGCGAAAACTTACGAGAAAAGAACGCACAAGGCCTCATCACGGAGCAGTCGGAACTTTTCTGCGACAAAACCGTCCCAGCTCCGATTTCTGAAGCGTCGACCTCAACCTGAAAAGGAAGAGTAACATCAGGCTGACGCAATACAGGGGCGGAAGAAAAGCGGCGCTTAAGCTCCCGAAAGGCCTCCACAGCCGCAGGGGACCATTCAGCAACATCAGCACCCTTCTTAGTCAAATCAGTCAACGGTTTAGCGACATCAGAAAAACCAGTTATAAATCGACGATAAAAATTAGCAAAGCCCAAAAACTTCTGAAGGCTCTTAAGAGAAGAGAGTTGCGTCCAATCACAAATAGCCTGAACCTTGACAGGGTCCATCTCAATGGAAGAGGGGGAAAAAATGTACCCCAAAAACGAAATCTTTTGAACCCCAAAAACGCACTTAGAACCCTTTACACACAAGGAATTAGAGCGCAAAACCTGAAAAACCCTCCTGACCTGTTGGACATGAGAGTCCCAGTCATCTGAAAAAATCAAAATATCATCCAGATACACAATCAAAAATTGATCCAAATATTCACGGAAAATGTCATGCATAAAGGACTGAAAGACTGAAGGGGCATTTGAAAGACCAAAAGGCATTACTAAATACTCAAAATGGCCCTGAGGCGTATTAAATGCGGTTTTCCACTCATCCCCCTGCCTAATTCGCACTAAATTATACGCCCCACGAAGATCAATCTTAGAGAACCACTTGGCCCCCTTTATTCGAGCAAACAAATCAGTAAGCAGTGGCAAAGGATACTGATATTTAACCGTGATTTTATTCAAAAGCCGATAATCAATACACGGCCTCAAAGAGCCATCTTTTTTAGATACAAAGAAAAAACCGGCTCCTAAGGGAGATGACGAAGGACGAATATGTCCCTTTTCCAAGGACTCCTTAATATATTCCCTCATAGCAGCATGTTCAGGCACAGATAGATTAAATAAACGACCCTTTGGAAACTTACTGCCCGGAATCAGATCTATAGTACAATCGCACTCTCTGTGCGGAGGTAGTGAACCAATTCAAAAACGTCACGATAATCAGATAAAAATTCCGGAATCTCAGAGGGAATAGATGACGAAATGGAAACCAAAGGTACGTCCCCATGAGTCCCCTGACATCCCCAGCTTAACACAGACATTGCTTTCCAGTCGAGGACTGGGTTATGAGATTGCAGCCATGGCAATCCAAGCACCAACACATCATGTAGATTATACAACACAAGGAAGCGAATAATCTCCTGGTGATCCGGATTAATACGCATAGTTACTTGTGTCCAGTATTGTGGTTTATTACTAGCCAATGGCGTGGAGTCAATACCCTTCAGAGGTATAGAAACTTCCAGAGGCTCTAAATCAAACCCACAGCGTTTGGCAAAGGACCAATCCATAAGACTCAAAGCGGCGCCAGAGTCGACATAGGCGTCCGCGGTAATAGACGATAAAGAGCAAATCAGGGTCACAGACAGAATAAACTTAGACTGCAAAGTGCCAATTGAAACAGACCTATCAACCTTCCTAGTACGTTTAGAGCATGCTGATATAACATGAGTTGAATCACCACAATAGAAGTATAACCCATTTTTTCGCCTAAAATTCTGTCGTTCGCTTCTGGACAGAATTCTATCACATTGCATAATCTCTGGCGCCTTCTCAGTAGACACCGCCAAATGGTGCACAGGTTTGCGCTCCCGCAAACGCCGATCAATCTGAATAGCCATTGTCATGGACTCATTCAGACCTGTAGGCACAGGGAACCCCACCATAACATCCTTAATGGCATCAGAGAGACCCTCTCTGAAATTCGCCGCCAGGGCGCACTCATTCCACTGAGTAAGCACAGACCACTTACGAAATTTTTGGCAGTATATTTCAGCCTCATCTTGCCCTTGAGACAGGGCCATTAAGGCTTTTTCAGCCTGAATCTCTAAATGAGGTTCCTCATAAAGCAGCCCCAAAGCCAGGAAAAACGCATCCACATTGAGCAACGCAGGATCCCCTGGTGTCAAAGCAAATGCCCAGTCCTGAGGGTCGCCCCGGAGCAAGGAAATCACAATCCTGACCTGCTGTGCAGGATCTCCAGCGGAGCGAGATCTCAGAGACAAAAATAATTTACAATTATGTTTGAAATTCTGGAAGCGAGATCTATCCCCGGAGAAAAATTCAGGTAAAGGAATTCTAGGTTCAGATATAGGAGCATGAATAACAAAATCCTGTAAACTTTGAACCTTCCCAGCGAGATTATCCAAACCTGTAGCTAAACTCTGAGGATCCATATTAATCAGGTGAAATCAGAACCATTCAAGGATTAGAAGGAGAGAGAGACGAAGGCTGCAGTAAGCAGAGATGCTAGTGAATCAACTAATGAGCAAACTCAGGAAAAAAAAAAAAAATTCTCTGCAGACTTCTTTTCTCTCCTTTCTTCTGCCAATTATTTTAACCCTTGGCCGGCCAAACTGTCATGGTTCTCAATGGCAAGAGACCGTAGTAAAGCATACAAAGGACTAGCTCTTGGAAGATGGGAACTCGAGCTGACTGTGAGCTAAACCTACCGCACAACTAACAGTGGCCGGGTAGCGTGCCTACGTTTTATCCCTAGACGCCCAGCGCCAGCCGGAGAACTGACTGACCCTAGCAGAGGAAAATACAGACCTGGCTTACCTCTAGAGAAATTTTCCCCAAAAGGCAGACAGTAGCCCCCACATATAATGTCGGTGAATTTAGAGGAAATTGACATACGAAGTATGAAGATAGGTTTAGCAAATTGAGGTCCGCTTACTAGATAGTAGGAAGACAGAAAAGGGAACTACACAGTCAGCTGAAAACCCTTTCAAAACACCATCCTGAAATTACTTTAAGACTCTAATATCAACTCATGACACCGGAGTGGCAATTTCAGCTCACAAGAGCTTCCAGCCTCAGAAATATTCAAACACAGAGAACTGGAACAAAAATGCAAAACAAACTTAGGACTCAAAGTCCAACTTAGCTGATAGTAGTCTAGGAGCAGGAACATGCAACAGAAAGGCTTCTGGTAACATTGTTGGCCGGCATAGAAATGACTGAGGAGCAAGGCTAAATAGACAACTCCCACATCCTGATGGAAACAGGTGAACAGAGGAGATGAAGCACATAAGTGCAGTACCACCAGAAACCACCGGGGGAGCCCAGAAACCAAATTCACAACAGGCGTCATAGGTCGGATTGGCACGGGTTTTCATGACGCCTACGTGGCGTCATGGGTCGGGAAGGGGTTAAAGTGGCCACTTGCAAGTTGTTCTCCTGTTTGAATCTCCTCTGAAGAGTGGCATCATGGGCTCCTCAAAACAACTGTCAAATGATCTGAAAACAAAGATTATTCAACATAGTTGTTCAGGGGAAGGATACAAAAAGCTGTCTCAGAGATTTAACCTATCAATTTCCACTGTGAGGAACATAGTAAGGAAATGGAAGAACACAGGTACAGTTCTTGTTAAGGCCAGAAGTGGCAGGCCAAGAAAAACATCAGAAAGGCAGAGAAGAAGAATGGTGAGATCAATCAAGGACAATCCTCAGACCATAGTTGACTGATGCACAATTACACCATCTGCAGCAAGTTGATGCTGCAGCTCTCTGGAGGTGGTCTGAGGATTGTCCTTGACTGATCTCACCATTCTTCTTCTCTGCCTTTCTGATGTTTTTCTTGGCCTGCCACTTCTGGCCTTAACAAGAACTGTACCTGTGTTCTTCCATTTCCTTACTATGTTCCTCACAGTGGAAATTGACAGGTTAAATCTCTGAGACAGCTTTTTGTATCCTTCCCCTGAACAACTATGTTGAATAATCTTTGTTTTCAGATCATTTGACAGTTGTTTTGAGGAGCCCATGATGCCACTCTTCAGAGGAGATTCAAACAGGAGAACAACTTGCAAGTGGCCACTTTAAGTAGCTTTTCTCATGATTGCATACACCTAGCTATGAAGTTCAAAGCTCAATGAGGTTACAAAACCAAAAAAGTGCTTTAGTAAGTCAGTAAAAAGTAGGTAGGAGTATTTAAAACAAGAAAATGATAAGGGTGCCCATACTTATGCACCTGTCAACTTTTGTTTGAATGCAGATTGCACATTTTCTGTTAGTACAATAAACCTCATTTCAAGGCAGAAACATTACTGTGTCCAACAGTTATTAGATATATGAAACTGAAATAGCTGTTGCAAAAAAAAACAATTTTTATAAAACATTAAGCTTAAGATTAATAGGGGTGCCCAAACTTTTTCATATGACTGTATGTATGCAGGGGCGTAACTACCGCGGTCGCAGCGGTCGCCATTGCGACCGGGCCCCGCAGGTCAGGGGCCCAGGGCCGGCCCCTGACCTGCGGGGGCCGGACTGGCCATCGGGCACTTCTGGCAAATGCCAGAAGAGCCGGTGCCAGTAGTGGGCCGCCCGCTGTACTGTTCCCCCCCGCCCCCCGCCAGTGCCGCCGCCGCATATAACTATACCGGCGTCTATGACACCAGTATAGTTCAATGCAATGATGTCGGAGAGAGCGTCTCCTGACGCTCCCTCTCCCATCATTCCCCGCTCTGCCTCTGACAGTACACTGCGGGTGCGCGATGACGTCATATCATCGCGCACCTGCTGTGTCCTGCGCAGACTGCAGCCACCGAGACAGGAGCAGGGACGAGCAGCGCGGGCAAAAGGAAAGGTGAGGAGAGTGTTTTTTTTTTTCTTTTTAACCGGACTGTGGGGCCATTATCGGGGGTGGTGGGATGAGATGTGGGCTGTGCTCTATATACCCCTGTGCGGGCTGTGCTGTATATACCCCTGTGCCGGCTGTGCTGTATACATCCCTGTGGGGGCTGTGCTGTATATACCCGTGCTGGCTGTGCTCTATATACCCCAGTGCGGGCTGTGCTGTATATATCCCTGTGCGGGCTGTGCTGTATATATCCCTGTGCGGGCTGTGCTCTATATACCCCTGTGCGGGCTGTGCTCTATATACCACTGTGCGGGCTGTGCTGGATATACCACTGTGCGGGCTGTGCTGGATATACCACTGTGCGGGCTGTGCTCTATATACCACTGTGCGGGCTGTGCTGGATATACCACTGTGCGGGCTGTGCTGGATATACCACTGTGCGGGCTGTCCTGGATATACCACTGTGCGGGCTGTGCTCTATATACCACTGTGCGGGCTGTGCTGGATATACCACTGTGCGGGCTGTGCTGGATATACCACTGTGCGGGCTGTGCTGGCACCCAACACCATGTTGCAGTGCAGGAGATTCCTGCAACAGTCCGAGGCGTATCTAGGGGAATGTGGGGGGGGGCCCCATTTGGAAGTTCGCACCGGGGCCCATAGCTTTGTAGTTACGCCACTGTATGTATGTATGTATATTGTAGAAATTTGGGCTGTCTATATCAAAGACTGCTGCTGGGCTCTATATGTCAGAGGCTTCTGCTGGGCTGTATATGTATGAGAGGCTTCTGCTGGGCTGTATATATGAGGGGCTTCTGCTGGGCAGTATATATCAGAGGCTGTTTACCTCTTTATATCAGAGGCTGTTGCTGTGCTGGCTGTATATGTATGAGAGGCTTCTGCTGGGCTGTATTTGTAGGTGAGGCTTCTGCTGGGCTGTATATATATATGAGGGGCTTCTGCTGAGCTGTATATATATGAGAGGCTTCTGCTGGGCTGTGTATATATGAGGGGCTTCTGCTGGGCTCTATATGTATGAGAGGCTTCTGCTGGGCTGTATATGTATGAGAGGCTCTGCTGGGCTGTATATGTATGAGAGGCTTCTGCTGGGCTGTATATATATGAGAGTCTTCTGCTGGGCTCTATATGTCAGAGGCTTCTGCTGGGCTCTATATGTATGAGAGGCTTCTGCTGGGCTCTATATGTATGAGAGGCTTCTGCTGGGCTGTATATGTACGAGAGGCTCTGCTGGGCTGTATATGTATGAGAGGCTTCTGCTGGGCTATATATATATAAGGGGCTTCTGCTGGGCTCTATATGTCAGAGGCTTCTGCTGGGCTCTATATGTCAGAGGCTTCTGCTGGGCTCTATATGTCAGAGGCTTCTGCTGGGCTGTATGTGTATGAGAGGCTTCTGCTGGGCTGTATATGTATGAGAGGCTTCAGATGGGCTGTATATATATATATATGAGGGGCTTCTCCTGGGCTCTATATGTCAGAGGCTTCTGTTGGGCTGCATATGTATGAGAGGCTTCTGCTGGACTGTATATATATATGAGGGGCTTCTGCTGGGCTGTATATACATGAGGGGCTTCTGCTGGGCTGTATATAGATATATATATATATATATATATATATATATATATAGGGTTTCTGCTGGGCTGTATCTACTATATAATTGTCTAAGGGTCACTTCCATCTTTCTGTCTGTCCTTCTGTCTCTGTCTTTCTGTCTGTCACGGATATTCATTGGTCGCGGCATCTGTCTGTCATGGAATCCAAGTCACTGATTGGTCTCGCCAGCTGCCTGTCAAGGCTGCCGGGACCAATCAGCGACTGCCACAGTCCGATTAGTCCCTCCCTACTCCCCTGCAGTCAGTGCCCGGCGCCCGCTCCATACTCCCCGCAGTCACCGCTCACACAGGGTTAATGCCAGCGTCAATAGTAAAAACATCTAATGTTAAAAATAATAAAAAAAAAAATAAAAAATCATTATATACTCACCTTCCGCCGCCTTTCCCGCTCCTCGCGACGCTCCAGTGACCGCTCCATGCAAGCGGCAGGTTCCGGTGGCAAGGATGGTATGGGAGAAGGCCCTACCATGACGTCACGGTCATGTGACTGCGACGTCATCACAGGTCCTGCGTGCCTGCGCGAGAAGGACCTGCCATGATGTCACGGTCATGTGACCGCGACGTCATCACACCCTGGGACCGGAAGTTGCCGCCTGCACCACACACAGGCGATAGAACTACAAGGGGCCCACGGAAGGTGAGTATATGTTTATTTTTTATTTTTTAACCTGTGACATATGTGGCTGGGCAATATACTACATAACTGGGCAATATACTACGTCACTGGGCAATATACTACGTGACTGGGCAATATGCTACGTGGCTGGGCAATATACTACGTGGGCTGTGCAATATACTACGTGGACATGCATATTCTAGAATACCCGATGCGTTAGAAATGGGCCACCATCTAGTATATATATATATGAGGGGCTGCTGCCGGGCTGTATATATCAGAGACTGTTTACCTGTATACAGTACAGACCAAAAGTTTGGACACACCTTCTCATTTAAAGATTTTTCTGTATTTTCATGACTATGAAAATTGTACATTCACACTGAAGGCATCAAAACTATGAATGAACACATGAGGAATTATATACTTAACAAAAAAGTGTGAAACAACTGAGATTGTCTTATATTCTAGGTTCTTCAAAGTAGCCACCTTTTGCTTTGATGACTGCTTTGCACACTCTTGGCATTCTCTTGATGAGCTTCAAGAGGTAGTCACCAGGAATTGTTTTCAATTCACAGGTGTGCCCTGTCAGGTTTAATAAGTGGGATTTCTTGCCTTATAAATGGGGTTGGGACCATCAGTTGTGTTGTGCAGAAGTCTGGTGGATACACAGCTGATAGTACTACTGAATAGACTGTTAGAATTTGTATTATGGCAAGAAAAAGCAGCTAAGTAAAGAAAAACGAGTGGCCATCATTACTTTAAGAAATGAAGGTCAGTCAGCCTGAAAAATTGGGCAAGCTTTGTTCCCAAGTGCAGTGGCAAAAACCATCAAGTGCTACAAAGAAACTGGCTCACATGAGGACCTCCCCAGGAAAGGAAGACCTCTCCTTCTGAGGATAAGTTTATCCGAGTCACGAGCCTCAGAAATCGCAGGTTAACAGCAGCTCAGATTAGAGACCAGGTCAATGCCACACAGAGTTTTAGCAGCAGACACATCTCTACAACAACTGTTAAGAGGAGACTTTGTGCAGCAGGCCTTCATGATAAAATAGCTGCTAGCAAACCACTGCTAAGGACAGGCAACAAGCATAAGAGACTTTTTTGGGCTAAAGAACACAAGGAATGGACATTAGACCAGTGGAAATCTGTGCTTTGGTCTGATGAGTTCAAATTTGAGATCTTTGGTTCCAACCACCGTGTCTTTGCGCGATGCAGAAAAGGTGAACGGATGGACTCTACATGCCTGGTTTCCACCGTGAAGCATGGAGGAGGATGTGTGATGGTGTGGGGGTGCTTTGCTGGTGACACTGTTGGGGATTTATTCAAAATTGAAGGCATACAGAACCAGCATGGCTACCACAGCATCTTGCATCAGCATGCTATTCCATCCGGTTTGCGTTTAGTTGGACCATCATTTATTTTTCAACAGGACAATGACCCCAAACACACTTCCAGGCTGTTTAAGGGCTATTTGACCAAGAAGGAGAGTGATGGGGTGCTACGTCAGATAACCTGGCCTCCACAGTCACCAAACCAGAACCCAATCGAGATAGTTTGGGGTGAGCTGGACCGCAGAGTGAAGGCAAAAGGGCCAACAAGTGCTAAGCATCTCTGGGAACTCCTTCAAGATTGTTGGAAGACCATTCCCAGTGACTACCTCTTGAAGCTTTTCAAGAGAATGCCAAGAGTGTGCAAAGCAGTCATCAAAGCAAAAGGTGGCTACTTTGAAGAACCTAGAATATAAGACATAATTTCAGTTGTTTCACACTTTTTTGTTAAGTATATAATTCCACATGTGTTAAAGGGAACCTGTCACCACGTTTTTGGAAGATGGGATAAAAATAGCGTTAAATAGGGGCAGAGGTGGGCATTACATTAGTGTGTTTGTTATGCGTTTATTACCCACCTAAGTTGCCGAAATACCTTTGCAAAGTCTCCGTTTTCGCCTGTCAATCAGGCTGGTCTGGTCAAAAGGGCGTTGTCTTCCCCCAGATTTTGCGTAGTTTTCCGTTGGTGGCGTAGTGGTGTGCGCATGCCCAAGGTCCCGAATCCTCTGCCAGGGGATTTAAAAGAGCGCGCTGTTCGTTTTCATTGGTGATCGGTGGGCGCGGCCATCTTCCTTTGGCCGCGCGTGCGCAGAAGCGGCGCTCTGCTGGCCGCGGCTTCAGGAAAATGGCTGCCGCGATATCCATCTGCGCACGCGCGGCATCCCGCGGCCATTTTCCTGAAGCCGCGGCCAGCAGAGCGCCGCTTCTGCGCACGCGCGGCCAAAGGAAGATGGCCGCGCCCACCGATCACCAATGAAAACGAACAGCGCGCTCTTTTAAATCCCCTGGCAGAGGATTCAGGACTTTGGGCATGCGCACACCACTACGCCACCAACGGAAAACTACGCAAAATCTGGGGGAAGACAAGACGCCCTTTTGACCAGACCAGCCTGATTGACAGGCGAAAACGGAGATTTTGCAAAGGTATTTCGGCAACTTAGGTGGGTAATAAACGCATAACAAACACACTAATGTAATGCCCACCTCTGCCCCTATTTAACGCTATTTTTATCCCATCTTCCAAAAACGTGGTGACAGGTTCCCTTTAATTCATAGTTTTGATGCCTTCAGTGTGAATGTACAATTTTCATAGTCATGAAAATACAGAAAAATCTGTAAATGAGAAGGGGTGTCCAAACTTTTGGTCTGTACTGTATATCAGAGGCTGTTGCTGTTCTGGCTGTGATGATTCAATGAGGGAAAAAAGGGAAAGTGGACCCTCTAGACCGCGACGACGACCCCCCCACGGACGAGCTGACCAGATAGACCGCCCCCTATACAGGGAGAGTTAGGGGCAGGCCCGTGAGGGACTATCGCCACGGAAGCTGGAGGACCAGGACGGGAGAAAACCAAGAAGAGGCAAAATTAGTAGGACTACAGAATAGGAGAGTACTGCAGAGACACAGAACTGGCGGGTATAACGGGAACACTGCAGCAACACAGACCGTGCCGAAGCAATGCAGAGACAAAGGGACTGACAGAGGTACAGCAGCGGTACGGGGACTGACGAAGGTACAGCTGTGACACAGGGACTGACGAAGGTATAGCAGTGACACAGGGACTGATGGGTGTACTGCAGCGGAACAGGAACTGACGGAGGAATTGCAGGGACACAGGGACTGACGGGTGTACTGCAGCAGTGCAGGGACTGACGGAGGTACTGAGGGAACGAAGAGGCTGGCAGGGTACTGGATAGATAGATAGATAGATAGATAGATAGATAGATAGATAGATAGATAGGTGGATAGAGGGATACATAGATGATGGATGGATGGATAGATGGATGGATAGATGGATAGATAGATGTGGGATATAGATCGATATGGGATAGATAGGGAATAAATAGATCGATCGATAGATAGATAGATAGATAGATAGATAGATAGATAGATAGATAGGGAATAGAAAGATAGATAGATCGATCGATAGATAGATATGGGATAGACAGATAGGGAATAGATAGATAGATAGATAGATAGATAGATAGATAGATAGATAGATAGATAGAATATTGATGTAATGCAGAATCACCATGGCGTTATTCTTTGTTCATGTTTGTCCACCCACTGGTCCTAGTATTATTTGCCTTTGATTATGGCTTTTCAGTTAACAATTAGTGATGAGCTAGTATACTCGTTGCTCTGGTTTTCCTGAGCACGCTCGGGTGGTCTCCGAGTATTTGTGACTGCTCGGAGATTTAATTTTCCTTGCTGCAGCTGAATGATTTGCAGCTACTAGACAGCTTCATTACATGTGGGGATTCACTAGCAACCAGGCAACCCCCACATGTACTCAGGCTGGCTAGCAGCTGTAAATCATTCAGCTGTGTCAACAAAAACTAAATATCCGAGCACTAACAAATACTCGGAGATCACCCGAGCATGTTCTGGAAAACCCGAGCTACGAGTATACTCGCTCATCACTATTAGCAATGTATTATATCAATGAATAAGCCATTAAATTCCATAAGTAAGCTATCCAGTAAACTGATCATTACACTATGAATTGCACACAAATCACCACTTGTAATATTTATACCAGAAGTAAATCAGAAAAGTGATCTACATGCAAACACTGCTAAGGTGAAGCAATAAGTTGATATCCCAAAAACAATAATATATGACAATAATTTGCTTTGAAATATTGAAGATCTTATAAAAAGACAGCTTGTACGTGCGATTGACATGTCTCTCTTTAGAATATTCTTAAAGAGACATTTATCTACACACAGGTGATGAGTGTCTGATCACTGGGGGGGCCCCAACTGCACATCCACAGTGAGGAGTTCTATTCAAGGTCTGTGATAGGGTATGTGTCCACGTTCAGGATGGCCGGCGGTATCGTTGGAGCGGCAAACCCGCTCGCCGGGATCATCGCACCCCTCGCATAGGGCCCTGTGCTATTCCTTGCGGCGGCGCAGCGTCGCCGCAAGGAACACTGACATGCTGCGATCTTAAAAGACGCGCAGCATGTCCGGAGTCGCAGGGCCGACGGATGTGTGTTTCCATGCATAGTGGACACGGGATTTCAAAAAATCCCCTCCACTGTGCTGGAACATCTGGACGCTGCGTGTTTGACGCTGCGGCCCCACGCAGCGTCAAAAACATGCAGCGTTTCCTGAACGTGGACACGTACCCATACTGATGGAATAAAACTGTCAGATGTTTTTAACAGCCCTATAGGCGGTAATGTTTACAGCCTTATTATGTGGATAGGTGATAAATGTCAATTCGGGTAGAACCTCTTTAAAGGACTGATATCTAGTGCTTTGACTTACTAAGAAATATTTTCTCTTTTAGTGTTACCCTTAGTCCCTCACATCAGTACATGGGGGACAAATATTAAAGCGGAAAGTCAGCAGCTAATATGTGGAAAGGCTTTAAGTAAAAAGCCATTATGTACTAATATAATTCACATACAGGTGCTTCTTGCAAAATTAGAATATCATCAAAAAGTTCATTTATGTCAGTTCTTCAATACAAAAAGTGAAACTCATATATTACATAGAGTCATTAAAAACAGAGTGATCTATTTCAAGTTTTTATTTCTGTTAATGCTGATGATTATGGCTTACAGAAAAAAAAGTGTCAGGTGAGTTTGCGGGTCAATCAAGCACAGTGATACTGTCGTTTTTAAACCAGGTTTTGGTACTTTGGGCAGTGTGGACAGGTGCCAAGTCCTGCTGGAGAATGATATTTCCATCTCCATAAAGGTTGTCAGCAGAGGGAAGAATGAAGTGCTCTAAAATTACCTGGTAGACAGCTGCGCTGACTTTGGTCTTGATAAAACACAGTGGACCTACACCAGCAGATGACATGGCTCCCCAAACCATCACTGATTGTGGAAACTTCACACCAGACCTCAAGCAGCTTGGATTGTGTGCCTCTCCACTCTTCCTCCAGACACTGGGACCTTGATTTCAAATGACATGCAAAATTTACTTTCATCTGAAAACAACACCTTGGACCACTGAGCAACAGTCCAGTTCTTTTTCTCCTTGGCCCTGGTAAGACGCTTCTGGCGTTGTCTATTGGTCATGAGTGATTTGACACAAGGAATGTGACACTTGTAGCCCATGTCCTGGATACGTCTGTGTGTGGTGGCTCTTGAAGCAATGACTCCTGCAGCAGTCCACTCCTTGTGAATCTCCCCAAAATTTTTGAATGACCTTTTCTTAATCGTTTCAAGGCTGCGGTTTTCCTGGTTGCTTGTGCATATTTTTCTACCACACTTTTACCTTCCACTCAACTTTCCATTAATATACTTGGATACAGCACTCTGTGAAAAGCCAGCTTCTCTAGCAATGACCTTTTGTGGCTTACCCTCCTTGTGGAGTGTGTCAGTGACTGCCTTCTGGACATCTGTCAAGTCAGCAGTCTTCCCCATGATTGTGGAGCCTACTGAAATAGACTAAAGGAACTTTTTAAAAGCTTAGGAAGCCTTTGCTGGTGTTTTTGGTTAATTCTAATTTACTAAGATAATGACTTTGGGGGTTTTATTGGCTGTAAGCCATAATCATCAACATTAACAGAAGTGCAGAAGTAAACACTTGAAATAGATCACTCTGTTTGTAATGACTCTATATAATATGTGAGTTTCACTTTTTGCATTGAAGAACCAAAATAAATTAACTTTTGGATGATATTCTAATTTTGTGTGAAGCACCTGTACATTTATGTACAATTTTCAGGAAGGTTAACAACTGGAAATATGTTTCATAGACATCATGGGGGCAGACATTTTCTAGACTTACTGTCACTAACCTTAATGGAGGAACAATTTGGTCAACCCTTCCTCAGCCTAAAATGACAGCGTTCAGGCACAATCAGATGTCATTCAACTATACAGTAAATAGAGATTATTGCAGCGCTAGAGTGATGCTTGTAATCTAAGGTCTTTGCCTCCTAGTATTATGCTTTCCAGTCGCCACCTTCATTTTTGATCACTGCCACTACCATCAGTCTTCAGGAGTTTGTGACCTGCTGGATCGCTTTAGTGTTTGCTTGAGTGATCCGGAAGTCACTACTCAATGTAAGTCTATGAGATCTGGAACAAGGCAAAAACAAGGCTCTCATAGACTTACACTGAGCGCTTTTAACCATTACTTCCAGTCAGTCAGAAGTTGTGGTTACAATATGGTGGGGCAGGAGTGACGCGGTACCGAGAAGAGCTGAAGACGGCAAGTGGTGAGTATAATATCAGGTGGAGGGATCTTAAGTTAGTAGCTCCACTCCAGCACTGAAATTAAACAAAAACACTGAAGTGGTGCTTTAAAGGCCCCCATACATAATAAACAGCTATCTCTCCTGACTACCCCATACACAGGAACACTCAACTCAACTGACCTCTCCTGTATTATCTATGAGATGCCTCTAGCAGCGACTTATATCCAGGCAGAACAAAAGCATTGACTATTCCGGTCAGCTATTCAATATATCTGGGAGTCTCAAGGTATGTGCACACGTCAGGATTTCTTGCAGAAATTTCCTGAAGAAAACCGGAAATTTTCTGCAAGAAATCCGCATTTTTTTTTTTGCGTTTTTTTCCTGGTTTTTTCGCGTTTTTTTTAGCATTTTGCAAGCGAAATTAGCTTGCAGAATGCTAAAGTTTTCCAAGCGATCTGTAGCATCGCTTGGAAAACTGACTGACAGGTTGGTCACACTTGTCAAACATACTGTTTGACAAGTGTGACCAACTTTTTACTATAGATGCTGCTTATGCAGCATCAATAGTAAAAAGATATCATGTTAAAAATAATAAAAAATCAAAAAATGGTTATACTCACCCTCTGCAGACAGCCGATCTCAGCGGCGTCCGTTCCTATAGATGGTGTGGTGCAGGACCTTCGATGGCGTCGCGGTCACGTCATCGCAGGTCCTTCACCACACCATCTATAGGAACGGAAGTGGCACCATGCACCGATGAGAGGCGGGAAGACTCCGGGGCCATCAGAGGGTGAGTATATCACTATTTTTTATTTTAATCCTTTTTTTTTTACCAATTATACGATGCCCAGTCCGTGGAGGAGAGTCTCCTCTCCTCCACCCTGGGTACCAACCGCACATGATCTACTTACTTCCCGCATGGTGGGCACAGCCACATACGGAAAGTAAGCAGATCAATGCATTCCTAGGTGTGCGGAATCCCCGCAATTCCGCAAATTTAATGAACATGTTGCTTTTTTTTCCGCGATGCGATTTTTTTCGCGGAAAAAAATGCAACATTTGCACAAGAAATGCGGAATACACTTAAAATAATGGGAGGCATATGTAAGCGTTTTTTTCGCGTTTTTATCACGTTTTATAGCGAAAAAACGCGAAAAATACTGAACGTGTGCACATGGCCTCACAGTTCTCCTCCAACAGATAATGTAGTGTTGGGGGAGATAAGGAACAAGCTTGTTAAAGTTTTTCCACTCCTGATCCTTTTGTTCTTCTAAGAGACAGGGCACTGACAGAGGTGTCAATTAGCGGCTTAAGGTACCGTCACATTAAGCGACGCTGCAGCGATATCGACAACGATGCCGATCGCTGCAGCGTCGCTGTGTGGTCGCTGGAGAGCTGTCACACAGACAGCTCTCCAGCGACCAACGATGCCGAAGTCCCCGGGTAACCAGGGTAAACATCGGGTTACTAAGCGCAGGGCCGCGCTTAGTAACTCGATGTTTACCCTCGTTACCATTGTAAATGTAAAAAAAAAAACAGTACATACTCACCTTCAGATGTCCGTCAGGTCCCTCGCCGTCTGCTTCCCGCACTGACTGTGAGCACCGGCCGTAAAGTAAAAGCAGAGCACAGCGGTGACTGTGCTGTGCTTTACGGCCGGCCGGCGCTCACAGTCAGTGCGGGAAGCAGAGACGGCCAGGGACCTGACGGACATCAGAAGGTGAGTATGTACTGGTTTTTTTTTACATTTACAATGGTAACCAGGGTAAACATTGGGTTACTAAGCGCGGCCCTGCGCTTAGTAACCTGATATTTAGCCTGGTTACCAATGTAAAACATTGCTGGCATCGTTGCTTTTGCTGTCAAACATGACGATACACGCCGATCTGACGACCAAATAAAGTTCTGGACTTTCAGCAACGACCAGCGATATCACAGCAGGATCCAGATCGCTGCTGCGTGTCAAACACAACGATATCGCTATCCAGGACGCTGCAACGTCACGGATCGCTATCATTATCGTTGCAAAGTCGTTTAGTGTGAAGGTACCTTTACTCCACTCTCCTCATGGAAAACACTTGCATGACCCTCCGTGCCAAGTGTTCATGTCTATGGGGGAGTTGGAAGAGATTGCGGTCGGTGGACAGTTATGTAGAGTCTTTGAGAAGGTTTATTGTCCCATTGATATCCTAGTTAGTATCTTCAGAGACTCTTTCCCAACCAGCTCACTGCTTAGACTTTAGAAGACATTTGTGCCTGCAGTTATCTGTAGACGTATGGTATCATTTAGGGTATGTGCACACGTCCGGATTTCTTGCAGAAATTTCCTGAAGAAAACCGGAAATTTTCTGCAAGAAATCCGCTTTTTTTTTTTGCGTTTTTTTTCCGTTTTTTTCTCGTATTTTTAGCATTCTGCAAGCGTAATTAGCTTGCAGAATGCTAAAGTTTTCCAAGCGATCTGTAGCATCGCTTGGAAAACTGACTGACAGGTTGGTTACACTTGTCAAACATACTGTTTGACAAGTGTGACCAACTTTTTACTATAGATGCTGCTTATGCAGCATCTATAGTAAAAGATAGAATGTTTAAAAATAATAAAAAAAATTAAAAAAATGGTTATACTCACCCTCTGCAGACAGCCAATCTCCTCAGTGGCGTCCGTTCCTATAGATGCCGGTGTGGTTCAGGACCTTCGATGACGTCGCGGCTTGTGATTGGTCGCGTGAGTCACATGAGCGGTCACGCGACCAATCACAAGACAGCGACGTCATCACAGGTCCTGAACCACACCATCTTTAGGAACGGAAGAGAGAGCATGCACCGGAGAGGCGGGAACACTCCGGGGGCCATCAGAGGGTGAGTATATCACTATTTTTTATTTTAATTCTTTTCTTTTACCAATTATATGGTGCCCAGTCCGTGGAGGAGAGTCTCCTCTCCTCCATCCTGGGTACCAACCGCACATAATCTGCTTACTTCCCGCATGGTGGGCATAGCCCCGTGCGGGAAGTAAGCAGATCAATGCACTCCTAGGTGTGCGGAATCCCCGCAATTCCGCATTTTTAATGAACATGTTGCTTTTTTTTCCGCGATGCGATTTTTTCGCGGAAAAAAATGCAACATTTGCACAAAAAATGCGGAATACCCTGTAAATAATAGGAGGCATATGTAAGCGTTTTTTTCGCGTTTTTATCACGTTTTTATAGCGAAGAAACGCGAAAAAAAACGCGAAAAATCCTGAACGTGTGCACATGGCCTTAGAAAGGAGACAACATCCAGGGTAGCTTTCAGAAATTCTCTCCACCTCACAATGTAATAGCACATTTTCATGATGTAAATACTGAGCTCACGATAGATTGATTGATGAAAAACTTGAGCATAATCCCCTCGCTTGCTGCATTAGTATTCCTTGTGTAAGAGCAGGCTTACAGACCCTTAATAATGTTTTCTTAGGAAACCCTGTGTTGAGCCGCAGCATTGCTCTCTTTGTCATTCCACAATAACTTCATTTCCCTCAGTGTTTAGCAGAGTGAAAGAAATTTTGTCTCAGTATCTTACAAAACAAGCCAAGCATTTCTCACATGAGTCTAAAGGTAAAGTTCCCTGTGTCAGTTTGTTTGCAGGGTTTTCTTTGTAGTCACTGGGTTCAGTCAACACATATTTAGTAGCGTTTGAATGAAGAATATGATTTTAGAGCGAGCCATGAGAATCGCGGCTTGCCAGGAGCATGCTGTTTGACTTCACTTGTGCATTAATCCCGGCTGTTTATTCTCTGCTTTGTGATATCCAATCAATCTAGCAGGAACCTGTTTGCCAGAAACCGGTTCCAAATCTTTTTTTTTCTGAACTTTGTGAAGTTTTCATCTGTGCATTTAGCTAATTCAGGTCTCACAATTTGTTTTTCTTTTGCTCTTAAGAAAAGTTATTTTGAGAAACTATCCAGAAAGTTGTCTGAAAAAGATCAGATGTGCACTCGGGAACTATGTCAGATTTATAACCTAGTAATGTCTGCTGTCCACTTGTTGTTCTCAGAAGAAGGCCAGATAAAAAAACGTGTTTTCAGAGAATTTTCATTTGTTCACACCCTTCTGATTGCTGTATACCATATACTACTGGTGGCTCTTGAGTGCTGCATTTATTCCATTTGGTCCAAAAAAGCAAACTGGTACAGCCATGGCCACTTGTCCAAAGTACCAATTACTTCCGTGCAAACTCACATTTAGTGGCCAGCGTCAGGCAGCTGCTACAAAGGCAAATAAAATAATGGGATGCATTAAAAGAGGCATAGATGCTCATGAGGAGAACATAATTTTACCTCTATGCAAGTCACTAGTGCGACCACACTTATAATACTGTGTACAGTTCTGGTCTCCGGTGTATAAGAAAGACATAGCTGAACTGGAGCGGGTGAAGAGAAGAGCGACCAAGGTTATTAGAGGACTGGGGGGTGTGCAAGACCAAGATAGGTTATTACACTTGGGGCTATTTAGTTTGGAAAAACGAAGGCTAAGGGGTGATCTTATTTTAATGTATAAATATATGAGGGGACAGTACAAAGACCTTTTTGATGATCTTTTTAATCATAGACCTGAGACAGGGACAAGGGGGCATCCGCTACGTCTGGAGGAAAGAAGGTTTAAGCATAACAACAGACGCGGATTCTTTACTGTAAGAGCAGTGAGACTATGGAACTCCCTGCCGTATGATGTTGTAATGGGTGATTCATTACTTAAATTTAAGAGGGGACTGGATACCTTTCTGGAAAAGTATAATGTTACAGGGTATATACACTAGATTCCTTGATAGGGCGTTGATCCAGGGAACTAGTCTGATTGCCGTATGTGGAGTCGGGAAGGAATTTTTTTCCCCAATGTGGAGCTTACTCTTTGCCACATGGGTTTTTTTTGCCTTTCTCTGGATCAACATGTTAGGGCATGTTAGGTTAGGCTATGGGTTGAACTAGATGGACTTAAAGTCTTCCTTCAACCTTAATAACTATGTTACTATGTTACTAATATGGCAGTTTTTCTTAATGTTTGTGTGTAAGCTAAAAAACAAAAAAAATTATTTAAAAGTTTTCATGATCAGCAGTACACACTGTACTGCACTTGAGGACAGTGCCTATAGACACATTGTGCATCTCCTGTTTTAAACATTCTGCAGCTTGGAACTCTATGCTTTAAAGGGAATTTATAATTAGAAAATGTCTTTTTTTATCTTTATCCATTTTTACATCACGATCTGTATTTAAAATTTTAAAAAAGATAGCAATCTTGCATTTTTACACTGGCCATTGGAGCTTGTGTAAGGGAATGAAGGAAGGAAGAGACATACACAATAGTACTTAATTCAAGTATCTGCAATTAAACATCGTCATCTCCTGATCAAAGGTGATAAAGTGAAAGCAGAGAGATTTGCATTAGTAGGAACCCAATAGTGAAGTGCATGGTCCCTCGGGGAAGAGATTGGTGAAGACACCAGGTTAGGTGACACTTGTGGCTCAGTTAGTAATTACAAGAGGCCCTGGAGTGCAGTGAAGGGGAGGAGTTGGTGCACAAACCTGTAGCAGGACGGATGTGCAGTACAGCGAGCTGGCTTATAGCTGTGAGTATGAGAGATCAACTGCTAGTGAAGAGCCATCCGATGTGAGTGAAGAACTGAGTGACTAAATCTAGGTGATCAGAGGCCAGAGACGAGAGTCCAGATCTGGGAGATCCAAGTTGAGTGGGCCTAACCGAGGCCAGAGATGAAAGACCAGACCTGGGAGATCATAGCTGGGGGAGCCGAGACGAGAGACCAGATCCAGGAGATCAGAGTCAAGGGGGACGAGACTAGAGACCAGATCGGGAAGAACAGAGCCAAGGGGGCCGTGCCGAGGCCAGAGACAAGAGACCAGATCCGGGAGATCCGAGCTGAGTGTGCCAAGATGTACGGAATAAAATGGGGACCAGGGTCGTTCTTCAGGGAACAAAGGCAGCCAGTGTGAAGAGCATAGAGCATACTGTATACAAAGCAACTAACCTATCTGGAACATGTGGCCTAGTGGGTAGTATTGTCAACCCCCGTTAGGGCCTGTGTGACGTTTTGAGCCACATAGAAGAAACACAATGGTGATGGGCCATTAGTGAGAGTAACTAATTGTAGATTTGGTTTCCAGTACCATCTCTATGCTGACGACACCCAATTATACACCTCTTCTCCTGCTTTTACGCCGACCTTCTTAGAAAACACCAGTGATTGTCTTACCGCTGTCTCTAACATCATGTCCTCCCTCTATCTGAAACTGAACCTGTCAAAAACTGAACTCCTCGTGTTCTCTCCCTCTACTAACCTACCTTTGCCCGACATTGCCATTTCCGTGTGTGGCTCCACCATTACTCCCGAGCAACACGCCCTCTGCCTTTGGGTCATACTTGATTTCGAGCTTTCATTCACCTCCCACATCCGATCACTGGTTCGCTCTTGTTATCTGCACCTCAAAAACATTTCTAGAATTGGACCTTTTCTTACTTTTGACTCTGCAAAAACTCTTACTGTTTCTCTTATTTATTCTCGTCTGGGCTATTGTAGCTCTCTACTAATCGGCCTCCCTCTTACCAAACTCTCCCCTCTCCAATCTGTCCTGAATGCTGCAGCCAGGATCATATTCCTCACCAACCGTTATTCCGATGCCTCTACCTTGTGCCAGTCATTACACTGGCTACCCATCCACTCCAGAATCCAGTACACAATTATTACCCTCACCCACAAAGCACTCCATGGCTCAGCTCCACCCTACATCTCCTCCCTAGTCTCAGCCTACCACCCTACCCATGCCCTCCGTTCTGCTAATGACCTGAGGTTAACATCCTCAATAATTAGAACCTCCCACTCCTGTCTCCAAGACTTTTCACATGCTGCCACAATTCTTTGGAATGCAATACCCAGGTTAATACAATGAATCCCCAATTCCCACAGTTTTAGGCATGCCCTAAAAATGCATTTGTTCAGACTGGCCTACCATCTCAACACATTAACCTAACTATCCCTGTGTTGCCCACTCAAAAAACTTAAACCATAATCAGGTTCCTCGCATCATGTTTCTCATACACTTTATGTATTTAATAGCTCTCTGTATCTTTACTTTTACATACTTAGGCTGATAACCGGTTCATGCAGCATTACATGAACACCTGATCCTTACACTATGGCTGGTCTGAACAACAAAAACAATTGTTACCATCCACCTCTCATGCCTCCCCTTTTTCCTCATAGATTGTAAGCTTGCAAGCAGGGCCCTCATTTCTCTTGGTATCTGTTTTGATCTGTGTTTATTGTTATGCTATTCCCTACGCCATATTTTTTAATTATTTAAATAAATAATTTACAAACACGATGTGGGGTCCCTCCCATTTTTGAAAACCAGCCTTACTAAAGCAGTCAGCTGTGGGCTGGTATTCTTAGGATGGTAAGGGGCCATGGATATTGCCCCCCCAGCCTCAAAATAGCAGCCTGCAGATGCCCAGAAAAGGCACATCTATTAGATGCGCCAATTCTGGCACTTTGCCAGGCTCGTCCCACATGCGCTGTAGCGGTGGCAAGTGGGGTTAATATTTGTGGAGTTGATGTCATCTTTGTATTGTCAGGTGACATCAAGCTCATGGCTTAGTAATGGGGAGGTGTCTATAAGGCACCTATCCACTACTAATACTATAGTTATAAGGTAAATAAAGACAATATAAAGGCAGTATAAAGTCCTTTATTAGAAATAAAACAAAACACACTTTTACATTTAAAAATAACAAGCACAGTTATACTGACCTAACGCCTATTCCACCGCTGTGAGCACAGCGTCAGTGACCGGCGGTGACGTCATCGAGGTTACCTCCGGTCACTGATGCTGTGTTCCCAGCCGGGCTGAACTGCTGTGATCTCAGTGAGATCCCCGCTAGCACCTAGTGGCCAATGTGAAAACTGCAAAATTTAGATTTTTCTTTTTTAATACAGACTAGTTGGCCCAAAATTTTCGCACATTGGTTGTTGGGGGCGCAGGCAATTTCAGGAAAATCAACCTGGTCAATCATTATCCATTTGTAAAAGCCATCTTCTTTTTAACTGCAGCTTTTTACAGATGGTGTTATGTTTGTATCAAGAATTTGTTGAAATTCAGTTTAATCCATTTTTCCCTTGTGACATGTTCCCCATGCCATTGGCTGCAATACAATGCAATTGATTCACCTCCATGCTTAATGGTTGGTGAGAAGTTCTTTTCCTGAAATTCTTTGCCCTTTTTTCTCCATACATACAGTTGATCATTGTGACTAAAGAGTTCTAATTTAACCTCATCGGTCCACTTGTTTCTGCTATAGTATGTTAATGCATTAGGCTTGTTTGCTGCAGATGCAGGAGAGGTTTTCTTCTGATGACTCTTCCATGATGGTTCCATGATGGTCATATTTGTGCAGATGTCTCTGAACAGTAGAACAATGTAACATAAATTTGTTATCTTATAGCCTCCTGCAGCTTTGTGGGCCTCCACCATTTTCATTTTTGGAGTCCTACCCAAATCCTTAGAAGAACCCATGGCTGCTGTTTTTTGGAACAATGTTAGAGGAGGCTGGGCTTTTATAAAGCTGGGAAATCACCTGGCCTTTAATAATGATGATGGCGAAAAAGCCATAACCCTAACAGGTTAATTAAGGTCTGAAACCTTGGTCAAAGTTATCTTTTGTAAATTTTAAAATTAAAAAATTACAGTTTATTCTTTTTTCCCTAAAATACAATGGAAATGTGTTGTCTCTAATGTTAGAACTTTTACAGATCGTTTCATCTTGAACCTGCTTGACTGTTCACAATAACAGTAATTTTGACTAGTAATGGGCGAACCTCCCCGATGATCGAGATTGGTGGATTTGCCCGAGTTTTTTTATAAAAGTTTTTTGTAAAGTTTGTTTTCAGGGCTAGGGATGTCCAGTGGCGTGTCCTCACATCCCGCTGTCTCCCGGCCACTTCTGTTTCCGGGGCCGCTCATTACCTTCCAGCGGTATTCACTGCACTCGGCAGTCTTCTGCTTTTTCCGGCAGTGTTCAGGTCCCAAACTTTACAGTTCGGGTTCTCCCATCTCTAATTTTGACCAGGGGTGTCATTGCTTTTATATGCCACTGCATCTGTGACAAATAAGTTATTGGCTGATATTTTAAATTCCAAGTTGCCTACATTAATTGGATTGAGACTGATTCCCATAACGCTCACTGTCTCAGCTGGCTCTCTTCTTACCATTACATCCTGGAGCCATCTTTTTAACATGTAACTGACCATGTAGTGTAAAAAACACAACATGATTCATCAGACCAGACCACCTATTTTTGTGCCACATTTATTATACTTTAAACATTTTTTTTTTCAACATTTGAACCAATGTAGAAAATGGTGCCAAAATTTGTCATAACTTTGTGGATCAAAGTGTGCCAACAAATTGTGTAAACTTAGTCTAAACAGTCTATATACACTCACCGGCCACTTTATTAGGTACACCTGTCCAACTTCTTGTTAACACTTAATTTCTAATCAGCCAATCACATGGCGGCAACTCAGTGCATTTAGGCATGTAGACATGGTCAAGACAATCTCCTGCAGTTCAAACCGAGCATCAGTATGGAAAAGAAAGGTGATTTGAGTGCCTTTGAACGTGGCATGGTTATTGGTGCCAGAAGGGCTGGTCTGAGTATTTCAGAAACTGCTGATCTACTGGGATTTTCACGCACAACCATCTCTAGGGTTTACAGAGAATGGTCCGAAAAAGAAAAAAAATCCAGTGAGCGGCAGTTCTGTGGGCGGAAATGCCTTGTTGATGCCAGAGGTCAGAGGAGAATGGGCAGACTGGTTCGAGCTGATAGAAAGGCAACAGTGACTCAAATCGCCACCCGTTACAACCAAGGTAGGCCTAAGAGCATCTCTGAACGCACAGTGCGTCGAACTTTGAGGCAGATGGGCTACAGCAGCAGAAGACCACACCGGGTACCACTCCTTTCAGCTAAGAACAGGAAACTGAGGCTACAATTTGTACAAGCTCATCGAAATTGGACAGTAGAAGATTGGAAAAACGTTGCTTGGTCTGATGAGTCTCGATTTCTGCTGCGACATTCGGATGGTAGGGTCAGAATTTGGCGTAAACAACATGAAAGCATGGATCCATCCTGCCTTGTATGGAGCATCTTTGGGATGTGCAGCCGACAAATCTGCGGCAACTGTGTGATGCCATCATGTCAATATGGACCAAAATCTCTGAGGAATGCTTCCAGCACCTTGTTGAATCTATGCCACGAAGAATTGAGGCAGTTCTGAAGGCAAAAGGGGGTCCAACCCGTTACTAGCATGGTGTACCTAATAAAGTGGACGGTGAGTGTATGCGCAACATTTATCAACCAGTATGAGCTACTTTCAAAAATTTGGTGCAACTTAAGACTGTCTAGGCTATGTTTAAATGACTAAAATTTAGAAAGTTTCACTAAATCAGCCCAATATCTCAACTAGCAGACAGTAATGAGTTGGAGGAATCATTCGGTTAGATGTCACATACAGTAACTACGGCAGTATATTAACAGTAAATAGTAATTGTAAAGTATCCTTTATGGCCAGTCACATCTAGATGCTAATGATTTCTCCGTGTAAACACTTGCTAGAATGGTTTATAAGTGGAGATCTGCTTATATTAATACACAGAAGCAATGCTAGTCACATATTTCTGGTCATTAAAAACCTGTCAAGTGACAGTGACACATATGCCAGCACCTCCATATATACCGAGAGCTGAACAATCGGTGTATTCATGGGCTCTATGATTATGGGTGACATGCTACAGAGGCAGCGTTTACACTGGGAACTAACAGCAAATGTAAAGTGGAACAGACAGTCATATATGACTACGGATTAAACAAATGTTTTACTTTTTATTCAAGTTTTCATATGTCTTCTGAACAGATGTAATATACCTGGCCATTGATGAGGAAGTGCGTAAAGTGCGTTATATGGCCAAAAGTTTTCTACATCACTTTCGTTTATTAAACTTGCAGTCAAGCATCTAGAAATGTAAAATAAAAAAATAAAAATGTGGGTCCTGAAGAGTTTGCATTTCTTGTCCTGCAGTATGGATACATTCCCAGGCAGTCTTCTCATTATCTGCAGTCACAGCAACTTGCACCTATAATTGATTTCATTTTGCTGTAAGTTACTTGTCAATTTTTTATTTTTTTTTGGCACTGTACCATTTGAGAATAAGTGAGTGCCTCTATATTTGGCTGAACGTTCCTCCTGTCTGTCTAGAACTGTTTTTAGCTAGGATCCTACCAACCCTTTACATTTATAACAGAGGTAAGTCAGGTAGTGTAAGTGCCCATCTAAATTTATGAGCCTTGTCGCTGGTAGATGGCCTCATATATTTGATGACATTTGGATAGGAGGTGCTTGTCAATTTAGTTTCTTGCAGTTGTCTCATCAATTTCACAGGGAGGATTACAATTAAAGGTAGCATCAATATTATAAAGCTAAAGGCAGAGAATTCATCAATGTCAGTAGGTGAGGGACACAACATATATTCTTCCACTCCCTAATACCTCTGTGAAGATCACACAGTAAGACCACGAAACCCTCCCATAGGATTAGGAAAAAAATAGAATGTGCTTCAGTATTTGGTTTTAATTAATACATCCCTTTAATGAGAACTTGTTACTATGATTGCGCTCCTTAAATACTATGAACATCATTGATTTTTACTTATGTAAGCTGTAATTATAAGTTTCACTATGCAATCTTCTTTTTAGGATTTATTTTGGCTCTTACAGTTTAGTGCCAACATATTCCGCAGTGCCATACAGACATGGCCGTCACTTACTGTACCCCTCTGAGCGCACAATCTAAGTTCCCTAAACCATCCATATTTTTTGTAGTGGAAACTGAAGTACTTATTAGGAAATCCACATATCCCAGGTAATACAGATGAATGTGAGCAATGTTTTTCTAGGATTCAGAATTCTATCTGTCATGTAATAGTAAAGATTAATTTCTTCACTACTTTTACCTGGACTGCACCTCACTTGCCTTGCAGTGTCTGGCAATGATGTCATTTCCCCTCTGTACACAGAAAAACACTGTGTGCGATTTCCTCCTCCACTGCAGACTTCTGATTTTGCTATTCTCCCTTATTCTCTCTGAGCTCTGACACAGAACAACTTGTGTGATCTGCCTTCCATGAAGACTTAGATACTTTCTTCCCTCTCCACACTCATATTTTTTCTGTACAATCTCTTTATTTTCCCTTTTGGTACCTCTGACAATGAGCTACTTAGAAATCATGGAGGGATAGAGCACTGAAAACCAAAAAAAAGCCGCAAGCATTATCAAAAGCACCAGAATTACCAGCTAGGGGAAAAAGATACTCAAACACTAATGCTGGAAAATAGTAAGAATTAAATAAATAATGGTTAAAATTAGCTTGATTTTGCATTTAGAAAGCAAAGGGTATGTCCACACTGTTTTCCTTTTCAGGACTTTTTGATGCAGAAACTCTAAAAAAAACCATGAAGAGTTCGAAAACTATGGGTTTTCATTGGACATTCGGAGAATTTCTGCTACAAAAACTCCTGAAAAAACTCAGCATGATCACACCCTTAGGCTACATCCCCATGATGAGTATTTAGTGATTACTTGACGCTGCAGAATTTCTGCACCATTTCTGCACCTATTATTTAAATTAGGCTACTTGTCATTTTTCATTGCGTTTTTGTGTGTGTTTTTTAACATGCATTTTTAGCGTGTTTTTAAGGGGTACATTTTCTCCTTATGGAGAGTGAGATGCCAGGTCTGGCAAGAAAGTATGAAGAGACTTAAATGTCTTGCATGCTCCTCTTAGAATTTAAATATGCAAATTGTCTCTTCAAAGAGGAAGAGGACTAGAACTCTACTGCCATCTATTGGAAGTACCAATCCTACAAGTCAATATCGACCCTTTAATGAGCCTTGCAATATGACTTAGGATAAAATCAGCCAAATCAGAATCTCAATTTGCAGACACGGTGTTTCGGGGTATTGCCCCTTGTAAGTGCAAAGTATGAGACCTGATTTGGCTAGGGGAGAGGATAAGACTAGAGGCAATACCCCAAAACATCGTGTCTGCAAATTGAGATTCTGATTTGGCTGATTTTATCCTAAGTCATATTGCAAGGCTCATTAAAGGGTCGATATTGACTTGTAGGATTGCTACTTCTAATAGATGGCAATAGAGTTCAAGTCCTCTTCCTCTCTGAAGATGCAGTTTGCATATTGCGCTTTTGACGCTGCGTTTTTTGTCTCTTGTTGGTGTGTCATGCTTTACATAAAGCTGCTTTATTTTTGAAACTTCCTAGTATTGGGCTTTGATGAAACTTTATTGACATTCTTAGGTGAGGATGACATGCTTTTTTGATGGGTGTCCTCCACAGAAACGCACTTAAAACGCATGTGCATTTATTACCGGCGGAATTTCTGCACCTAATGCAGGTCTGTGGGGAAAATCCACTTAGCGTACCTGCAAGAGAAATTGAAATGCTGCGGATTTGAATCACGCAATGCAGGTCAGTTTATGCTGAGTAAAAAAAAAACACAGTGGGCATGAGATCTCCATAAATACCATCCACTTTGCTGGAACTATAAGACGCCGTGTTTTTGACTCAGCAAAAATATCCAGCATCAAAAACTCACCAAAAGCTCATTGTGGGAACACAAACTTAGAAGTGAATACAGCCTTTATCATAGAAATTTAGTGTGATATCTTAAGAGCTACTATATATTATGCTACATCCACTCAACTGCCCCGAAGTGCAAAATGGGCTGAAAGAAGGAACTTGTACATTTTTGCCAGATCCTCTTACAAGTAAAACCAAATGATTTCTGCTACTGGGCAAGTCACTGACTATCAGACCAGTGCATTACAAGCATCTTCTAACCAGCACTAGCACTTTAGTGGTTGTTCTGAGAAAGTAACAAAAAGAACAGAAGGGAGCACAATAACAAGTAACTAAAACCAATATCTAAAAGCATAGATAATGATCTGGTTGGTCAGATTTAGGTTACCTAAAAAGTAAAAGGTTGGTCTTAAAAAAAAGCATGTACGTGCCTGGTTCTGTGGGCACCATGTATCATGTATTCCCATCTCAGCTGCCCTGTAATGTGTCTCTCTACTAAAGTGCAAGTGGAAAATTATGAACAGTTGAATACTAATCTGTTACTGGCTATTTGGGGTGAGTACTGTAAATGGATTTATATACTTTACTCGCTTATATAGCGCCATCATATTCCACCAAACTGGTGCTTTTTTTATCATAATGCTCACATCTTTTTTGGCTTTCAGTGCTCTACCCCTCCATCATCCCTGTCCCCACTGAGGCTCACAATCTGCATTCCCTAAATTCAGTATGTCTTTGGAGTGTGGGAGGAAATCGGAGTACCTGGGGAAAAATTACAGATGTTGTCCTTGGTGGGATTTGAACCCAGGAACCCAGCACTGCACGGCAACAGTGCTAACCGCTGAGCCAACATGCTATAAATTGTCACCATGAAATATCCAAACCTATTCTAAACCATTAAGTCCTTCAAGTATCACAAGCACAGGATTAAAGTGCTACATTTGGGGGTATGAGAACACAAGATGATGTCAGCAGTTAATGGCTTATTAAGGGGATTAGGTTTTCTTTCCATCTACACACAAATATGTCTATGATGTCCTGTTTATGAAAGGTTCATGCTGTCATAATAATCGGCACCCTAGGTCCTACCAGCAGTGTAATACTACAGGTAATATAATAATGAATAAAATGTGTTCTCTGCCATGTCAATGTAGCAGCATCTATCTGACATATGTCACTCAAATGAAAGCTGTAGATTGCTCAATTAGCCCTTGCTAGACTTTCAAGATGCCTAGGTACCTCTGTGATCACCCGCCTGGGATTCGAGATGAAGAGTCTGTGGTTAGAGGGTATGGAGAATAATTATAGGGCTGCTCTGGCTTGGGTCCATCTGCTTAGAATTTCAGAGAAGTTTTTAATCCCCAGCATAACCTTGAGACAATTCGGAGCCTGCAGATAGATCAAAACAACAGCTGCCAAATAGATGAAATGGTTAAACTATTCAGTGTTCAGCTAAAATATGAGTTCTGAAGGCAAACACTTAGACATTGCCCTCTTCTCTGGGATGGGGTCTAATGTCTTATAAGTAAAGATGCAGAAAACCAAAGTTCTTATGATACATCTGTATATTTTCTACCAGCAATGGATCTTGACTTGCAGTTCTGCTTGCCATGTAATCCCGTGTTCCACAAGAGTAGATTATACAATGAAGTAGATAGGACAGAATTCATTTACTTTGAGGCCAGGCGTGTAATTTTATCATGCTGTCACATGTGCATTGCTTTAATATTACCCACATTTTACATCCCTGGAACATCTGCAGCCAGTTCACCTCCAGCTAAACATTTTCTTAGTGAATATGATTTTAACTCAGAAGTATATTTGTTCAGTGATTTGTTGTATGTTTTCATTTCCCATCAAAAGTCCAGTTCTACCTCTGGGAATTGGGATATACTAGTGTAATATACTATATTGTTCGACAAGCTCTTGGTCGTTTCTCCTGGAGAGTGTACTAATGCAACACCTACACGGTTAGAGGTTGTATAACCTTATGTATCAACACCGGGAGAAAATGACAGCAGATATGTGAATGGAGACTCATCTTACCAGCCCAAAAATAGATTCTTTTAGAGCACTAAGGTCAGGACCCTACATGGCGGTCGCCACTTCACTCATTCTCTATGAAAAAAAAGCTTGCGACTCTTTCGCAAGACACAAGATTCCAATAGGCACAAGATCACTTGAAGTTTATTTTCTGGATAATGAAAAATTGAATTTTTTTCACAACCGTAATTAACTGTTTCCTGCCTAATGTCATGTCACAGTGAAGCCTTAGCCATAGAGTGGGTGTACTTAGATTTATAACTTGATACATTCAATTAAAATATATACCTATAATAGACTTATTATTGGAGCTCAAATGCCTTTCAGCTTCCATATAAAGCAATTACTTTTATTAAAGATATACCTATAATGGGATTATTAATACAGGGTGGCCCATTTATATGGATACACCTGGGTGGGCCATGTATATGGATACGCCTAAATAAAATTGGAATGGTTGGTGATATCAACTTCCTGTTTGTGGCACATTAGTATATGGGAGGGAGAAAACTTTTCAAGATGGGTGGTGTCCATGGTGGCCATTTTGAAGTCAGAAATTGGATCCAACTGTATAAGTGGCCAACCCAGGTGTATCCATATAAATGGCCTACACTGTAGAAGCTCAAATGCCTCACAGCTTCTATAACAGCTGTTACTTTTATTGCAGCTTGGGTTTGGCTTCTTATAGATGGAATACAGATTGAATATATATAATAATAATAATATGGAAAATACTTACAATTCTACTGCTTATATGGAAAGTTTAATACAAAGTAGGCTATAAAATATCAAACAATTTGGCATTTATGAACCCCTTATTTAGTAGTTTGTCCTCTTTCTTCATGATGGCTGTAAACTGTTTTATAAAGGGAGCTTGTGGTGTATGCAGACCGACTATTTGTACCAAAACTAATTAATACTGGAGTATAAATCAGTTATAAACCAAAATAAAAAATAATACCCCTAAAACATAACTTTTAATATTCTTAAGTTTTAAAAGTTATTTTGTAGGGGTATTATTTTTTATTTGGTTTATATATAGAATGACTACCAGGAATGACCGATGCTGGAGGGCTACAATCAGATGTTAAAGAAGTTGCGGTCTATATACAATGACTACCAGGAATGACCATTGCTGGAGGGCTACAGTCAGATGTTAAAGAAGTTGCGGTCTATATGGAATGACTACCAGGAATGACCGATACTGGAGGGCTACAATCAGATGTTAAAGAAGTTGCGGTCTATATACAATGACTAGCAGGAATGACCGATACTGGAGGGCTACAATCAGATGTTAAAGAAGTTGCGGTCTATATAGAATGACTACCAGGAATGACCGATACTGGAGGGCTACAATCAGATGTTAAAGAAGTTGCGGTCTATATACAATGACTACCAGGAATGACCGATACTGGAGGGCTACAATCAGATGTTAAAGAAGTTGCGGTCTTTATAGAATGACTACCAGGAATGACCATTGCTGGAGGGCTACAGTCAGATGTTAAAAAAGTTGTGGTCAATATACAATGACTACCAGGAATGACTGTTGCTGGAGGGCTACAGTCAAATGTTAAAGAAGTTGTGGTCTATATAGAATGACTACCAGGAATGACCGATGCTGGAGGGCTACAGTCAGATGTTTAACAAGTTGTCCAGTACTTTTATATTGAAGACCTACCCTTAGTATAGTTCATCACTACAAGATGGGGGTCCAACACTCTATTCCAGTGGTGGCTGGTTGGAAAAGGTGTATGGAGCAGAAAACCACAGCTCAGTAGTCTGTTTAGTGGCTTCTCATATTTTATTTTTTTCATTTGTGGATGCTTATTTTGATTCTGCTTTAAATATTTCACAAATTATCAGCCCTAGTTTTGCATTTCTCGTTATTATTCTGCTGATACATTAGCAGACTACAGGCTGCATTTTAGAGCAATTTGTGGGATCAATGGATTCCACAATACAAGCTGTCAAAAAACAGACTAAAATTGCTGATGGATCAGCCAAAGAACCACACTGAATTTCTGATACCCAGCTATCCTAGGAGCTTGTGCTGTTATGTATAGGAAATAACTAATTATGCCTTTCCTTACTACATCATTTATCAGCTGTGAGTTGAAGCTTGACTTTGAAGTCAACATCATCAGTTGTAAAAATTTTGCACATATAAAATCTTACATTTTTTTTCATCAATACAGTAATTACACCGCATAATAATGAAATTCAATCCAAGCCCACCCAAAAATTTGGCAGGAGAAACAAAAGAATGATAACTTTTCCTGACCTTTTGTGTGCATTAACTATGCCAACACGAATAGTTCTATACTTTGAAAATTCAGACATCTTCAGGCCATTTCTTTATTTGATTAAGTAAACTTATGTATTCATACTATGAAATGTAGACGAAAAACACTTGATTGGAAGCAGCTCTCCCACATTCATGAACCTGCCTTTTATAAAAAGCAAACCTGTGTGCAATAATGCAGACAGCCCCTTAATGTTCAACATGGTCTCCTTTGGGGAAAGGTTCCAAGAAAAAATATTATAGATCCTGCATCGTGTCAGAGAATTTCAGCTGGAACGTGTCCATTATCACCCATTTCTATTGCTTATGTGAAATTCTATCTTAAAAGTCAACCATGAAAATCATTTATGCTAACTATTTTGTTGCTTGGGCATTTTCTAGACACTGTGTAACACAAGTTTTCTATTCAAACGCTATCATGCAAGGTTCCTGATTTGCATTTATACATGAGTAAAACTGCAAATGTCAAGTCTTCCAAGATCATAAATGAAAAATATGACTTTCCATTCACATAAAGGATCATATTCATCAATGCAACTACAACAGTATATTTGCATTGAAGAAAAATGTCTCTTATGATGACCACCATTTCTATCACGCTGAAGCCACGAAGCAGCTGGCACTAGATGTGTCAGTAGCAGAACAGCTCGCTTGGTCTAAAAAAGGCTGTAAATGCATTTCTTATTAAAGTAATGTGCCATCAGAAAGTATTGGGCAAGCAAAATGAAAAGTTCTCTAGTTGCTTGGAGCATAAAAAAAATGATGTGAAACCTATAGGCACCCACCAGAATCCAGCTCAGGACGCTCTGTGGCCGTTCTATTCTCTTCTTGTGTAAGCGCGGACCACTAAGCAGACTGCACTGGATCCCGGTGAGTGCTGGTTGGTGAGTATCGCTTGCTATTTTCTACTGTTGAAGTTTTAATTTTGCCTTGACAACCACTTTAAATTAAGTTTTCATGTGATAATATTATTTTAAGCATTTTTGGTGATTCACTTACTGTACTGAAATTAAAAAAATCTTACATTTTTCTATTTTAACTCTGACAGTAGTTATCACATTATTATCTCAGGCAGGATTACAATGAAAGGTATTACCTTTATATAGATAACAAAGAATCCAAAAAGAAACAAGGTAGAGGGGACCTCTTATATATTAATGGAGAGCTAACCGAAATACATGCAAAACTATTCTGTGCATCTCACTTTTTTTCTTTAAAGGAAGAGTCTATTAATACTGTTCCTATTTTAGATATTCATTATATTTATATGGCTCTCTTGGTTATCTTGCCAGTCATATGAGTTGCATCCTTGTGCCAGGTTTTGGCCTTAGAAGCAGATTGTTTCGCATTGATGCATTCTTATTGCTATGTTCACATGTTGTGTTCTTGCTGCGTTTTTAATGCAAGTTTTAAGCTGCGTTTTACAGTACCAGCTAAAGTTGGTTTTATTTTCCTTAATGATTTGAAAAACTGCTAGGTTTTTGAAAGCTGCAGCATGTCTCTTCTTTCAGCTTCTGGACAGATCAAGCTGATAATATTATTCCATAGTACTTAAAGCACCACTCCAGCGGTTTTTGTTTCACCGCTGGAGTGGCGCTTTAAACGTAAGTCCCCTGCCCCCAGTCATATACTCACCCGCTGATGTCTTCACCGTTTTTCGACACCAGTTCTGTCCCACAGCGCTATCTTGTGAGAGCAACTTCTGACTGACCAGAACTCAAAACCTACATCACAAGCTCTCAATGCAAGTCTATGAGAGCCAGAGTGAGGCCAGAACGAGGCTCTCATACACTTGATTAGTGACCTCCATGAAGCACTGGCACATCCGGCAAGTCACAAGCTTCAGGAGACAGACCAGAGCTACAGCGAAAACAGGTGAAAATGCCAAAAGGTGAGTATCAGACAAGAAAGGGGATTTGGGTTTTAAGCACCACTCCAGTAGTGAAATAAAAAAAACCCGCTGGAGTGGTGCTTTAACTTCTAGGAAAGAGGTTTATCAGCTTGCTCTGTGATCTGTGCAGAGGTCTCTGTGCAAGGATTAGAAGGATGAATTGTCACCGTGATTATGTACAGAAAATAGAATGGAAAAAAAGCTAAATCTTACATGATGTGTTTTTAATATTTTAAAAATAATATAGCGATGTCTAAGCAATATTGAAGATATTGGTGGCGTCACAATTTACATGTATTCATTGAAATCAATTGAGAGAGCAATACATATCTGATGTTAAACATATTTGGAAAAAAAATTGTCCTTTATGTTTAACTACAATTGTCAATGTATTTTCATTCTATTCCATTGTGTAGACTCTCATTTAACACATTTTCAAAGTTGGTTGAATATATATAAACTTACAAGCACTAAATATGTTAAAGGGGTTGTTTCCTTTCAGAAAATTTTCCTCCCCGGCTGCAGTTTGTTATATAATTACAAATCACTATTTACTCACCATTCCCGGGCCCAGCGCTGAGTGTCGGCCGCTGCACACTGTGTCCATCATGTTGGCAGCACGGCAGCCAATCAGTGAGGTCAGCAGTTCTTCCACCAATCCTAGATACTTAGGAGCAGCAGCAGAGACCCAGCACCGGACCCGGGGACGCGGAATAAAGAGTCATTTATTTGTAACCAAATTTCAGCCGGGGGTGAAGATTTTCTGAAATGGGACAACCCCCTTTTAGGATATGCTATATAATATTGATTCTAATAAATGCAATAAATAATTATTATTATTATAGTCAGTTACTTAATAAAGTTACTTTTGTTTTAAAAGAATAAAGCTAAATATTCTAATATTATATCAGAAAATCATGACTTATTATATACAATATGTACACATTATTGGTTTTATTGGCAGTTTTACTGGTTCAGTTGGTTTCATTTGTGTAATTTGATATTTGTAGCACCAGTCATTCCCATATCAGTCTGTTTTTGAGTAAAAGAAAGTGCAGGTGTCCATCAGGCCCACATAGAGCGGAGCACTAAATAAGTGGTTTCTGCTTGAAAGCATTTCTGGATGGCACTTGTCCTTGAAGCTTTTCCCTACATTAGGCTACGTTCACATTTCCGGCTAGCGCCGCAGCGTCGGGCGCCGCAGCGGCGCTGCATGCATCATGCGCCCCTATATTTAACATGGGGGCGCATGGACATGCGGTGCACTTGCTTTTTGCGCCGCATGCGTCCCTGCGGCGCCCGCGTCGGGGCGCAGAGGACGCAGCAAGTTGCATTTTTGCTGCGTCCAAAATCAATGGAAAAAAGGACGCATGCGGCGCAAAAAGCAGCGTTGTGCATGTGTTCACATTTGCGCTGTGCGTTGCGGCGGCGACGCTGCGGCGCACACCGCAAATGTGAACGTAGCCTTACATGTAGGTCAGTGCAAGACAAAACAATTAAACAGCTCTTGAACGTGTCTGTAAACCTGTGCCTGCGGTTAGCTGAAAATCTTCTGGACCAAGGTGCTAAGGTTGACAACCATTCAAATCCTTTGACTAGAAGACGCAGGTGTCAGCCACATAGCAAGGGGTGAGTAGATCAGCATAGTCTTGGACAAATGCTTGTTTGGGTCTTCAGAAACACCCATTAATATATCAGTAAACAACTTTAATCTGTTTTATCTGGATAGAAAAGTTCACTGTATCTAAACAGTTTATGCTGCAACAATCTCACTCATTTATTGAAAATCTTTCTTATATGCGGAAAAACATTGCTGCAAAATCAAATGCACAGCATTTAACCAAACTCCCATTTTTTGATAATCTGAAGAAGAAACAGACAATCCCTGGTGAGCGGCACCATTTTAAAAAAAAATTCCCTTTTTTTCAAATGCAATAATATACTCTCAGCAGAGTGAACCATAGCAGCCATTAATACAGTCGCACGGCCTGTAACAAAACCATTTCCCAAAAGTTTTGAAAATTCTGAGAACACCCATACTGTTGTTTTCCTGTGTTAGGAACAGCAGCATATGATTTATAAAGATGACTAGGCTGAAACCTTGGGGTCCTGCAGGCACCAAAGGCTTGTCATTTATTTAGATGAGGATCCGTTACTTTTACCCTTGGACTCCACTAGTTGTCCGGCCTTAGGCTACAAGTTTGCAGTCTATCTATGTGACTGCAGACTTGTGAATCTTCACAGCACACATACTGCATCACGGCACAGTCACTGCATGCTATCAGGGAGCACGGGGAGTGTCAGATGCGTTATCAAAAGTATGTGATTAGTATACATGTGGTTACGTGTTGACTAGACATGTGCAACCTCGCTCAATACACATCTAGTCGGAATGAGGCTAAAAGTGTGCAAATCACATACTTGCTGTCACATGACCACCTGCTCCCAGAGCTGGCACCAGAGAATCCTTACAGAGGGCACACAGAATGACAGCAGACTTGTAGCCTACAGCCGGACAACCCCATTAAAGTCCCTATGCACTCTGCCCTGTAGCAATTTGTGCACATATTCCAGCAGACCTGTAGCATGATTGATTAAGGGTTGTGGCGTCATGCCTCTTCTTAACTTATTAGACCTCTAGGAGCAGTACAGTCTAGTTGTAACTTTGAGCATATATGCTTAATCATTCCCATGGTCCATTGGGACCAGCTAAAACAGCTATTAGTTATATATATGTTTTGAAAAAAGAGGAATTATTGTACTGTGAGAAAAGACTTCCACTTACACAATAAAATATGAAAAATATTGTGGATAAAAGGAGATCCTCACAGTGGATATAGGGCCATTTACTCTGATTTAGTACCTACCATACCATGGTAAGACTGGCACCTACAGTGAAGGAAAAGATGGTGCTGGAGTGGGCCCAAAGTACATGAAAGTCTAGTGGTCTACCCATGGGTTAATACACCCCTGGTCAGCGACTTGATTTTAAGATAGGGAAAAATCGCAATTCTACTCAAGAACTATATGTAACATTATAGTTGACTGACAAGAAAAGTAGCCGTTTTTAGTGCCTTCTTTCAGTGGGCGCTATTAATACATGCCCCTATGGCGTTCGCTAATATAGTTAAATGACCTCAGCAATATTTCCATAACCTTATAAACACTGAGCCAGTTTTCACTGACAAATTCTCTTTGAAGTAGTAAAATTAGAAAAAAATGTGACTGTTTGGAAAACTTAGCATGAAAGCTGTATTTAAGGACGTTTGACTCCTCAAGGAATAGACACTTGAGGCTTTGAAGCTGTTAATCCACACCCTCAGCTGGAATAGTCGCATTGATAAGTTGAGCAAGTTTTGCTTCCAGTCATCAGACTGACATATCCGAGAGGATATAGAATATGGTTTTAAGTACTACTGTATCTTGACTTCAAAACGAGCAAACAAATGCTTGTTAGTTCATAAAAGCTTCTCTTAAGAAGTCTCCACTGTCACAAGTGCTGAGCTACATATGGGTTATTTCGAGACAAAACATGCCTTTGTTCTTTGTATCAGTAGAGATCTACTTTAGAGAGAACTTGAGACAGAAATGTGCCTTTTATCTTTCACTTCTTGTCATCTTCAAGATGAGCCGGTTCTTATAATAAACAAGTGAGAAGCTTCTTCCCCCGAAAGAAAGCAGAAAACCTCTCATCATAAATAGCATACTGATATTATCGAGGCCACATCAAATGATTATTGATAAGTGCTGAAAGTTGTGTTCACATTCTCTGTTTTTCTTGCAATATTTGCTATGTTTTGGGGGGAGTTTAATTAGAAAGAATTCAGTATTAGAAAAATATACAAAACCATCGGACCTGTAACATTGGAATCAACATCCAACTATCTTGTATTTAGTGGTAAAAAAAAAGTTACTAAAATTAAAAAGTCAAATACGTGTGCTTTTCATGAGTAAAACAAGTTGGTATATAGTAAAGGAGCTCAGATGTGGCATCAGCAATGGCTGTAGTGTTGTAAACAATGTTACGTGTGCATTCCCTTTTTATCCCTAAGGGCGCAGTCAGACAGCTGTATAAAACTTATGATGATCACATCACTGTGTGCGGATTGGCTGGAGGCTGTCCTGACCAGAGCTTAACAGCCGCATAAACATACAGGCTATCATGCTTGGGTCAGTAGAATCACCAGACAGTGCGACGATTGCAATGTGATCATCGTCCATGTTATATGGCTGTCTGACTACGCCCTAAGATAAATCCTATTTGATACCCCTCAAGCAAAAACCGATGTATCACCTTGAATACAATGCTTCTTCACAAGCTCCTGCTCCTCACTGAAACTTTTAAATGCCCCAAAAGTTCTTTAATAACTCAGCAAATTTGCAATCTGGTGCAGTGACTCTTCCAGAACCCTTTGTCTCTATGTTGCAGTTAATGTATACAATAGTGCTTGAAAGTTAGTGCACCCTTCAGAATATTCCACATTTCTGTATACATTGACCTAAAACGACATCAGATTTTCACACTAGTCGTAAAAGTAGATAAAGAAAACCAAATCAAGCAAATGAGTCACCATTAATTTCACTTTCAAAATGACCCGTTAATTCTAAAAGTTCACATACAATTTGCCAAACACTCATTTGATATTGGATCATTTTCCAATCATCATTTAAAGCATGACTCCAGCATTTTTTTATTGCAGCGATGGAGTGGTGCTTCCAATCTAAGGTCTCTACCCCTACTTCCATAATTACCATTTGCCATCTTCACCTTCACCGTGTATTGCCGCCGTTCCCATCGATCTCCAGCAGTTTGTGACCTGCCGGATCGCTTCAGTGTTTCATGGAGCGAGCTGGAGGTCACTTTTCAATGCGAGTTTAGGAGAGCCTTGTTCTTGCTCTCATAGACTTGCATTGGGAGCTTGTAACCATTACCTCTGACTTCTGAGCAATCAGAAGTTACAGTGAAAAGATGGCGCAGCATGGCCAGATGGGCGCCAATAAAAGGTGAAGATGTTGTCTGATAAGTATAGGACACGGGGCAGGGACCTTTGTTGTGATCCGCTTTTTGGCTCCCCTGGTGGTGGCTGGTGGTACTGGAGACTTGTGTGTGCTTTTCTGCCTCAGCTCACCTGCTTCCATCAGTTTTGGGAGTTCCCTATTTAGCCTTGCTCTCCAGTCACTTCCTTGCCGGTCATCATTGTAACCTGAGTCTTTCAGTTGCATGTTCCTGCTACTAGTCTGCTGATCAGCTAAGTGGACTCTTGTCCTTATTGTTTTGTTTTTCTTGTCCAGTTTACAGTTTTGTCATTTCCTGTTACTGGAAGCTCTTGTGGACTGAAATTGCCACTCCTGTGTCATGAGTTGACACAGGAGTCTTAAAGTAATTTCAGGATGGGTTTTTGAAAGGGTTTTTCAGCTGACCGTGAAGTCCTCTTTTGTATCCTTCCTCTATCTAGTAAGTGGACCTCGCTTTGCTAAATCTACCTTCATACTGTGTATGTCTTTTCCTCTGTACTCACCGTCAATATACGTGGAGGCTACTATCATCTTTGGGGATTTCTCTAGAGGTAAGCCAGGTCTGTTCCTTCCTCTTCCAGGCGTAGTTAGTTCTCCGGCTGGCGCATGGCATCTAGGCAGCCGTAGGAATGCTTCCTGGCTACTGTTAGTTGTGTGGTAGATTTAGGTCACGGTCAGCTTGAGTTTCCATCACCCGAGAGCTAGTCTGTTATTTTTGTGTTTCTGATGTTCCCATGCCATTGGGGAATCATGACAGACCTTACATTAGAAGCACCACTCCAGTGCTGCAATTAAAAAAAACACTGGAGTGGTGCTTTAAAGATAAATTATTCTCTTTAACAATTATCATCTACTTTTAAGACCTGGGTGAAAATCTAATGTAGTTTTGGATCAAATTTATGCAGAAATATTACAAATTCAGAAAGGTTCACAAACTTTCAAGCATGGCAGTATGCATAGTAAGATAGTCATAACCATCAGAGAGCAGTATCTCCTGGCAGGCATATGCATGCTTGGCTCGACTGAGCTCGCATGTGTCCTCTATCTCACCTGGAAGCTAAATTAGCCGTTGAAATTTAACATGCCTGATCATGTTTTTTCCATGACACAATCTATCAAGAGAGAGGCATGAGACCCCATATACAGGAGATGGATATCTGCTCCCTCCAAAACGGGCAGCTTTGGTTGGTATACCGTAATTGTATTTGTGTGGCCACCTTTAGGGTTTCCCTTTTGTATTTTAGGAAGTTTTTACTTTCCCAATGCATTCCGTTAGTGTTAAATATATGAAGTGACCATGCTTTCTGTCAGAAACATTTTTAAATATTGCTTCAATGTACTTAATGGGGCATCTTTTTGGGTGGAACTTATTCCTACAAGTTAAAACAACAGACTTGGCACAGAATTTTGTCTGTAACCTTTAGGTGCACCTTGCCGTACATGAACGTCATGACGGTCATGGCCAAGGTGTATAAAGTGGGGTCAGGAGCTTTGAGAGCGAAGATGCTGGCATATGCCTGTAACAGCAGGGATTGTCAATCACTGACAGCGGCAATTAACGCAATCAAGACACATGAGCTAGTGTCCACCGATTTCCTGAGACATGTTTGCTGTAGACTGATGTGTTATCCTCTGGTACTCCTCTGAAGCTCAGATATTTGCTGAGATTTAAAGGTGATCGTAATAGTGTAGTAATGCAGTACAATAGTATAAGTGATCAAACAAAAATCACAGATTAAAGTCCCCTATAGAGGCTAAAAATTAACCAAAAAATAAAATGTTTAAAAAAAAAGAAAAAAAAAAAAAGAGTTTAAATCTCTCCCCTTTTGCTAGTTTTAAAGTAAAGAAATAATAATCATAATCGATATCACTGCATCAGTAAAAGTCTGGCTTTTCATAATATTAAATTATTTAAAGCATATGCCAGAAAATAAAATAAAAATTATATACTTGCGTTTTTTCAGTCTCTGCAGTTCCCCCAAAAATGTCTATAAAAAGTGATTGATTAATTAATTAATATGTAGTATGTACTCCAAAATGGTATCAATGAAACCTACAGCTTGGAAAGCTAAAAACAAACCCTCACACGGTTCCATCGCCAGAAAAATAAAAATATACAGGTCTCAAAAAATGGCGACACCAATACAATTTTTTTTGTACAAATTTCAGAATTAATATCACTGCTAAAATATAACGTAAAAAAAAACTACAAGTTCGGTATCACAGTAATCAGACTTACCTGAGGCATAATATTTTTAATGAATAATGAACACTGTATAAATAAAAGCCAAAAAGTAATGGCAGACTTGCAGTTTTTTCAAAATTTCACTCTTCTTGGAATTTTATTCCCATTTTTCAGTACATGATGTGGTAAAATGAATGGGGTCATTCAACACTATAACTCAACATGCAAAGCACAAGAGCTTAAATGGCCATATGAAAAAGTTTGGGCTCTTAGAAAAATGGGAGGAAAACATGAAATTGCAAAAATTAAAAATTGTGCCATCCCGAGAGGTTAAAGCAATAAGATCTGTGTCCTTCTGTTTCGACCTACAAACGTGAATTTTTATGGAGAGGTATCATGAGCTCTGAGCAGGGGAAATCCAAAAGTGGTTGAAGCCCAGAACATTAGGGGTCCAGTACTGTAAATACGGCTATTGATATATGTATTCAACATACAGTATTTTATTCTTTTACAAAAATCTTTTTAAATGCTGCTCCGCCACTATTTTCTAGGTAATAACAGATGATGTAATGTAGATTTCAGTAGCTAAATGTTTATCACTATGATAACAAGACACGATCCAAACCCAGGGTGAGATCATCTCGAAGTAGCGCCATTACTGATATTGTTGGCAAGTATGTGTGCATAATGTCATAGACTTATCATCATATCTAATCTGTTTCTGAACATATGCACATAATAACACGAAGACTTTGTATAACATTTCATAAAAGGGAGAAATCAGGAATTGCACAACATGTCAGGAGATTATACTGAACACTTTCAATCATCTTGAATTAAAATGAGCGACGGAGCTTCAGTTCTAGTCAAAGCCTTCAGTCAAATGTCGATGGAAAAAAAGACGGGCCCTTTATTCTAACTTCAGACAACTCTTTAAGCCAAAGATTTCTGGTTCCCTTCTGAAAATGCATCTTAGGTTTAAAAATAAAAATGCTTCTATTTTCTGTATGTGTGTGTTCTTGTAACCATTTGTTATATGACTTTTGGATATGGGATGGACCCCACTCCTTCTTAAAACCACCATAACATGTTAGGGCATGCTAGGTTAGGCTATGGGTTGAACTAGATGGACTTACAGTCTTCCTTCAACCTTAATAACTATGTATAACTGCTGTAAACCTAGGTACTAAAATACTGTAAATACACAAAACACATTATTTTGGTTGTCAAAATGGCCACAGCTTTTATTCAAATCACAGGATTAAATAATCACAGTAGGAGTCAGGTGGAGTGCTAGTACATTGGGATTCACAAGTACTGCAATATCCCCAGCTGCCTGACATACAGCACCAGGACAGACAGCCACAAAGGGGCGGCATGCACTGGCTTGCCATTCAAGCAGAGCCAGTAAACTTTCAGGGCACCAATGACCCTATTATCCTCACTCCTGTGCTTAACCACTGTGCCCGCCCCTGATTGATGTTACCATTACAACGTCCTTGAGGCTGGCCACCAAAGCCGAGCCTGCTCACCACCATGAGGTTTTACATCCTCTATTAGTTAAAATGAGTCCACCTTAACTTGTCTGCAACTTCCACCTGACTCCTAAACCGCAAAGCCGTGACGGGTTATAAATTCCAAGTCTCATTTGACACTTTTTTTTTTTTAATGATTAAATCATTTTTGTAAACTTAAAAACTAGAAGTCCCTGCAAAAGCATTAATGGGACTAAACTCGGCAAACCCCCGACTCATAAAGAGTCATCCTACAGCGCTCAGGAGAGGAAAACCCCCCTGTGGAGGAAACCTCCAGGGAACCATGGCTGAAGGATTGCCCTTCCCTTGGGCTTAGAAGGTTACCGCAAATAATAACTCTTTATAGCCAATATACAATTGAACATGGTACAAGATATACAATGACAAATTCAAAAATACAATAAAACATTTATCATTATACAAGCAATAATTAAAAAGTTTAATGACAAAGATTATAAACAGGGCGGGAGGGCGGGTAATGTTTCCTCCTGTCCATCCTGTGAGAGAAAGAGGGAGAGCCAGAGTTGCCTCCCCTATATAAGCCCCACCCTCCTCACAGTAATACACCAGGCACAAACATCTAAACTTCCTCTTAAAGCAACAACACTCTTGTTTAAAATCTACACCGCAATACAAACAAAAGCTGCAGGAGTTCTCGGTCCACCCATCCCCAAGTCATGTCCACCTCCGTCTAGTCTCCGGTGGTTTCTTGATGTAACCTGGCTGCGTGCTCTTTTGTGTTATGTGTGAGATGAAGACTTCAAATTCCCTGCATGTAGGAACTTCCATTTTAAAGAGGTTGTCTACTTCAAAAATGTATATTTGGATGTGTTTGCAATATATAAATATATAGAATTTACTTATATACAATATTTACAAAGGTGCCATGATTTTCAGATATCAGGACTTTTCTACAAGCCCCACTTCTGTTTCCTTTACCAGTATGTGACCAGTAATGTGTGGGAAGGGAGCTGGCTGACTGGATTATTTTATTAGCTAACCCTGCCCATTATCAATCAATGCATCAGTCATAGCGGAGAAGGCCACTAAAATGAGCTGGTTAGCCAGCCCCTGCTCTATGGTGATGCCCCAGGGTCCTGGTTGTCACAGTGGCATTGCTTTCCTCATGGGGAGAGTGATGTCACTCTTGAAAGCGATGGAAGATTCCTCTTAACAGGTAATTAGCACATACAACATTATTCTGACTCCAGGCCAGAAGGGGAAGCTCTATACCCGACTGCAGGAGAGCTTCTCTCTCTGGTTGGGAAGAGGAGTTAGTTGCTAGGCAGTTGCTAGGCAGTTAGGAAGAATTAGACAGTTGGTGCCAGACAGCAGACTGGAGCAGTCTGAGGCAGAAAGACGAGCGAGGGGCCGTACAGCCTGAAGTGCTGTAGCTCCTAGATGGCAAGATACTGATGGAAGAACAGCTTTTAGCTAATGTGCCAGAGAGTGAAGCACAGGAGAGTGACAACAAGGGAGAATAGCTGCTACTGGGCTACCTCCCTGATTGAGCGCAGATACCGGTAACCGGAACTGAGGTTGTGTCATACTCTAGGAGGCACAGCAGAAACCGGTAGGACAACTAGACTACACATAACCTGTCCGCCCTAATACCCAGGAGACACAGTGACACATAGAGCCCGGGTCATGATAGAGACCCTGTAACAAGGCTCGAGTCAGCTGTCATACGGATTTGTGTCCCACTTCAATAAATGACAGATATAGCTGAGAGGACCTTGCTAAGAAGCCACAGGCAGTAAAGAACTACACCACAGTGCTATGAGAAAGGCTTTTAACTCCACCTGGTAAAGCTGGACTCTGAACTCACTTCCAAGCCGGCCGGACCCTGCCTGTACCTGTGATCTGGTGCCCTGGATTGTGGCTGCCTGCTACCATCAGTAAACCAGGTAAAAAGACTGCACAACTGCGTCCTTCGTTCTTACCTGCACTACTCACCATCTTCCACCTATTCACTGGGAGCCCTGGGGACCTACTTCACCTGTGGGAAGTTATACCATCTGGCTGCCATAACATCACCCCAGAGGACCCCTTTAAGCAGCGTTGGTCATCCGTGACCAAATACCACAGGTGGTGTCACGAACATTTATTATTTTACAAATCCCTTTAAAGACCTTTCCTTTAACATGGGCGCCCAGGGCCACGGACCGGGTCACCGCCGCCGTGACACATCCCTTTAAGTACCGGACCTGGTACTGAGTACCCCACGGCCCTGGCAAGCATTCCATTTGCACCAGGCACGGCACATAAGGGGACTGGCTTAGCCATTACAATGAGCTGGTCAGCCAGCCACTTCACACACAGCACTGAGGATGTGCCGACACAGGAAACACTGTGGAAACACTCTCCAATGTTAAGATCAAGTTGGAAGTGATCAAAACAGATACCTTAAGTTCAGGACACCTTTGGAAATACAAGTATTTTAGTAAGCGGTAAGAATTTATATTTCAAAACATCTAAAGATAAAAAATGAATTAATATAATTCAAATCAATAGGGGGCGGATGTGCAGTATCCCGCTGCGGCCACTATTCATTGACGGAGCTGTGCTGTGCAGTTCCCGTATTTGTAACAATCAGCCCCCAGCCGCACTGGGAGCAATGGCAGTACCTGAAGATAGGCCATAATTACAAAAGTCCCAAACACCACCTTTACGGATTTCCAATCTGACCTACTTTGCTGTTGGTGAAACTTCAGCACGCCATAAGTGCTTAGCTGATTTTTGTTTCAGTACTTTTACAGGTGTGTAATTGAAGCTTCAGGTCCCCAATATAAAATCTGTAACAGTGACTACAACATATCCTCTGCTACTTATATTAAGAGTGTCCTATTAAATTCCAGAAGGGCTCTGGTGTAACTGCTACTTTGCACCCTTTATAGTTACTTTCCTAGCATTGTCATTTAACAACATTCCCACATACAGTGAGCGGCAGCTTACATTCCCACATACAGTGAGCGGCCTCTTACATTCCCATATACAATGCTCGGCCTCTTACATACCCACATACAGTGATCGGCCTCTTACATTGCCACATACAGTGAGCGGCCTCTTACATTCCCACATACAATGCTTGGCCTCTTACATTGCCACATACAGTGATCGGCCTCTTACATTCCCACATACAGTGATTGGCCTCTTACATTCCCACATACCATGATCGGCCTCTTACATTCTCACATACAGTGATCGGCCTCTTACATTCCCACATACAATGCTCGGCCTCTTACATTGCCACATACAGTGATCGGCCTCTTACATTCCCACATACAGTGATCGGCCTCTTACATTCCCACATACAGTGATCGGCCTCTTACATTCCAACATACAGTGATTGGCCTCTTACATTCTCACATACAGTGATCGGACTCTTACATTCCCACATACAGTGATCAGCCTCTTACATTTTCACATACAGTGATCGGCCTCTTACATTCCCACATACAGTGATCGGACTCTTACATTCCCACATACAGTGAGTGGCCTCTTACATTCCCACATACAATGCTCAGCCTCTTACATTCCCACATACAGTGATCAGCCTCTTACATTCCCACATACAGTGAATGGCCTCTTAAATTGCCACATACAGTGATCGGCCTCTTACATTCCCACATACAGTGATCAGCCTCTTAGATTTCCACATACAGTGATCGGACTCTTACATTCCCACATACAGTGAGCGGCCTCTTACATTCCCACATACAGTGATCGGCCTCTTACATTCCCACATACAGTGATCAGCCTCTTACATTGCCACATACAGTGATCGGCCTCTTACATTCCCACATACAGTGATCAGCCTCTTACATTCCCACATACAGTGATCGGCCTCTTACATTCCCACATACAATGATCGGCCTCTTACATGCTCACATACAGTGATCGGCATCTTACATTCCCACATACAATGCTCGGCCTCTTACATTGCCACATACAGTGATTGGCCTCTTACATTCCCACATGCAGTGATCGGCCTCTTACATTCCCACATACAGTGAGCGGCCTCTTACATTCCCACATACAATGCTCGGCCTCTTACATTGCCACATACAGTGATCGGCCTCTTACATTCCCACATACAGTGAGCGGCCTCTTACATTCCCACATACAGTGAGCGGCCTCTTACATTCCCACATACAATGCTCGGCCTCTTACATTGCCACATACAGTGATCGGCCTCTTACATTCCCACATGCAGTGATCGGCCTCTTACATTCCCACATACAGTGAGCGGCCTCTTACATTCCCACATACAATGCTCGGCCTCTTACATTGCCACATACAGTGATCGGCCTCTTACATTCCCACATACAGTGATCAGCCTCTTACATTCCCACATACAGTGATCGGCCTCTTACATTCCCACATATAGTGATCGGCCTCTTACATTCCCACATACAGTGAGCGGCCTCTTACATTCCCACATGCAATGCTCGGCCTCTTACATTGCCACATACAGTGATCGGACTCTTACATTCCCAGATACAGTGAGCAGCCTCTTACATTCCCACATACAATGATTGGCCTCTTACATTCCCACATACAGTGATCGGCCTCTTACATTCCCACATACAGTGAGCGGCCTCTTACATTCCCACATACAATGCTCGGCCTCTTACATTGCCACATACAGTGATCGGCCTCTTACATTCCCACATACAGTGATCAGCCTCTTACATTCCCACATACAGTGATCGGCCTCTTACATTCCCACATACAATGATCGGCCTCTTACATGCTCACATACAGTGATCGGCATCTTACATTCCCACATACAATGCTCGGCCTCTTACATTGCCACATACAGTGATTGGCCTCTTACATTCCCACATACAGTGATCGGCCTCTTACATTCCCACATACAGTGATCGGCCTCTTACATTCTCACATACAGTGATCGGCCTCTTACATTCTCACATACAGTGATCAGCCTCTTACATTCCCACATACAATGCTTGGCCTCTTACATTCTCACATAGAGTGAGCGGCCTCTTACATTCTCACATACAATGCTCGGCCTCTTACATTCCCACATACAATGATCGGCCTCTTACATTCCCACATACAATGATCGGCCTCTTACATTCTCACATACAGTGATCGGCCTCTTACATTCCCACATACAATGCTTGGCCTCTTACATTGCCACATACAGTGATCGGCCTCTTACATTCCCACCTACAGTGATCGGCCTCTTACATTCCCACATAATCCTCGCCTACTGTATTCTCACCCATCCCTTGTAGATTGTGAGCCTGCGCGGGCAGGGTCCTCTCTCTTTTCCTGTACCAGGTATAACTTGTATTGTTTAAGATTATTGTACTTGTTTTTATTATGTATACCCCTCCTCACATGTAAAGCGCCATGGAATAAATGGCGCTATAACAATAAATAATAATAATACAGTGATCGGCCTCGTACATTCTCACATACAGTGATCGGCCTCTTACATTCCCACATACAATGCTCGGCCTCTTACATTCTCACATACAGTGATCGGCCTCTTACATTCTCACATACAGTGATCAGCCTCTTACATTCCCACATACAGTGATCGGCCTCTTGCATTCTCACATACAGTGATCGGCCTCTTACATTCTCACATACAGTGATCAGCCTCTTACATTCCCACATACAGTGATCGGCCTCTTACATTCTCACATAGAGTGAGCGGCCTCTTACATTCTCACATACAGTGATTGGCCTCTTACATTCCCACATACAGTGATCGGCCTCTTACATTCTCACATACAGTGATCAGCCTCTTATATTCCCACATACAGTGATCGGCCTCTTACATTCTCACATACAGTGATCGGCCTCTTACATTTCCACATACAGTGATCGGCCTCTTACATTCTCACATACAGTGATCAGCCTCTTACATTCCCACATACAGTGATCGGCCTCTTTCATTTCCACATACAGTGTGTTCACTCACAACATAGAAAGGAATAAAAATGTGCAAGATGTGACTTCTGTAGTGATCAGTCCAGAGCTTCAGGCAACGACTCAAACATGTCTCTGCGAAGTGAGACAAATAGGAGGGAGAGGCCTTTCCTTGCTTTTCAAGCTGCTATTATTTGAACTATTGGAAGTTATATTTGGAATTAATATAGCTGACAGAAAGCAGCTTCTTCTTGTGTCAGACATTGAAGGCAGAAGACTCTGGAGCACAAATGGCCGATGCAGACTACACATTGTTAAGCATGGCTAGGATCCACTCTGGCATTTAGATTCCATTTTGATTTAGTTTCCATAGCAAAATAAGAATGTAACTGATCAGTTTAACAACCAGTTGTTTTCAATGGATGCTTGGAATTATTTATTTATTATGTTGTTAAAATCATTTTGAAAATTCATCTTCGTTCTGTTCATTTTCGGTTTCCTTAAAAATTGCAGGGCCTGTTGCTTTTCTTTCCTGTAAAAAAAAGAAGACAACTTAAATGGAGCAGACCAATCTTTTCTAATTTACATTGAAATCTTTGGCAAACAAATTTAAATGGAAAGCTTTCTGTTTCATTTATTTGCATCCGATATGGCTTCCGTTTTTGATAAGAGAAAAAATCTGTTTGAGGCCCATTCACAGGTCCACTTTTCATGGCCATATGCAATCCGTTTTTTTAAGGATCTCAAATACAGACACAGACCCATTGTATTCAATGGTATGTATGTGGTGCATACATATCCGGTTTTCGCACACCTGTGCACACTGATGATACACGGATAATATCCGAGTGTCATCAGTGTGACACATACCGGCACTTGGGAAAAGTCGTACAGTTCGGGCTGTTTTTAGGTGCCGGGAGCTGAAGGCAGCTCTCATCATTGTCGTCTGGTCTCCCTGAGATTAGCGCGGCCAGGTGACGCTGATGGGAGTACATCGTGTATAAATAAATAAACCAGCATGTGGTACCCAATAATTTTCATAAACGGAACAGGGAAAGCCAACTGCTGGAGGCTGATTTTAATAATCTAGGAAAGGGGCCAATAGCCCTAAAGGTTCCCAGGCTATTAATAAAAGCTCACAGCTGTTTGGTTTACCTTTACTGGTTAATTTACGGGGGACACCAGGAAAAATATGATGTATGGTCCCCCTATAATTACTAACCAGCAAAGGCTAAACAGACAGCTGTGGGCTAATATTAATAGCCAGTGAAGGGGCCATGGATATTGGCCCCCTCCCAGACTAAGAACATCAACCCTCAGCCACCCAAGAAATGTTGCATCAATAGCATTCATCAAATCTGGCGCTTAGCCTCTTCTCTTCCCACTTGCCCTGGTGCGATGGCAAGTGGGGTAATAGTTGTGGGGTTGATGTCAGCTGTTTTATGGCATCTATAAGACACCCAATTACTAACCTCATAGTCAAAATTAATAAAGACAGATACAGAGAAAAGTCCTTTAAATGAAAAAAAACATAGTTCTTTATCTGCAATAAATACACCCCACACTCTTATCTATTTATTACTTTATTACTGTAAAATAATCTACTATATAATTGTCTAAGGGTCACTTCCGTCTGTCCTTCTGTCTGTCAGTCATGGATATTCATTGGTCGCGGCCTCTGTCTGTCATGGAATCCAAGTCGCTGATTGGTCGTGGCAAAACGCCCACGACCATTGCCACGACCAATCAGCGACGGGCACAGTCCAGCGGCACAATGGCCGCTCTTTCCTCCCCGCAGTCAGTGCTCACTCCATACTCCCCTCCAGTCAGCGCTCACACAGGGTTAATGCCAGCGTTACCGGAGAGCGGTGTAACGCACTCCGGTTACGCAGCTATTAACCCTGTGTGACCAAATTTTTACTATTGATGCTGCGTATGCAGCATCAATAGTAAAAAGATCTAATGTTACAAATAAGAATAATAAAGCGTTATTCTCACCCTCCGACGTCGCGGCTGTCCTCGGCAGTGCAAGCGGCAGGTTCCGGTGCCAAGGATGCTATGCGAGAAGGACCTGTGATGACGTCACGGTCATGTGACCGCGACGTCATCACAGGTACTGCGCGCCTGCACGAGAAGTACCTGCCATGACGACATGGTCATGTGACCGCGACGTCATCACAGGTCCTGCGCTCATACCAACCCTGGGACCGGAAGCTGCCACGTGCACCATACACAGGCGCCAGGACTTCAACGGCACTTAGGAAGGTGAGTATATGTTTATTTTTTATTTTACGTCACTGGGCAATATACTACGTTACTGGGCAATATACTATGTGGCTGGGCAATATACTACGTGGCTGACCAATATACTACATACTACGTGGCTAGGCAATATACTACCTGGCTGGCCAATATACTACGTGGCTGGGCAATATACTACGTGGCTGGGCAATATGCTATGTTACTGGGCAATATACTACATGACTGGGCAATATACTACGTGACTGGGCAATATACTACATCGCTGGGCAATATACTACGTGGCTGGGCAACATACAACGTGACTAGGTAATATACTACGTGACTGGGCAATTTACTATGTGGCTGGGCAATATACTATGTGAATGGGCAATATACTACGTGGCTGAGCAATATACTACGTGGGCTGTGCAATATACTATGTGTACGTGCATATTCTAGAATACCCTATGCGTTAGAATCGGGCCACCATCTTCTAAATAATAAAACACCATATTCCTCACCTGTCCGACGATAACCCATTTGCCCCACGAAGAGTACAACACAGTTACATCTGGATGCATAGCTGAACGGTGGCACGAGATAACCTTAATGACATCACCGCAGGTCACTGTAGCTGCACTCTCACATTCAGTTCAGTGTCTTCTGGATGTGTAGTGTTTTATTATTTTTTATTTTACAGTAATAAAAAGGATAAAGATGTATGGATATGTCCAGGCAGTTTTGTGTTCACTGGAATTGTGCGTGTGCAATCGCCGATGGGTGTTCAGCTAACTTGATAGCTAACAACTGGCACTCACTGCCAGGAGTGGTGCCCGCACTGCTCTCAACAGTTTAACCTGCTAAATGTTGAAATTGAAATTGCAGCATTTAGAAGGCAGGTAGAGGGAGGGGGCTCCTACTCTCCGATCAGTGCCTCCACGACATCATCATCATGGAGTGATTATTGCCATGGTGTCCCAATGTCATCATGACGCCATCCAGGTCACCAGAGCTAGCAAGCTTGTTACACCATCCTCAGAGCATGGTTCTACAACCTCTTATGTCAGTGCAGCACTGACAGTTTATAAAGCATAGCAATGCTTGTGCGTTCCTATGCTTTGTAAGTGAAAGTCCTATAAAGGCACTAAGTAAAAAAAGTAAAAAGATGTAAAAAAAATTTTAAAAAGTCCCAAACGTTATGTAAATTGTTCCCAATAAAAACTTCATCTCAATTCTCAAATAAAATCAAGTCCCCACTCAGGTCCGTCATCTGTTAACCGAAATATAGATGGCCCCCCAAAAGAAATTCAGCAAATTCTGCGCTCCCAAATAAAAATGCCCTCCTCGCTTCTGAGCCCCAGTGTGCCTAAACCACATTTAGCATTAACATGTTTGGCACTACAGTAGAAATAGAGCCTCTCTAAATTAAGGATGTGTGTCTCCACAGCATGAGATGGGCACTACAATGTACTGGGCACTACCACACACTGGGTGCTACAACATTGTGCACTACAATGGCCATTTTCAGTTTTCATTTAGCAACATCCACTGCTGCTTGTTTCTGAAAAACATCAATGGAGTCAAAATCATTACTACACTTGTCGATAAGTTCCCAAAGGGGTATAATTTCCAAAATGGAGTTGTTATTTAAGGAGCATTCTGCTCTTCTAGCACTTAGTGGCTCTGTATATGGAGTCCGCAAACTATTCTAGGAAAATCTGTACTCCAGGAGGCGAACAGCGCTCTGTCTTTCCCTGGTCTCGCCGTATGGCTAAGCAGTACTATATAGCCACATTTGGGGTATTGCCACATTGAACATAAATTGTGGGACAAATTTTGGTGTTATTTTTACCCATTTCCCAGTGTGAAAATTTAAAATCTGGGGCTAAAACAAAAGTTTGGTGGTAAAAAATGTAATTATTTTTTCTTCACTGCCCAATGATATAAAATTCTGTGACATAATTGTGGTGTTCCTTCTGACCACATATGGGGTATAGGTGTACAGAGGAAAAATTGTGCAACAAATTTTGGGGTGCATTTTCTCCTGCTATACTTGTGAAAATTTAAAAAATGTCTGGCTAAAACATAATTTTTGTGGAAAAAAAAAAATTTTTTAATTTTCACAGATCAATGTTGTAAAATTCTGTGAAGCACCTGTAGGTTCAAGGTGCATACCATGCATCTAGATAAATTCCTTTAAGGGTCTAGTTTCCAAAATGACAACTGATGAAGTTCAAATAACCAGAGTAGGATAATCGTATGATTATTAACAAGTTGCCAAAAGGCAAACAAACCCTAACAACCCTGACCAAAAGAATTAACCTTTAATAAGACAGGAAAAAAACTTTTAAAATATGCATAGTCAGTATATGTCTGTGAACATAAGTATACTGCTTATTCTATTAGCGTCATAAAGGTATTCACTGTCCTAACAGCAGTGTATTCTTTTGAGGGTAAGGATATATTGGAGAGGCTGCTACCTGTATTATCCAGTTTAAAAGTAACCCATAGACACACTGACTAGCCACTAAAACAAGCTCCTAATCCTCCCCAACATGTTTCACCAGCTAGACTGGCTTCATCAGGGACTTTTAGGCTATGTGCACACGTTCAGGATTTCTTGCAGAAATTTCCTGAGCAAAACCGGACATTTTCTGCAAGAAATCCGCATGCATTTTTTTCGCGGTTTTTTTCGCGTTTTTCTCACGTTTTTTACGGATTTTTCTGGGGATTTCCCAATGCAATGATATAGTGGGAAATCCGCAAAAAATCTGCAAAATTAATGAAAATGCTGCGTTTTTTACTGCGATGCTTTTTTTTGCGGAAAAAACGCATCATGTGCACAAAAATTGCGGAATGCATTCTAAATGATGGAATGCATAATGTATGTTTTTTTATGCGCTTTTATAGCGAAAAACGTGAAAATATGCCTTATAGTTTCATGTCAATTGCATAACAAATGTTGTGGTTCATTTTCTACAGTTACTCTTGTGAAAATAAAGAAATTGGAACGAAAAGAACGTTTTTGTGGGAAAAAATTTGATTTTTTATTTTCATGGCTCAACATTATAACTTCTGTGAAGCACCTGGGTTTTAAGGTGCTCATCACACATCTAGATAGGTACCTTGAGGTATCTGGTTTCTAAAATGTACTACTTGTGGGGGTTTCCACTGTTTAGGCATGTCAGGAGCTGTCGCAACGTGACATGACGTCCGCTTATAATTCCAGTAAACTTTGCATTCAAAAAGTCATATGGCGCTTCTTCCCTTCCGAGCTCTGCCGTGCACCCAAACAGTAGTTTTCCTCCATATTATTGGTATTGATGTACTCAAGAGAAATTGCTCAACAAATTGCATGATGCATTTTCTCCTGTGAGAAAAAGTAAAATGTTAATTTTTTACTTCCGTATTCCATTAACTCATGTAAAGCACCTGAGGGGTTAATAAACTTCTTGAATATGGTTTTGATCACCTTGAGAGGTGCAGTTTTTAGAATGGTGTCACTTTTGGGTATTTTCTGTCATATTGATCCCTCAAAATCACTTCAAATGTGATGTGGTCAGTAAAAAAATTGTTTTGTAAATGTTTTAACCCTTCTAAACTCCTACCCCCGTAAAAATATGTTTCAAAAATTGTGCTGATGTAAAGTAGACATGTGGGAAATGTTATTTATTAACAATTTTGTGTGTGACATAACTTTGTGATTTAAGGGAATAAAAATTAAAAGTTTGAAAATTGCAAAATTTTCACAAAATTTCCAATTTTTTCACAAGTATGTGCAAGTCATATTGAAATTTTTTTTGCCACTATCGTAGAGTATAATATGTGACGAAAAAACAATCTCAGAATCAGTGGGATCCAATGAAGAGTTATTACCACATAAAGTGACACTGGTCAGAATTGTAAAATTTGGCCTGGTCATGAAGGTGAAAACTGGCTTGAGGGGTGAAGGGGTTAACAATGCAATCACACGTTATGATCAGCCGCGCAGTATATCAAATAAAACAGCTCTGTGACTGCATGATTAAGCAATTGTACAAGGACACGGTGGAAAGATGGCATCAACAGCAAGACCGTCGGACTGGGGTGCTAAGGGCCCACCAGTAACCAACTCCAGGGCGTCACTATTCATCTATATGCAAATGTGACATTTTCCTCAATCACAAATTTATTTAACAGTGAACTGGGTAGATTGTTAATGAATAACATGCCGCCTTTGTCTGTACATAGTGATTCAAGTATTTAGTGCCAAGTATTGCTCATACAAGAGGGTGATGGCCCACTGTTGCACAGGGGCCCACCGGAGGATTCTCCTGTGGCCAGTCAGCCTGGCTGTATGTGATTATAGTCCTTCAGTACAACAGTTGCTTGACATTGGTGGTTGCTGATTTTTTGCATTTAATCTAATTACAGAGCTGTTCCCAATTCTTCAGCACATGACAACATGATAGGCGTGTGTCTGAACATTTATGGAAGGACTTTTCTAATGTGATTTTCCGCAGATTTGAACCACATGATACTAATATCCAGCTGTCATTTTCATATTTGTTGTATCTAGGACAGTTTCTTCTCCAAAAATGTATTTTTATAATAAAATGCCAATTCTTTGGTTATGAGAAGACAAGTTGCCACAGACTGAAGCTACAAATTATGGGTCTGATTTATCATTCACTGTGTTTAAGTGACATTTACGTGTTGTCTTGTGGTATTTGTTGCAGGTTTTTGCACCAAATTCTTCAAAATGGCTCACATGGATTGATGTATTATTTGCACAAAACCATAAATTATCTTTTTTTTTGCTTTTTTCTTTGAGAGTCTTTTTACAGTTAAAAGTTGCAAGATGAAAATGTTATACATTAGGCTTCATCTGTAAAAAAATATATAATTTTGTACTCAACTAGAATACAATTACAATTGATTACAAATACATTTTCACTCATAATAACAAGCATTATGGAAATATAGTAGAGTGCATAAATGTGCAGGACCCTGATCCAGCAGTCACATCAGTATTCCTTGGCTACTGGATGGGAGCCTTGTGAACCTTCACCTACCTACCCATCACCTCTTCTGCAATGTATTTGTTGCACTGTAACGCACGCATGACGTTGTGCCAGGTCCTGAAATCAGAAGAATCCTGGGGATGCCAGCAAGTAGCAGCTAGTCCTTAGGGCTCCCATTGCTACTGGCCATTGAGTGCTGACTTGGCCAGTGGACAAGAGTCTCACAAATTGACTAGCTTATCTCTAAAACATAGCCATGGAGTAACCCTTAGGGCACATTCACTGTTCTGCCTTCCTCCACGTAGGATGCTGTGTGGATTCCAACATACGGCTAAACCTTCATCCACATCCCAGTAAACAGACTGTATTGAAGCTAAAGTTGTATTTATTAGGGTGATGATAACATCTATAATATAACGCTGGGAGCGTCACTCTGTCCGAAGCCTCTATAGACTGCGCAAGCGCAAGCGCCGGCGCAGTCTGGACCGCACAGAGCGACGCTCCCAGGAGATCGCGGTATGCGTAAGAGCTGAACGCACACCGCGATCTCCACCGGACAAGCAGGGACGAGCCAGGAGGCGGAGGGTGAGTATACTTACCTGACCCGTTCCACCGACGCGCTTCCGGGCCGTGACTGTCCCCCTGCTCCCGGAATCGGCGCCTGCGCAGTCCGCGCTTTCCGGCGCCATTTTCTTGAAGACACATTGCAGTGTCTTCAAGAAAATGGCGCCGGAAAGCGCGGACTGCGCAGGCGCCGACTCCGGGAGCAGGACCAAGAAAATGGCCGCACCCAGCACAGCCGCCGCGCCACGCACAGCCACGCACAGCCGCCCACAGCAACGCACAGCCGCCGCACCCAGCACAGCCGACCATAGCCGCCCACAGCCACGCACAGGCGCCCACAGCCACGCACAGCCGCCGCACCCAGCACAGCTGCCCACAGCCACGCACAGCCACCCATAGCCACGCACAGCCGCCGCACCCAGCACAGCCGACCACAGCCACGCACAGCCGCCGCACCCAGCACAGCCGACCACAGCCGCCGCACCCAGCACAGCCGCCCACAGCCACGCACAGCCACGCACAGCCGCCGCACCCAGCACAGCCATGCACAGCCGCCTACAGCCACGCACAGCCTCCCACAGCCACGCACAGCCGCCCACAGCCACGGACAGCCGCCGCACCCAGCACAGCCGCCGCACCCAGCACAGCCGCCCACAGCCACGCACAGCCGCCCACAGCCACGCACAGCCGCCCACAGCCGCACCCAGCACAGCCGCCCACAGCCGCCCACAGCCACGTACAGCCACCCATAGCCACGCACAGCCGCCGCACCCAGCACAGCCGACCATAGCCGCCGCACCCAGCACAGCCGCCCACAGCCACGCACAGCCCACAGCCACGCACAGCCGCCGCACCCAGCACAGCCACCCACAGCCGCCGCACCCAGCACATCCGCCGCACCCAGCACAGCCATGCACAGCCGCCACAGCCACGCACAGCCGCCTACAGCCACGCACAGCCTCCCACAGCCACGCACAGCCGCCCACAGCCACGGACAGCCACCGCACCCAGCACAGCCGCCGCACCCAGCACAGCCGCCCACAGCCACGCACAGCCGCCGCACCCAGCACAGCCGCCGCACCCAGCACAGCCGACCACAGCCGCCGCACCCAGCACAGCCGCCCACAGCCACGCACAGCCGCCCACAGCCACGCACAGCCGCACCCAGCACAGCCGACCACAGCCACGCACAGCCGCCGCACCCAGCACAGCCGCCCACAGCCACGTACAGCCACCCATAGCCACGCACAGCCGCCGCACCCAGCACAGCCGACCACAGCCGCCGCACCCAGCACAGCCGCCCACAGCCACGCACAGCCCACAGCCACCGCACCCAGCACAGCCGCCGCACCCAGCACATCCGCCGCACCCAGCACAGCCATGCACAGCCGCCACAGCCACGCACAGCCGCCTACAGCCACGCACAGCCTCCCACAGCCACGCACAGCCGCCCACAGCCACGGACAGCCGCCGCACCCAGCACAGCCGCCCACAGCCACGCACAGCCGCCCACAGCCACGCACAGCCGCCGCACCCAGCACAGCCACGCACAGCCGCCCACAGCCGCCGCACCCAGCACAGCCGCCCACAGCCACGCACAACCGCTGCACCCAGCACAGCCACCCACAGCCGCCGCACCCAGCACAGCCGCCGCACCCAGCACATCCGCCGCACCCAGCACAGCCGCCGCACCCAGCACAGCCACGCACAGCCGCCACAGCCACGCACAGCCTCCGCACCCAGCACAGCCACGCACAGCCGCCTACAGCCACGGACAGCCGCCGCACCCAGCACAGCCACCGCACCCAGCACAGCCGCCGCACCCAGCACAGCCGCCCACAGCCACGCACAGCCGCCGCACCCAGCACAGCCTCCCACAGCCACGCACAGCCGCCTACAGCCACGCACAGCCGCTGCACCCAGCACAGCCGCTGCACCCAGCACAGCCACCGCACCCAGCACAGCCGTCCACAGCTGCCGCACCCAGCACAGCCGCCCGCACTCAGCACAGCCACATACAGCCGCCCGCACTCAGCACAGCCGCCCGCACTGATGGGGGCGCAGGATGGAGCAGCACGTGATAGGATGGGGGCGCAGGATGGGAGCACATGACAGGATGGGGATGAGGATGGAGCAGCACATGACACGGTGGAGCAGCACATGACAGGATGGGGGCGCAGGATGGAGCAGCACATGACACGGTGGAGCAGCACATGACAGGATGGGGATGCAGGATGGAGCAGCACATGACACGGTGGAGCAGCACATGACAGGATGGGGGCGCAGGATGGAGCAGCACATGACACGGTGGAGCAGCACATGACAGGATGGGGGCGCAGGATGGAGCAGCATATGACAGGATAGGAGCAGCACATACCAGGATGGAGACCATATTCCAATATAAATGCTCGCCACCCGGGCGTAGAACGGGTTCAATAGCTAGTAAACTATAACGTTGAACAACAATGGTGGATAGTATTCATAGTAGATGATCGAATAGTGAATGATGTTGATGTACAAAGTGGATGTTCAGTGAATAATCATAGTGGATGACTGGTGAAAAACTGTAAAGAATAACAGCATATCAGTATATGCACATACAAGGTGCAATCACATAAATAACTGGGACATTACAGCAAGAATTATACAGAGTGCATTACACAGTAATTCTAGCAGCACTGCCCTATTCTATACAAAGATGCATCTATCTACATGCAAGCTGCAGAGCACAAATCTGCCTAACTACATCAGACTATAGGAGCTGCATAAGGCTCAGATACTAACACAAACATAAGATGCATTTAACCCTTTATAAACGTACCGAGATCCGTTAGGACAGGGGTAGGAAAGTAAGTGAGACAGGAGCACGTGTGTCTCTCATCAGACCTGAGGAGAAATGGCTACTGAAGCTCATCTTCCACAAGAAGAATGAGGGCGGAACTTACCCAGAAGGCATTGCTGTTCTGAGGGAAAGTTGGTAAACAACATGAAAAGTAGACAACTGATGACCTCCAGTGGCCATAACTTGAATAACATGACAATTAACTTTCTGCACATTAAGATGGGCAGAACACTCCCCGCTTGGCGTCAACAGATGCCACAATTAGGTTATTTTGGGGAAAATAATAATACAAGCTCGGTAACGGGTCTGAGGAACAGTTTGTTCTCCCCAAGCTTGCACACTCTGACCTCTACTTTCAGAACCTTCCCATTTTTGCTGGGAAGGGTCTTGATGACTAGGCCGAGTGGCCACTCGTTCCGATGTGACTGACTGTCTTTGACGAGTACAACATCGCCAGATTGAATATTTGGGTGGTCTTTCTGCCACTTTGTCCTGGTTTGCAGAGTGGAGAGATACTGTTTCCTCCATCTATCCCAGAAGACGTTGGACACGCTTTGTACTTGCCTCCATTGTCGTCTGTAGAGGTCTTTGTCATTGAATTCTCCGAGTGGAGCTTTCGGGACACAGGTTTTCTGTGTGAGTAACATTGTGGGAGTAAGGATGGATGGATCTCCAGAATCACTAGAAAGTGCTATCAGTGGCCTGGCATTCATGATGGCTGAGACCTCTGCCAAGAACGTGGATAAACTCTCTTGTGTAAGTCTGGTGTTAGCATGCAAGAAGATAGAGTCTAGTATATTGCGTGCTATTCCTATCATCCTTTCCCACGCACCTCCCATGTGCGAAGAGTGTGGTAGATTGAAAGTCCAGGTACATCCTTGCTCGCCTAGATACCTTTCCACATTAGCGATGTCCAGATTGGAAGGGATTTGGAGTTCTCTTGCCGCTCCGACGAAATTCGTACCTCGGTCAGAACGAATATGCTTCACAGGGCCTCTGATTGCAATGAAGCGTCGAAGTGCGTTTATAAAACTTGATGTGTCCATCGATTCGATTACCTCGATATGAACGGCTCTGATGGACAGACACGTGAATAAAACTGCCCAACACTTTGCTTCTGTAAGTATTATCCCAGTCCGTCGTGTAGCCACAGACCAAGGACCGAATACTGTTGTGAAATTGGATTTTGGGCTCCCCCGGTGGCCACTGGTGGAATTGAACTGGTGTGCATCATCCTCTCTGTTCACCTGTTTCCATCAGGATGTGGGAGTCGCTATTTAGCCTTGCTCCTCTGTCACTTCCATGCCGGTCAACATTGTAATCAGAAGCCTTTCTGTGCATGTTCCTGCTGCTAGACAACTCCCAGCTAAGTTGGACTTAGTCCTTGTTTGTTTTTGCATTTTGTTCCAGTTCACAGCTGTAGTTTCGTTTCTGTGTCTGGAAAGCTCTTGTGATCTGAAATTGCCACTCTGATATTATGAGTTAATACTAGAGTCTTAAAGTAATTTCAGGATGGTATTTTGATAGGGTTTTCAGCTGACCATGAAAGTGCCCTTTCTGTCTTCCTGCTATCTAGTAAGCGGACCTCAATTTTGCTAAACCTATTTTCATACTACGTTTGTCATTTCATCTAAAATCACCGCCAATATTTGTGGGGGCCTCTGTCTGCCTTTCGGGGAAATTTCTCTAGAGGTGAGCCAGGACTATATTTTCCTCTGCCAGGATTAGTTAGTCCTCCGGCCGGCGCTGGGCGTCTAGGGATAAAACGCAGGCTACGCTACCCGGCTACTGTTAGTTGTGCGGCAGGTTTAGTTCATGGTCAGTTTAGTTTCCATCCTTCCAAGAGCTAGTTCGTATGTTTGCTGGGCTATGTTCTCTTGCCATTGAGAACCATAACAGTTTGACCGGCCTAAAGGGTTAAATTAATTGACAGAGAAAGGAGAGAAAAGAGAAGTCTGCTGAAGATTTTTTTTTTTTTTTTCTCAGTTCTGAGTGTGCTTGCAATTGAATCTCTTGCAAGTCTGCCTATATTGCAGCCTTTCTCTCTCTCTCTCCTTCTAATCCTGGAATGGCTCTGTGTTCACCTGTTTAAAATGGATATTCAGAGTTTAGCTGCAGGTTTGAATAATCTCACCACGAAAGTTCAAAACTTACAAGATTTTGTTGTTCATGTTCCTATATCTGAACCTAGAATTCCTTTGCCTGAATTTTTCTCGGGGAATAGATCTTGCTTTCAAAATTTCAAAAATAATTGCAAGTTGTTTTTGTCCCTGAAATCTCGCTCTGCTGGAGATCCTGCTCAGCAGGTCAGGATTGTGATTTCTTTGCTCCGGGGCGACCCTCAGGATTGGGCTTTTGCATTGGCTCCAGGGGATCCTGCGTTGCTCAATGTGGATGCGTTTTTTCTGGCCTTGGGGTTGCTTTATGAGGAACCTCAGTTAGAACTTCAGGCGGAAAAGGCCTTGATGTCCCTATCTCAGGGGCAAGACGAAGCTGAAATATACTGCCAGAAATTCCGTAAATGGGCTGTGCTTACTCAGTGGAATGAGTGCGCCCTGGCGGCGAATTTCAGAGAGGGTCTCTCTGATGCCATTAAGGATGTTATGGTGGGGTTCCCTGTGCCTGCGGGTCTGAATGAGTCCATGACAATGGCTATCCAGATCGATAGGCGTCTGCGGGAGCGCAAACCTGTGCACCATTTGGCGGTGTCTACTGAGAAGACGCCAGAGAATATGCAATGTGATAGAATTCTGTCCAGAAGTGAACGGCAGAATTTTAGACGAAAAAATGGGTTGTGCTTCTATTGCGGTGATTCAACTCATGTTATATCAGCATGCTCTAAGCGTACTAAGAAGCTTGATAAGTCTGTTTCAATTGGCACTTTACAGTCTAAGTTTATTCTATCTGTGACCCTGATTTGTTCTTTATCATCTATTACCGCGGATGCCTATGTCGACTCTGGCGCCGCTTTGAGTCTTATGGATTGGTCCTTTGCCAAACGCTGTGGGTATGATTTGGAGCCTCTTGAAACTCCTATACCCCTGAAGGGGATTGACTCCACCCCATTGGCTAGCAATAAACCACAATACTGGACACAAGTAACTATGCGGATTAATCTGGATCACCAGGAGATTATTCGCTTTCTTGTGCTGTATAACCTACATGATGTGTTGGTGCTTGGATTGCCATGGCTGCAATCTCATAACCCAGTCCTTGACTGGAAAGCTATGTCTGTGTTAAGCTGGGGATGTAAGGGGACGCATGGGGACGTACCTGTGGTTTCCATTTCATCATCTATTCCCTCTGAGATTCCTGAATTCTTGACTGAATATCGTGACGTTTTTGAAGAACCTAAGCTTGGTTCATTACCTCCGCACCGGGAGTGCGATTGTGCCATAGATTTGATTCCGGGTAGTAAATACCCTAAGGGTCGTTTATTTAATCTGTCTGTGCCTGAACATGCTGGTATGCGAGAATATATAAAGGAGTCCTTGGAAAAGGGACATATTCGTCCTTCGTCATCTCCCTTAGGAGCCGGTTTTTTCTTTGTGGCTAAGAAAGATGGCTCTTTGAGGCCGTGCATTGATTATCGGCTTTTGAATAAAATCACGGTTAAATATCAATATCCGTTGCCACTGCATGTCTGATTTGTTTGCTCGCATAAAGGGGGCCAAGTGGTTCTCTAAGATAGATCTTCGTGGGGCGTATAATTTGGTGCGAATTAAGCAGGGGGATGAGTGGAAAACCGCATTTAATACGCCCGAGGGCCACTTTGAGTATTTGGTGATGCCTTTTGGTCTTTCAAATGCCCCTTCAGTCTTTCAGTCCTTTATGCATGACATTTTCCGTGATTATTTGGATAAATTTATGATTGTGTATCTGGATGATATTTTGATTTTTTCGGATGACTGGGACTCTCATGTCCAGCAGGTCAGGAGGGTTTTTCAGGTTTTGCGGTCTAATTCCTTGTGTGTGAAGGGTTCTAAGTGCGTTTTTGGGGTTCAAAAGATTTCCTTTTTGGGATATATTTTTTCCCCCTCTTCCATCGAGATGGATCCTGTCAAGGTTCAGGCTATTTGTGATTGGACGCAACCCTCTTCTCTTAAGAGTCTTCAGAAATTTTTGGGCTTTGCTAACTTTTATCGTCGATTTATTGCTGGTTTTTCTGATGTTGTTAAACCATTGACTGATTTGACTAAGAAGGGTGCTGATGTTGCTGATTGGTCCCCTGCTGCTGTGGAGGCCTTTCGGGAGCTTAAGCGCCGCTTTTCTTCCGCCCCTGTGTTGCGTCAGCCTGATGTTGCTCTTCCTTTTCAGGTTGAGGTCGACGCTTCTGAAATCGGAGCTGGGGCGGTTTTGTCGCAGAGAAGTTCCGATTGCTCCGTGATGAGACCTTGTGCTTTTTTCTCGCGTAAATTTTCGCCCGCCGAGCGGAATTATGATGTTGGGAATCGGGAGCTTTTGGCCATGAAGTGGGCTTTTGAGGAGTGGCGTCATTGGCTTGAGGGGGCTAGACATCAGGTGGTGGTATTGACTGACCACAAAAATCTAATTTATCTTGAGTCCGCCAGACGCCTGAATCCTAGACAGGCGCGCTGGTCGTTGTTTTTCTCTCGGTTTAATTTTGTGGTGTCCTACCTGCCGGGTTCTAAGAATGTTAAGGCGGATGCCCTTTCTAGGAGTTTTGAGCCTGACTCCCCTGGTAATTCTGAACCTACAGGTATCCTTAAGGATGGAGTGATATTGTCTGCCGTTTCTCCAGACCTGCGGCGGGCCTTGCAGGAGTTTCAGGCGGATAGACCTGATCGTTGCCCACCTGGTAGACTGTTTGTTCCTGATGATTGGACCAGTAAAGTCATTTCTGAGGTTCATTCTTCTGCGTTGGCAGGTCATCCTGGAATCTTTGGTACCAGGGATTTGGTGGCAAGGTCCTTCTGGTGGCCTTCCCTGTCTCGAGATGTGCGAGGCTTCGTGCAGTCTTGTGACGTTTGTGCTCGGGCCAAGCCTTGTTGTTCTCGGGCTAGTGGATTGTTGTTGCCCTTGCCTATCCCGAAGAGGCCCTGGACGCACATCTCGATGGATTTTATTTCGGATCTTCCTGTTTCTCAGAAGATGTCTGTCATCTGGGTGGTGTGTGATCGTTTCTCTAAGATGGTCCATTTGGTTCCCCTGCCTAAGTTGCCTTCTTCTTCCGAGTTGGTTCCTCTGTTTTTTCAAAATGTGGTCCGTTTGCATGGTATTCCGGAGAATATCGTTTCTGACAGAGGTACCCAATTCGTGTCTAGATTTTGGCGAGCATTCTGTGCTAGGATGGGCATAGATTTGTCTTTCTCATCTGCTTTCCATCCTCAGACTAATGGCCAGACCGAGCGGACGAATCAGACCTTGGAGACATATTTGAGGTGTTTTGTGTCTGCAGATCAGGATGATTGGGTTGCTTTTTTGCCTTTAGCGGAGTTTGCCCTCAATAATCGGGCCAGTTCTGCCACCTTGGTGTCTCCCTTTTTCTGTAATTCGGGGTTTCATCCTCGATTTTCTTCTGGTCAGGTGGAATCTTCGGATTGTCCTGGAGTGGATGCTGTGGTGGAGAGGTTGCATCAGATTTGGGGGCAGGTAGTGGACAATTTGAAGTTGTCCCAGGAGAAGACTCAGCTTTTTGCCAACCGCCGGCGTCGGGTTGGTCCTCGGCTTTGTGTTGGGGACTTGGTGTGGTTGTCTTCTCGTTTTGTCCCTATGAGGGTTTCTTCTCCCAAGTTTAAGCCTCGGTTCATCGGCCCGTACAAGATATTGGAGATTCTTAACCCTGTGTCCTTCCGTTTGGACCTCCCTGCATCTTTTTCTATTCATAATGTTTTTCATCGGTCATTATTGCGCAGGTATGAGGTACCGGTTGTGCCTTCCGTTGAGCCTCCTGCTCCGGTGTTGGTTGAGGGCGAGTTGGAGTACGTTGTGGAAAAAATCTTGGACTCCCGTGTTTCCAGACGGAAACTCCAGTATCTGGTCAAATGGAAGGGATACGGTCAGGAGGATAATTCTTGGGTGACTGCCTCTGATGTTCATGCCTCCGATTTGGTCCGTGCCTTTCATAGGGCTCATCCTGATCGCCCTGGTGGTTCTGGTGAGGGTTCGGTGCCCCCTCCTTGAGGGGGGGGTACTGTTGTGAAATTGGATTTTGGGCTCCCCCGGTGGCCACTGGTGGAATTGAACTGGTGTGCATCATCCTCTCTGTTCACCTGTTTCCATCAGGATGTGGGAGTCGCTATTTAGCCTTGCTCCTCTGTCACTTCCATGCCGGTCAACATTGTAATCAGAAGCCTTTCTGTGCATGTTCCTGCTGCTAGACAACTCCCAGCTAAGTTGGACTTAGTCCTTGTTTGTTTTTGCATTTTGTTCCAGTTCACAGCTGTAGTTTCGTTTCTGTGTCTGGAAAGCTCTTGTGATCTGAAATTGCCACTCTGATGTTATGAGTTAATACTAGAGTCTTAAAGTAATTTCAGGATGGTATTTTGATAGGGTTTTCAGCTGACCATGAAAGTGCCCTTTCTGTCTTCCTGCTATCTAGTAAGCGGACCTCAATTTTGCTAAACCTATTTTCATACTACGTTTGTCATTTCATCTAAAATCACCGCCAATATTTGTGGGGGCCTCTGTCTGCCTTTCGGGGAAATTTCTCTAGAGGTGAGCCAGGACTATATTTTCCTCTGCCAGGATTAGTTAGTCCTCCGGCCGGCGCTGGGCGTCTAGGGATAAAACGCAGGCTACGCTACCCGGCTACTGTTAGTTGTGCGGCAGGTTTAGTTCATGGTCAGTTTAGTTTCCATCCTTCCAAGAGCTAGTTCGTATGTTTGCTGGGCTATGTTCTCTTGCCATTGAGAACCATAACAGAATACATCTAGTCCAACGTTGGTGAAGGGGGGTTCAGTACTGAGTCTGTCGGGTGGAAGATTGGCCATCTTCGGATTTTGGAATGTGCCCCGGAGTTTGCGACACGTAACACAGTCGTAGATGAGTTTGCTCACTCTTCTCTTTGCTCCAACTATCCATAGTCCAGCCGCCCGTAGGTTTCCTTCAGTAAACAAACGGTCTTGGTGTCTCACTAAGACATGATGATGTTGAATTAGCAGGGTTGTTACGTGATGACGTCCAGGAATTATTACCGGGTGCTTCTCTGAAACTTCTACCTCAGCTTCTTGAAGATGGCCACCGACTCTCAGCAGCCCATCCTGATCGACAATCGGATCGAGCTTCCTCAGCCCACTGACTTCAGGAATGGGTTGTCCCTTGTTGAGGTTGTCTATTTCTCTGCCATAGGTTTCTCTTTGTACGACACAAAGTATTATAACCTTGGCTCTTTCCAGGTCGGGAGCAGTAAACGCAAGCCTGCAGTGATGCCAACCTTTACAAGGTCTCGGGCTATCAGGTAGTGTTGACTTGTAGGACTGGGTTACATGAAATAGACAAGCTATAGCTCTAACAAGTGACTTCCAGGTGGAGAACCTGCTGAACCGGTGAGATTTGAGGTGACAGCTTGAAGTCTTTGTATGTAGAGCAGACACTTGAGGTCGAATCTCTTCATCTGTCTCTGGACCCACTAGTTCGAAAGTATCAGGCCTGCTGATGTGGGGCATCGAACGGTACAAAGAGGGAGGACCTGTGAACCATGTAGTGTCCTTCAGATAACTGGGTGCAACGGATCTAGTCGCGTGGTCCGCAGGATTGTGGTGAGTAGGTACGTAGTGCCACTGATTAGTGGATCTTCTTATCCGAAGTACCCGGTTGTTGACGTAGACGTAGAAGCGTCGTGTCTCGTTACAGATGTACCCCAGTACCACCTTGCTATCGGTGTAGAACTCTGCATCCTTGATCTTCAGACTCATCGCATCCGAGATCAGTTCTGCCAACTCAACTGCAAGGACAGCAGCACAGAGTTCCAGTCTGGGTATCGTGTGTTCACGAAGTGGCGCCAATTTTGTCTGGCTCATAACGAACCCGATATGGCACTGTCCGCTTACGTCTATGGTTTTGAGGTACACTACTGCTGCAATTGCTTTGACTGATGCATCACAGAAAATACAAAGTCTTTGCGTTTTGACCTCTGTGGATGGCACAGGAGCATACGGTCGTTTCACACGAAGGTTGGTCAGGGCTTCAAGAGACTTCCTCCACTCTGCCCACAGGTCAGCCTTTTCTGCTGGAAGTGGATCATCCCAATCAGTAGTGTCTTGGGTAAAGTCCCTGAGCATCAGCTTTCCTTGGATGGTGAAGGTAAAGAAATGTTCCCTCATCTCAGGTGACTTCTGAAGCTTGTGTCTTAGGGAGATGAATCTGCTGTAGACCAATTCCCTGTTGTTGGGTAGGCGTCTCCTCTGAGGTCGAAATGGTAGAGGTGCGACCCAACTGTTTGACGTATCCTTGACTATTTGTTCATCCATGATGTCCAAGAACATCCTGTCTTCTATAGACATCGCTACCTTGTTGTCTTCCTTCATCCTGTGGAAGACTGTACATCCTATGTGGTCTTGTTCACCTTCACAGGCGTGGTCTTCGTTGATAGGAACTGAGAAAGGGCAAGGTAGGGGAATGCTGCTCGGTAGTTCCTTTACCAGCAGACTATTGTGACACGGCTGGAAGAGAGATGGACGTCCATTTTCTAGTGTGCTGATAAGCATACTGTTGACTGAGACCGGCTTGTGTGCTCCTCCTAGGCAGACATCTCCTACAATGACCCATCCAAGGTCTTGCCTCTGGGCGTAAGGAGCATTCCGGGAGCCGTTGATGTATTCTCTAGTCTTGTGGACTCGTAGTATATCTCTCCCCAGAAGTAAAGCTATTGGGGCTTCTGGTTCCAACTCAGGTATCAGGTGGGCTATACGCTTCAGGTGGGGGTGATATGTTGCCACCTCTGGTGAAGGTATCTCCGACCTGTTGTCAGGAATCTGGTTGCACTCCAGGATGGTCGGTAGTGACAGGCAGGTCTGGCCATCTATGGACTCCACTTTGTATCCGGTTGCTTTCCTCCCCGCCGTCTCGACAGTACCTGAACATGTCCTAAGGGAGTAGGGAGAACCGGGGCCTACAATGTTGAAGTTGTCAAAGAAGATGGACCTGGCTAAAGACCTATTACTTTGGTCATCCAGGATTGCATATATCTTGAGCGCTTTGTCTCTGTGGCCTGCTGGATAGACTCGGACAAGGCAGATTTTTGAACAGGATCTTCCTCCTGTGAGTCCCTTACAGATCTCCGTACATTGAGCGATAACCGCAGGGGTGTCTTCGTCGGTGTTCTTCTGCTTCTCATCGTGCTCCTCTGCCTGTGACAACACTCGTGGAGGTGATCCAGGGTGCAAGGCTGTATTGTGATCCGTGCTGCTGCATTCTGCACATTTCACGCTAGCTTCACAGTTCCTGGCGAGGTGAGAGGTTGTAGCACAGCATTTGTAGCAGATGTTGTTTTCCTTGAGGAAACCTTTGCGATCCTCTAAAGTCTTCTCCCTGAATGCTCTGCACTTTAGTAGAGGATGTGGTTCCCTGTGTAGAGGACACTGCTTACTGACATCCTGAGGTTTGCTCTCTTCCATAGGGGGCTTAGTTGTCTTGTGAGGAGGACCTGTGGAATCAATATTAGTTTTATGGACTGCCACGGGTGTCTTACTGGGTTTGACACCAGGGGTAGTGGAACATGACAGAGTGAAATCAAAACTAGGGTCATTTCTGATCCTGGCTTGCTGGGTGACAAACTCAACAAATACAGTAAAAGGAGGGAATGGTACATTATGAATTTGTTTATACCGTGAACCATGTATAACCCACCTTTCTTGAAGATTGTAAGGAAGTTTTTGTACTATTGGATTGACACCCCTAGCAGTGTCTAAGAATGTCAATCCAGGCAAGTGACCTTCCTTCTGAGCGACCTGTAACTCTATCAATAAATCACTCAATTCTCTAAGCCTTTGATAACCTTTGGGCCCTATCTTAGGGAAGTCATCAATTCTTTTGAATAAAGCATTCTCTATTACTTCTACGGACCCATAGCATTCATCAAGTCTTTCCCACACTTTACGTAGACCTATGTGTGGGTGTTCTATGTTAATGTCTCTTAGTCTTTTAGCATGCTCGACCGATTCAATTCCAAGCCACTTTACCAGATCTAACTCCTCACTACTAGAAAGGTCCAGTCCCTGAATGGCATTCTGGAACGAAGCTCGCCATGACCTATAGTTTTCGGCTTTGTCAGTGAACTTTACAAGTCCTTTTGTTACCAGTTCTCGGCGGGCAAAGAACTTTGCCAAGTCTATGGTGGCTTGATCAATGTTGGTATGAGCCGGTATGTTATAGTCATGTCTAGTGTGTGGTGCATCACCATACCTGTGAGACGCTCTTGGCTTCGGACAGTCTGCATAGTACCTTTCTGGTGAAGAAGATGTCTCTTTAAGGTGAGGTGGGAGCTGTACCTTCTTCTCAGTGGAACGGTAGCTGTGGTCGACATCTCTGTGCTGGACGTCTTCTTGTTTGTAGTAGCGAAGTTCGGGGTTGGATCGATGATAATCGGCGTAGGCTCATCGATGTAGTCTGTCGAGGGTGTTGTCCATGCTGGAGTGTCGATGGACGTACTCTGCGACACGCTGAGCTGGATGTTGCTGCTCTTGATCTGTTCCAAGAACGTTGCTGCGCCTCTCATAATCAGGATCCTTCATGGCTTCCAAGTACTCTGCCTTAGCTATTGCAGCTGCTGCCTCTTTGTCTGCCATAAGTCTTTCTAGAGACACTTTCAGGCGCGCACTTTCTTCCTCTTGCTCTGCCCGCAAACGTGCGGTTTCGGCTTGCAGGTGTGCACTTTCTGCCTCTTGCTCTGCTTGTCTCAGCTTTAGATGCATTTCTTTCTCGGCGAAGGAGGACCTCGCTTTGGCTGCTTCAGCTTCAGCACGGGCGACAGCAGCCAGCTCTGCTAATGATGACCTGCTAGAGCTTGCTCGTGATCTCGTCTTGAGTGAGGATGTGCTGTTTTGAGACATTGTGCGCTTAGCTGCATACTGCTGAGTGTTTTGGCGGGAAACTGAGTCTATGTGCGGTGGGCTTCCGCGTGGCGGGAACGATGTAGCTCTTCTTAACGGGCTGCAGTAAGTTCTGCGGCTGTATGGCTGCTGCTGTGATACCCGAATGCGGAGCAGTGTGGGTGTTAGCGGTTCCGTACAGTCTGATCAACTACAGCCTGCGACCGGCTATCAGTTTCACTGAAGGCAGCTAATCTGTTCTTACTTTACAATCACCGCCTGCGACTGGCGGTCTCGTTTTTCACTGTTCTGCCTTCCTCCACGTAGGATGCTGTGTGGATTCCAACAAACCTTCATCCACATCCCAGTAAACAGACTCTATTGAAGCTCAAGTCTTATTTATTAGGGTGATGATAACATAAACTATAACGTTGAACAACAATGGTGGATAGTATTCATAGTAGATGATCGAATAGTGAATGATGTTGATGTACAAAGTGGATGTTCAGTGAATAATCATAGTGGATGACTGGTGAAAAACTGTAAAGAATAACAGCATATCAGTATATGCACATACAGGGTGCAATCACATAAATAACTGGGACATTACAGCAAGAATTATACAGAGTGCATTACACAGTAATTCTAGCAGCACTGCCCTATTCTATACAAAGATGCATCTATCTACATGCAAGCTGCAGAGCACAAATCTGCCTAACTACATCAGACTATAGGAGCTGCATAAGGCTCAGATACTAACACAAACATAAGATGCATTTAACCCTTTATAAACGTACCGAGATCCGTTAGGACAGGGGTAGGAAAGTAAGTGAGACAGGAGCACGTGTGTCTCTCATCAGACCTGAGGAGAAATGGCTACTGAAGCTCATCTTCCACAAGAAGAATGAGGGCGGAACTTACCCAGAAGGCATTGCTCTTCTGAGGGAAAGTTGGTAAACAACATGAAAAGTAGACAACTGATGACCTCCAGTGGCCATAACTTGAATAACATGACAATTAACTTTCTGCACATTAAGATGGGCAGAACATTCACACATCAGTATTTTTGATGGAGTGTCTCCAAAACACAGAACCAGTGACAATGTTTCAATTACGTTTCTTCTCTCTAAGTTTCACTCCTGGTTATGGCATACAAACACTGATGAAATACTGATCAAATACTGACATGGGAATGAGACCTTAAATTTGTTTGTGTGGTACTTGCAGGAGTTTACCCTGGATGTCATTAGTATTCAAGCAGTGACAGTTTTATCTTTTTACCTAATAAATCAAACCAAGCAATCAGTTAACACAGAGAAAAAGTGTAATAAAGTCATAAAGTAGAGATAATATACACAATAATACTACGTAAATATTTCTTTTATCGTTGACTGTGACATAGCCAAATTCCAATATTATTGAGACCTTATCATGCCTCCAGTCACCATCAAATTATAGCAACTAGTTACCTCTGTAATATTCCATATTCCCATATGTCCTGACACAGATTTTACTAATTAATCATTTATTCATTCATAAGTATTGATGTAGAAGAATGTAGAAATATAACTTTACAGATGCATGATTTAATTAATTAATTTACTTGTTTCATTTTGTTTCATACTTTTTCTTTTTGCACACAGGTGTAGGTGACGGATCCAACGTATTCTTAAGTGACAGTAGGTCGCATCCCAGATCTCTGGAGAAAACAACATGGAGGACTTATAAAGAGTCACAGTGTCACCATATGCTGAAACATTTGCACAATGGAGCCCGAGTCACAGTGCAGATGCCTCCAACAATTGAGGGACATTGGGTTTCTACAGGGTAAAGACATCTATCTATCTATCTATCTATCTATCTATCTATCTATCTATCTATCTATCTATCTATCTATCATCTATCTATCTATCTATCTATCATCTATCTATCATCTATCTATCCATCCCATATCTATCTATCCATTATATATCCCATATCTATCGATCTACAGTTGAAACTAGAAGTTTACATACACTATATAAAAAGACACATATGCATGTTTTTTCTCAATGTCTCACATGAAATCAGAATAAATATTTCCCATTTTAGGTCAATTAGGATTACAATATTTATTAATATTTGCCAAATGCCAGAATAATGAGAGCGAGAGAATGTTTTAAGGAATTTTTATTATTTAGTGCAAAGTCTAAAGTTCACATACACTAAAGGCCCCGTCTCACATAGCGAGATCGCTAGCGAGATCGCTGCTGAGTCACAAGTTTTGTGACGCAACAGCGACCTCAGTAGCGATCTCGCTATGTGTGACATGTACCAGCGATCAGGCCCCTGCTGCGAGATCGCTGGTCGTGTCGGAATGGCCTGGACCTTTTTTTGGTCGTTGAGGCCCCGCTGACATTGCTGAATCGGTGTGTGTGACACCGATCCAGCGATGTCTTCACTGGTAACCAGGGTAAACATCGGGTTACTAAGCGCAGGGCCGCGCTTAGTAACCCGATGTTTACCCTGGTTACCAAAAAAAACAAACACTACATACTCGCCTTCTGATGTCCGTCAGGTCCCTTGCCGTCTGCTTCCTGCTCTGACTGAGATCCGGCCGTACAGTGAGAAGTGAGAGCACAGCAGTGACGTCACCGCTGCGCTCTGCTCTCACTGTACGGCCGGATCTCAGTCAGAGCAGGAAGCAGACGGCAAGGGACCTGGACACCGAAAGGCGAGTATGTAGTGTTTGTTTTTTTTGGTAACCAGGGTAAACATCGGGTTACTAAGCGCGGCCCTGCGCTTAGTAACCCGATGTTTACCCTGGTTACCCGGGTGCTGCAGGGGGACTTCGGCATCGTTGAAGACAGTTTCAACGATGCCGAAGTCGTTCCCCTGATCGTTGGTCGCTGGGGAGAGCGGTCTGTGTGACAGCTCCCCAGCGACCACACAGCGACTTACCAACGATCACGGCCAGGTCGTATCGCTGGTCGTGATCGTTGGTAAATCGCTTAGTGAGACGGGGCCTTAAGATTACTATGCCTTTAAACAATTCAGGTGACAGGTTCCCTTTAAACCTTGGGCGGAAATGGGTCTTCCAAATGGACAATGACCCGAAGCGTACTGCCAAAATAGTAACAAAGTGGCTTAAGGATAACAAAGTCAATTTTTTGGAGTAGCCATAACAAAGCCCTGATCTCAATCCTAGGGAAAATTTATGGACAAAGCTGAAAAGGCAGGTGTGAGCAAGGTGACCTACGAACCTGGATCAGTTACACCAGTTTTGTTAGGAGGAATGGACCCAAATTCTGACCCAAGTCATTCAGTTCACGGGGCAATGGTACCAAATACTAATAAAATGTATGTAAACTTTTGACTTTGCAGTAAGTAATAAAAATTAATTAAAATATTCTCTCTCATTATTCTAGCATTTGGAAAATATTAATAATTATGGTAATCCTAATTGACCTAGAAGGAAAGGTTTATTCTGATTTCATGTCAGATATTGAGAAAAACATGCATATGTGTCTTTTTATATAGTGTATGTAAACTTTTAGTTTCAACTGTATCTATCTATCTATCTATCTATCTATCTATCTACCTATCTATCTATCTATCTATCTATCTATCTATCTATCTATCTATCTATCCCATATCTATGGCTCATCTATTTGGATTTGGTTTATCTAACTTATTTAGGCATTCCTTACACAAACTATGTTTCAGATTTTGAATATTCATGAAAAAAATGTGAATTTTTATCAATTTTTCATGTTTTTTATTAAGTACCGGTATTTTTACTTGTGTTTTTTATTATGACGGTTTTTAAGTTCTTGAAGTTGTATATAGGAGTATATGATTAAAACCCTAACAGAAACACCATACCTACAGCATGCAGCCATTTAAAAAGTACCTCTTTGCACCCTTCTGTATTAGGCTATGTGCCCACAGCGAGTATTTGATGTGGCAGATTTTGGGCAGCATTTCTGCACCTAAATCAACGTTTTTCACCCATTAACTTGAGTGGGTGGTGAAAAAATGCTGAAAAAACGCACCAAAAACGCAGGTATCATGTATTGCTTCGGGTTTTTTTTGTGCCAAAGCCTGATTCTATGGAATAGTACTTTTTTTCAACACTAAACTTTATCGGCATGCACAAGAGACAAATCTAGCATGCTAAAACCATCACAAAAAATGCATCAAAAAGCCAAAAAAAGTAAGAAAAACCAAGGAAAATATGCTTTTTTCTGCAGCTTCTTTCCTGCTAATAGATCAGGTTTTGCTGAAGAAAAAAACGCTGAAAAAACACCTAGTGTGAACTTACCACAAATGTTGTCTGACAGGTGTATATCATTACATTTATGAAAGCAAGCTGCCATTATGTTTAGAAAGTTGTCTTGAATTTAGAGTTGTATGGAATTGTCGTCCTCCTAGATTTAATATTATTTAATCTAAATTAAAGAGGCTCTTACATCTACACTTTTTTATTAAATCTGTATATATGTACAAGTAAAATAATGTCAGTGTATTAATATACTCACCTACCCCCGCTTTGTCCGGGTTCCAGCGACGTTCTTCTCTTCTCAGTGACGTCGCTGCACTGCAGACTGTCCTGGTCATACTGCTTGCTCTCTGTGTGATTCGGAAGTGACTTTTACAATGTAAGTCTATGGAGCGTCAGAACATAGACTTTTACTGTAAGGCCGGGGTCACACTTAACATACGAAAAAAACGGTCTGAGTCTCCCTGCCAAGAGTCATACAAGTGTTCTCAATTTGGTCTTCCGTGTGTAATGCGTTTGCAATGCAATGATTCGATTTCCTGACATCTATGTATCCGTATGACATCCGTATGACATGCGTATGGCTTTACAATTCTCACTGATTTTTCCCATTGAATTTAATGGCTCAATGGGCTGAAATGAGGAAAATGTGTGCGTATTTGTCGCAAGCTAGATGGATGGTCCGTGTGGTGTCCGAGTTTTTCTCGCACCCATAGGCTTGCATTGGTGAGTCTCGGACGATATATGTATACAATCGCAGCATGCTGCGATCTTACACGCACGCTGAAAATGCCCGAGAAAATAAAGGCTGATGTGAGCTGCCCCATAGATTAACACTGGTCCAAGAGCTATGCGATGTTTTCTCGCATAGCACTAGTCCATATTCTACGGTAGTGTGACGCCGGCCTAAGAGAGACTTGCTGATCACGCATAGAGCAAAGAGAGAGCTGGCTCATTGAAATTGCAGTGAGGTCCCTGAGAAGCGAAGGAGAATGGTGCTGGACACCGGAGAGCAGTGGTAGGATACTATATTAAAACCTTAACGACCAGAGGTATTTTTGGTTTTGCATTTTCATTTTTTTGCTCCTCTTCTTCCCAGAGCCATACCTTTTTCATTTTTTGGTCAAAATGGCCATGTGAGGGCTTGTTTTTTGCACCAGGCGGCGCTCATGGCAGTCTGGCAGTGACAACCATAGATGTCTGCTGGAGACCTCTGGTTGTCATGCCAACCCATCGGTGACCCGCGATCACGTGATGGGGTCACCAATGGGCAGGATTTCCAGCTCGATGGTCGGAAGCGCGAGTTAAATGCTGCTGTCAAATATTGACAGCGGCACTTAACTAGTTAACAGCCACAGGTGGATCGTGATTCCACCCAAGCCTGTTGCGGGCACATTTCAGATGTTTATATATCAGCTGACATGTACCCAGAAAGGTTCAGGCTCAGCACTGGAGCCCGCACCAAACAGGGAGAGTCTGACATCGGCGTACTATTACGCCCGATGTCGGAAAGGGGTTAATACACTCAGACTATATTACATGCATATATACGCACATTTATTAGAAAAAAATTTAGGTGGGAGTGCTGATGACTATTAGGAACTTTACCCCTGACCTCTAAAAATTCACAAGTCTGCAATTTCTGCTGATACCTGACTGGCATGTCATACATTGCTTACCAACAGCTAACGGTCAAGGATCTCCCTTCACAGTTCTACTATTTCACCCCCAAAATGACATGAACTTAAATACATCAACCAGGACTTTTGTGTGATGACAGAATAAAGTTTCATGATCAAATTTTTGCAATACGCTACATGTCTGCTCACGTATTTTTTCTCTACTAAAAATGTTCCAATAATTTCTCTACAGCTTTTAACATGTCTGTTCAGACATATGACATCACTAGCCAAAAATAGTGATCCCTGCTGCCCGTCACTGTCAGAATGTTTACCTGCGTCATCTGCAGTTCGACCACCAAAATAACCCCATGACACTGTCTTAGCACTTGTGCTGGTTTGAAGATTCCTTAGTCAACTTGTGAAGTGGTGGAGGCTTCAGCCACAACAAGCTGTCTCCAGTTTCCTTGTGGTCTGGCATTGGGCACACTAGGGGAAACCTGTCTATAGAGAGTTTCCTTGCTGTCTGGTCCTAAAAGAACTTGGCAAACCATTTCTGTTTCTTTTATATTTATATTTAGAATCAAGTACATTCATTCCTTATGAGGCTGTAACTCACATGTTTTAATTTTGTTGTTGGAGAGGGGGCTCTTTGTGGAATGTACAACCCGTCCTATTATGCTTTGTGGCTATTAATGTATCTGCGCTTTCATTAAAAACTGCATTCCCCACAATTGACATACCACTCAGATTGGATTATATAAACACTTCGATGTTGTGGTTCCATAGAAGAATATGAGATTGTGTTCATGTTTCAGAGAAAAAATAATCTATGGGTTCAGTGAAACAAGACAAAACAATAATGATAAAACTTCAAAGCCCAGACAAAGGCTATCAGCAATGGTTGTCATGATCAGTAATGATTTACAAAGTTTACCTGTTATTACACGGATTTATTTTATTTTTTTAATTTTCATTATTTTATATTTAATTTCTTATATATAGCCACCCATCCTACCTACCAAGGAATTCCTCTCTACTGTTATTATTTTATTACTTAATTACAAATTCTTAATTATTTGTTATGGGTGAACAATGTATACATTGATACATTGTTAATGTCACATCTGGTGTTTACTTGCATAGTTTACACTCAGTTAATTAGTTCCATTTGTTGGAAAAATCCATTAAAAAAATAGCTGATCCCATGGTTTATCTTGTTGCCAAAATTGCGGCAATCAGCTGTAATTTCCGGGTGAACCAGACAGCAAGAATTTAATTCTTTACAGCGTCACCACAGAAGAAATGAAGCACTACAATTTAGCCATTTGCATAAATAAGTAAATAGCAAACCTACTGTGTCTTCCAGAGAAGGAGATTCTTTTTGTAGCCACTATTTGTAGCCAACTATTTGATAAAGGGTCTGAGAGAGGGATTACCCTCCATTGATTTCCAATTTCCTAAAAAGGTTTTTGGAAATCTGTTTTGTAAACCAGACAGACTTTCCTGACATTGCCTATGCAAACCAAACAGCACTAAAAGAATGATAATCAGAGGCGGGCGGACATACCATTGGTGCAACCTATGCAGCTGCATTGGAAGCTCAAGAGGTAAGATGGACCACCCATAATGTGTTGGTGCACCATCTTAGGTGTCAGGTCTGAGTATTCCTACATCATCAGTTTCCTGTAAAGTTGATTGGTCATCGTTGGCCAGTTGAATGGCCACCAAGGTCTCCCAATCTGACCCACTTAGACTTTTATCTTTGGGGTCAACTGAGGGCAATTGTCTATGCTGTGAAGATACGAGATGTGCAACATCTGAAACAACGGACACTGGAAGCCTGTGCTAGCATTTCTTCTGCAGTGTTGCTATCAGTGTGTCAAGAGTGGGAGAAGAGGGTTGCATTGACAATCCAACACAATGGGCAGTACATTGAACAGATTTTATAAGTGGTCATAAACTTGTAAATAACTCAGAAAGAATAAAGTTACGTTAAAACCAAGCACACCATTGTTTTTCTTGTGAAATTCTCAATAAGTTTGATGTGTCACATGACCCTCTTCCCATTGAAAAAAATAAAGTTGGATCCAAAATTGCCGACTTCAAAATGGCTGCCATGGACACCACCCATCTTGAAAAGTTTTCTCCCTCCCATATACTAATGTGCCACAAACAGGAAGTTGATATCACCAACCTTTCCCATTTTATTTATGTGTATCCATATAAATGGCCCACCCTGTATATTAAAGGGAACCTGTCACCCTCCCAAGGCGTTTTTAAGTAAAACAGCCATCTTCAACAGCACTAAAGCTTCATTCTGTGAAGGTGGCTCTCATGTTTAGCATCCCTAGGAATGCTGAAATAATCACTTTTATAAATTTGGCACCATACCTCTCTTGAGTCAGGGAGGTATGATTTCTCCCTGACTTAAGCGCCTCACAGCCGTCCATCATCCCACCGAGCGGTCTCCTCTCTGTCGTGACTTCACTGGCGCCTTCGTGTAGCCAAGGCCCCAGATCCCACCCCGCAGTGTGTTATGATGTATTCACATTGCGGGGTTGGGAATCTGGTGCCTGCACACAGGAGCCGGTCAGCGTGCTCCATTGAAGATAGTGCCGAAGTCTCACGAGACTTCACAAATCTCGCGAGTGTTTGGCACTATCTTCAATGGAGGACAGTGACCCGCTCCACTGTGCAGGTGCCAGATACCCAGCCTCGCAGTGTGAATACATCATAACACACTGCGGGGCGGGATCTGGGGCCTCTGCTGTGCGCAGGCGTGATCTACTTACATCACTTGATGTAAGTTCCAGGGCAGCGCGCACGGCACAGGCCCGAGAAATAATTGCAGAGTGCAGGCGCCGATGACCACACAAGACAGAGAGGAGGTGGCGCCCGGTGGGATGATGGACGGCTGCGAGGCGCTTGAGTCAGGGAGAAATCATACCTCCCTGAATCAATAGATGTATGGCGCCAAATTTATAAAAGTGATTATTTCAGCATTCCAGGGATGCTAAACATAAGAGCCACCTTCACAGAATGCAGCCTTAGTGCTGCTGAAGGTGGCTCTTTTACTTAAAAACGCACAGGGGGGTGACAGGTTCCTTTTAAGTTCCATTATCTCCAGGCAAAATTGTTGGCATTCTCCCAAATTTGCTATATACTTCAGTGAGATATATTTCAAGTTTCTCTGGAACTTCATCTTTGGTGTGAAGCAGATAGACAACTGTATAACTTGAATAATCATAGATATGAGAAAATATTTATTCTTTCCAGGAGTTTGAGTCCTTGTTGGACTCATGTGTGTGCTAAGTCCAGAAGTTATTTGGATTTTGTAGTACTATTCTTAGGACAGGATTTTCTTGACATTTCCCTTTAAAACAGCTAGTACATTTCATTGTCTGATTACACAGATTGACTGTAAAGGCCCCGTCTCACTAAGCGATTTACCAACGATCACGACCAGCGATACGACCTGGCCGTGATCGTTGGTAAGTCGCTGTGTGGTCGCTGGGGAGCTGTCACACAGACCGCTCTCTCCAGCGATCAACGATCAGGGGAACGACTTCGGCATCGTTGAAACTGTCTTCAACGATGCCGAAGTCCCCCTGCAGCACCCGGGTAACCAGGGTAAACATCGGGTTACTAAGCGCAGGGCCGCGCTTAGAAACCCGATGTTTACCCTGGTTACCCAAAAAAACAAACAGTACATACTCGCCTTTCGGTGTCCAGGTCCCTTGGCGTCTGCTTCCTGCTCTGACTGAGATCCGGCCGTACAGTGAGAGCAGAGCGCAGCGGTGACGTCACTGCTGTGCTCTCACTTCTCACTGTACGGCCGGCAGTCAGTGAGAGCAGGAAGCAGACGGCAAGGGACCTGACGGACACCGAAAGGCGAGTATGTACTGTTTTTTTTTTTTTACATTTACGCTGGTAACCAGGGTAAACATCGGGTTACTAAGCGCGACCCTGCGCTTAGTAACCCGATGTTTACCCTGGTTACCAGTGAAGACATCGCTGGATCGGTGTCACACACACCGATTCAGCGATGTCAGCGGGGCCTCAACGACCAAAAAAAGGTCCAGGCCATTCCGACACGACCAGCGATCTCACAGCAGGGGCCTGATCGCTGGTACGTGTCACACATAGCGAGATCGCTACTGAGGTCGCTGTTGCGTCACAAAACTTGTGACTCAGCAGCGATATCGCTAGCGATATCGCTATGTGAGACGGGGCCTTAACACCATCAGCAAGTTGTTTTTTTAACTAACTTTCTTATTGCTTTTGGGCCTCTATGTGCAAGATGTCTGTGCCATACATAGATACCTTTCTTGTGCTGTTTATGTTTAGCAGTGTAAACACTTTCCTTGTATTTTTGATGGTACAACTCATGTTTGTATTTTTCCTTCTGCTAATGCATGACCTTCTTTCGAGATGATACAGCTGTCATCTTTAAATGTAACTTAATTTCCTTGACTTGTGAGTTTCTTCACAGATAATAGATTGCTTTGAAGACTAGGGACATAGACCACGTCCTTTACTGGGATTTTTTTGCTTTGTGTTGGGGAGACTTGACAATTAATGTAACCATCTCATATGCCACTGAATTCATATACTGACCATTAGCGTAGATCAATTGCTCTAACTTACTTTGGTCAAGGTTAGAGAAGCTTCTGTCATTAATCATATGACTAGTTGTCTCAGAGTCTGTACACCATGCATGCTTTGATGTACTTGCATTAACAGTAAATACAGCTTCAGTACTTGAAGTGTCGTATTCTTCAGTAAAGGCACTTTTTACCCTTTGATTTTTTTTTGCTTTTTCATTCTAGCTTTCCAGACTTTACAGTCAGCCTTTAGGTGCCCTTATTTCTTGCAGACAAAACACTCACGTGTTTCCTTCCAATTACTTTTATTTTTGTATATATATTGGGTTTTTAAAGCGGATTCTGCTTTGGACACCCCACTGCTACTTACACTTTCTGCCTTTCGCTTATACTCATCTACAAGCTTTCCTCTGATATACTCCAATGTAAGCTCATAATCTGATTGTGAATCTAGTGTAGTTACAAGTGTGTCATAGCTTTCTGGAAGACTACTTAGTAGTGCAGCAACATGGAAATCCTTGAGCTCTTCATCAATGCCCAGCAGACACTCCACAATTTCTAGAGTGTTTACTATGTAATCTTACGAAACGAACGAGAGGAAGATGTCTCTCTTGTGCTGCTGCAGATGAATCCACAATGATTTCCAACAGATAAAATGTATTCATAAAAATAGGTTTTCAGGGTCAACACGTTTCGAGACCGCTCAGGACCCCTTCATCAGGACTGACACCAGGTTTGTGTCCTGATGAAGAGGTCCTGTGCGGCCTCAAAACACATTGACCCTGTAAACTTGTTTTCATGAATACATTTTATCCGTTGGAAACCATTGTGGAATCATCAGCGGCAGTGCAGGAGTGACATCTCCCTCTCGATCGTTTCGTATTGTTTGGTCCTTCTAGTGACTGATGTCCTTGCAGCAGCTGATATCTATGTCTTGCCAGTTACATGCTGCTTTGTAGCAACTGTTATAAGGTGAGTGTATCCCTTTCCTGCCACATTTTTGCTACCAGTTAAGACCCTATTGCGCTTTCTTTCCTTCCCAGTTTCGTTGTTTGCATCTTATGTAATCTTGACACTTATTGCATATCTTGGCCCTTATTTATCTTAAACTGATACAGCTTTCTCATTAAATAGAGCTTATTTCTGAGATGTATACTTTCATGCACTTTCTGCAGCTGTTCCCACATTTCTTTTGCAGTTTCACATTTACACACATGCTCAATCTGATCATCATCCATACTGAGTGAGATGGTGTTTTGTGGTTTTGGATCATACTCTTCCCAGTCTTCTGGTAGAGGGTCACGTCTAGACTTCTGGGTGCATTTCCACGTGCCTTATTTTATTAGCAGCATTTTTACCTTGAATTTTCAGGATTGGTAGTTCTGGTTAGTCAGATTTGGCACTGTGAACTTCACAGAGTTGCTGCTGGTGGCCATCTTTGCATGTTATTCTTAGTACACTGCTGTTCTCTGGGTCTTTGGGTTTCTGGGCCCATAACCAGTTGGCAGCAGCTTAATCTCTGTACTGTCCTGCCGTTCAACAGTGAATATATATATTTATTCAGGAACAAAGATAACAAAGCTTACAACTGGTATTCATTATAGCTTAGGATCCTAGCATCTTTTCTGCCACCTTGCAACGTGAAAGTAAAACTGTTCTCCAGCTACACACACAGTGAACAGAAACCCCCTGTTTTTTAACATTTCTTTAGTGACAAGAATGCTAATGCTGAAGACAGAAACTCATCCACTATTAAACAGAAGTAAATAGTAGGTGATGCAATATATACAATAATAGGCATTATTCTAACAAATGTGTACAGCAGACTTTATTGTAAAGAACCCTATTTCTATTTAGCTGCCAGAATCGCCTTTCCTCCTCACATAATGAATTTTCCCTAATTCTTTGTAAAGTCAGTAGAAGGAATAAATCATGTGCCAGTCCTTTGTATTCACCACCATACATATAAATGATAAATGTGATCACCTCTGAGGCATCTTTTTCCTATGCTGTTCATGCCCAACTTTCCCATCCTCTACCTATAAGATAGACCTTCCATTCTATATAATAGCCTAGTTGCCCACCTTTGCACCGACTATAGCTTTCCAGTATCATTTTTAGTATGTGGAGCCCAAAACTGGTCTCATATTCAAATTTTAGTCTTACGAGGGATTTATAAAGGAGTAACATTACATTGGGGTCATGGGTTATTATCTCTACTTATGTAATAATTTTGGGGTATTATATGTGGTGATGTAGTTAATTCACACTTCTCACTAATCCACATAACTGCCACAAAGTGTTATTCAGCAGAATACTGTAAGGCCATTTGTAATCGGGGGGACGATCAGCCATGTTGGAAGCCAGTCACCAATCTATTGTTTCCCATCCTGTTGATGTAGAGATCTGAAGATGTTGTGCTGTTTGCCCCTCTTTCATAGAAACATGTAGTATGAGCAGCCATGCAAATATTTATGCTAATTAATGCCTTTGGAGTATTAAATGCTGAAAATTGACCCTTTTTTTTAGCTGTCTCTGCTTTTCTGTAGCTAGCACAAGTTTCTTTGATATAGCCTACAAAGCTGGCTATGCAATGGCTTTTTTTTGTTTTAAATTAAATTTAAACTAAATTAATTTGGGGGAATTTGCATTAGCAACCTTACAGCAAGTTTTTGTTATTTAATATATATTAATTCTAAACTATTTTAACAATTCAGATGTGAAGTTCGGTCGGGACCTGAATTTGTCACAAGATCCTACAATTTTTATACCAATAATACCTTCAAAGCATATCAGTTCTACTATGGAGGAAACCACTGTACGAATCCCACCTACACTCTTGTTATTCGGGGAAAGATACGTCTTCGCCAAGCATCATGGATTGTTCGTGGTGGGACTGAGGCTGATTACCAACTTCATCATGTGCAGCTAGTACCTCACAGTGAAACTGTAGCTGAGAACCTCACATGGTTGGTGAATCAGACATGTCCTGGGATCATACTTGCAGATAAGCCGTGGAAAACTGATGTCAGCTATGACTTGTGGAGAGAAGACAACAGTATTAAATGTTTGGAGGCTCTCAATTTTGCAATGCATGAACTTCAGCTTATCCGTGTGGAAAAGCAGTACCTACATCATAACCTGGACCATCTGGTGGAGGAACTGTTCCTTGGAGATATTCACACGGACATCACTCACAGAATGTATTATAGACCATCCAGCTATCAACCAGCTATGCAGAATGCCAAGGTAGATCTCATGTCTCCTTATTTCAAATACTAATACTAGACTATTGTAAATGTAACACTTGTACTCATTTTCTTGACTAACCTAAAGCAGCAAAAGTTCCATGTATAGATACAGCAAACATTTTTTTGATCATTCAAGATCAGATCATTCTGTGTTTTTAGGAGACTTTGTGATGAAGACAGACATAATTAAAATAAAAGGTAAAATACAAAGTGTCAGGTGCCTTGGCCAACGTTTCAGAGTAGTAGTGCCCACTAAACCCCCAATTTGGATGCCATAGAGTTGACCATGTTTTCCCCAGCTGACTAATTGAAAAAGAGCCATTAAGTAGTCAGGGATGCTCCCTAGATAATTACCCAAAAGAAACATGCTGTTAAAGGCTTATTCCCAAAATATCAAGTTATCTTTTATCAATATGATTGGCAATAACTTGCAATTACCAGGGCGTCCGACTGCTGTGTATGGGACTGCTTGAAAGAAAGTTTTGAACCTGTCATTCTCCAGCAGACCCAGTGACAATGAATAGAGATGAGGTTGAGCATGTGCACCTCTGATCCATTCAAGACAAGCCCATGTAGAGGCCCGTTTTCTGGGTTCCAGTAGCTTCTTGTTGAGATCATTGGTAGTCTTAGGGTATGTGCACAGGTTGCGGATTTGCCTGCGGATCCGCAGCAGATTGGACTCTGCGGATTCGCAGCAATTTTCCATCCGGTTTACAGTACCATGTAAACCTATGGAAAACAAAATCCGCAGTGCACATGCTGCGGAAAATACCGCATGGAAACGCTGAGTTGTATTTTCCGCAGCATGTCAATTCTTTGTGCGGAATCGTTTTACACCTGCTTCTCAATAGGAATCCGCAGGTGTTAAAACGCAGATGAAATCCGCACAAAAAACGCCATGCTGTTTAATGAGTACAGACATGGACACCTTAATCAAAAGAAGCCAGTCTGACTATAGATGTAGACAAGAGGGTGCCGAGATAACAGCTGCACCTAGGCTCCAATGTTTGGCAGTCCACATGGTAGGTTGGTGTGCCTTGTTACTAATTTTGCATTAAGATTCACATACAGAAAATTAGTTTTATGTCTTGCAATCAGCTAAATCTTGAGGTCTGACATCTTAAACCCACAACAACTGAAAGGCCCAGGTCCACCACAGTGAGTGATGCTTATAGAAGAGAACTTCTGAATAAATGATCTACCCTTCAGGGCAGCCATATTTCATAATAGTTCATATAGAGAGGGTTTGACAAGCCACATTACATTTTGTCTCCTAATCTCAGAGCAGCTTACTGTAAACACAGAGACCCTGCTACGCATTGAGGACTAGTAAACTTGTTCCATATTTATGAGCTCTGTCCCCACCACTGATTCTGGCAGCTTTGTGCCTATGCACAGGGTACCCAGAAAGTTGGAGTAAGTGGTGGCTAGCACTGCAGCCTTGCAGCGCTAGGGTCCTGGGTTCAAATCCCGCCAAGGACAACATCCAACATCTGCAAGGAGTTTGTATGCTCTCCCCGAGTTTGCATGTGTTTCCTTCGGTCTCTTCTCACAATCCAAAAACATACTGATAGGGAATTTAGATTGTGAGCCCCAACGGGGACAGTGATGATAATGTCTGTAAAGTGCAGCAGAATAAGATCTTGCTATATAAGCAAAGCATGGTAATGAGAACTGGTAAATCTGCAGCAGATAAAACAGTGATGTTATCAAAACTGCAGAGAGCCCAATAAGTGATATGTCATTGAAATCAGGTTTTCTGCCCCTACATCATGCTGCTCTCAGATGGGGTAGCAAAAACCTGGTGACAGATTCCCTTTAAGACATCATCAGCAGACAGTTACAAAGTAGCCTTTACTACCACTAGTCTCCATTTACTGAGTCTAATTGCTGCTCCCCAGGGACAACACTTAGTAACTGGACACTAATCTTAGTGAGAATATTCAGACACATACATGCTTCCTTAAGCTTTTAACTTCCCCCTCCGGTATTGTGAACATGATAAGACATAGCGTGAAGTGAGGTGCACTGTTTGCCTTTGTGCTGTTATCATTTCATTAAGTTTGCTAAAATAATTATATTCATATAGTTCAGGCAAAAATAATCATTGGAAGGAATTAAAACAACAAGCACTCATAGAGACTAAATATTTAGATTGCTGGGCTGGGGAATGATCAGCGGTGTCTAATTCTCCACTTGCTTGTGGCTTCACTTTGGCTTCAAATGAGTGATAATGAAAGGCCCAGGCTTGCCATGATGTGGAAGGCTGCCATAACCACAAAATCAGCCTTCAGGAAAATTGGCCACGCTCCAGACTCTCGCAGACCTGATCTGATAAATTCACCTCTCATGCTAAACATAAAGAGTAGCATAGCAGGTTGTGCGCCCTTCCAAGATTCCATATTAGTAGATTTCTTGGTTTTCTAATTACTACATATAAATTAAATTCAACACTGTCCGTTGAGGATGTTTCAACTCTTTCACTATCTTGAGTGTTTGTTAATTGTATACCTCTGGTGGGAAGACATTATGGAGACTTCTGTCTAGCCTAAGGGTCCATGGGTTTGGCTAGTCTGTCTGCACTGTCTCACACCGGGTGTCATCATGTGGGTCTTTACAGGGCACCAAATTCTCTTCCAGAAGCTTTGCGTCCAGGGAAAAATTGATATGTAATAAGGTATACATTGCAGCAGGCCATATTTTTCCCTCACAGATACCTACAAAGCCTGGAGGCACTTCAAAATACAGTTTGTAGATGGAGGCACTACAAAAGACAATATGGGCTCATATAGATAAACATCATATTCAAGATGTTATTATTACACATCTGCAATTTTGGTAGAAGGGTGAGATTATTTTCAGGGCTTGTGTGCCATGACATGACTGCATAATTTCAGTGCTATGACCTCACTGCTTGTCTGTACCTTTGCTAAGAGCATTGTTCTTGCACTCTACTATCACTCATACTACAATGACACTGTGCACTCTATCCCTGTAACATTACTTCACTGTGTGCATTATGGGGCAATTTCAGGCACAGCAATCCTAACCTCTTCATTTGCAGGCCTCTCTTGCTTCTGAAATGGTCTTGAATTCACTTTCTTCAATACGTCTTGTTGGTTTTCTGAAGACAATCACGTGATTTTTCATAATTGTTTGTAATGAAGTTTTTCCTCTGTACAGCACATTACTAACCATATCTAGGTCAAATGTTTCTTTAGAAACAGATTGAGATCCCCAACATAGTAGAGGTTTTCTTTTATGTTCTGGATATAAATGATTTTGTTTGATCTCTGTGCTCTTAGCAATGTAGAAGTCAGCCGGGTTCACAGCTCTACACATTTTAATGATATGATAGTCCTTGCTAGTTGCAACAGGAATCTTTCAGATCAAGATAACCCCGTATGCTGCATTAAAGTTCCCCTTTCAAAGCCAAAAATTTATTTTTATTTTTTTTTAATACATGGATATCAGAAGTAGATTTATGCTGTCGGACTCTGTCATAAATGAAAACTGAAAGCAAAAGAGAAACCCTATTGTCCAGAAATAGTCCTGTATAAATAGAAATGTATTTCTATGAACTTTATAAACAAATTATTATATGTTATAGTGTTGCAGCTGATCAAAATGTAACAGGAGAGAAGGTTCATAATGCAATAAGCTAACGGAGCACATTGATGTTACACCTAGGGTAGAGGCATGGCATGTGCATTTGAAGTGTGTCCCTTACATTTGCCCTATTTCTATAGACTTGCATGTCTGTCGTGAGCTACCGTTATAAATGAAAAATAAGTCTCATATTTAAAAGTGTAGTATCAAATAAAGATAAAGGCTTTATAAAAACAATAAGAATGCATGCCAAAAGTCATATAAAGAGGAAAAGGGTCACTAGTCTGGTATAAGGTTGGCTAATGAGGTCTAGTTTTATACCAGTCTTGATGAACAGTGCGGTGGAGTAAGATAACAATAAGAGACGTGTGCCTGTTAATGACTTTGTGAATCTTTCAGCTGCCATGCACCAGGGATGGAATAGCATGACAGTTCAATTTCTATAATACTTTACATCACTTTTGTGACATTAATTATGATGAAAGTGCCTGCTCCGCTTGAACACTGTCCCAACTGAGCTCCATCCACTTTTTGAAAACTTTGCCCAGCTTGCCTGAACTTACGTGAAAATGCCAAAAGTCACAAAATTTGACACCAGGAAATTGGCAAAAACATGATGAATCGGGGCCTTTCCCTGGTTTCAGCAGGACCAACATCAAAAGCACATCACTTGGGATTGACAAAAAGCGCACATAGGGCATTCAGCAAATAGCATGTGGTTTTATTACATTTTTGATCACATTGTGATCCTGTGAAACCTCAGCACTTGGATAGTTGAGTTGGATAAAATCAATGTCAATATGTGCCAAAATGGAGAAATTAAGAAAAATTACACACTGAGTGAAGCAATAGCATATGCTGAAAAAGTACTGTATAGAGAGTACCAAGGAATAGGGTTAGCAATAGGTACCGTATTTTCCGGCGTATAAGACGACTGGGCGTATAAGACGACCCCCCAACTTTTCCAGTTAAAATATAAAATCTTCTTAAAAGTCGGGGGTCTTCTTATATGCCGTATGTCGTCTTATAGGGCCGGTGACTAATGTGCCTTTTGGGTGGGAGTGGTCCCGATGACGACGAGGGGGCGTCTCACAGGAAAGTGTGAGTGGACTATCCCCCATTACCTCATCGTAGCGCTGAAGCGTGGGGTCTCTGCTGGGAGCGGCGGCTCCTCTTTGTGCCGCGTGGGTGCTGTGGGGCGGCGGCTCCTCTTCTGCAGTGTGGGGCCTCTGTGCTGTGGGGCGGCGGCGGCGTATTTTCATGCAGTCAGTCGGGGCTCCTCCGGCATCTTAAAGCCCGGAGGCCCTGCCGGCAGCTCCATTGCTACAATGCGGTGGCCTCCGGGAAAATGGCCGCTAGGGGCGGCGCATGCTCAGATTCAGATCTCGTCCCGAGATCTCGGGAGACGAGATCTGAATCTGAGCAGCGGCCATTTTCCCGGAGGCAGCTCCATTGCTGCAATGCGGTGGCCTCCGGGAAAATGGCCGCTGGGGGCGGCGCATGCTCAGATTCAGATCTCGTCCCGAGATCTCGGGAGACGAGATCTGAATCTGAGCAGCGGCCATTTTCCCAGAGGCCACCGCATCATAGCAATGGAGCTGCCAGCGGGGTCTCCGGGCTTTAAGGAGATGCCGGAGGAGCCCCGACTGACTGCATGAAAATACGCCGCCGCCACCCCACAGCACAGAGGCCCCACACTGCAGAAGAGGAGCCGCCGCCCCACAGCACAGCACCCACGCGGCACAAAGAGGAGGAGCAGCAGCCGCCGCTCCCAGCACAGAGACCCCACGCTGCAGCGCTACGATGAGGTAATGGGGGATACTCCACACACTTTCCTGTGAGACGCCCCCTCGTCGTCATCAGGACCACTCCCCCCCCCACCCACCATATACACCCAGCGTACAAGACGATACCCGGCGTATAAGACGACCCCCGACTTTTAAGAAGATTTTCAGGGGTTAAAAAGTCGTCTTATACGCCGGAAAATACGGTACATTTATATACGGTACTTGTTTATGGAAATAAATGGCAGACCATTCGGAAACAAGATCATTAAGTAAAGAGGAACAACAAGGTCAATAGAGATGAAAAGACTGTAATTATGAAGGGTAAAACATTATGTTTATTGAGACAAAAAAGAAGTGGTAAAAGGGTGGCACTGACAACATACAGTGAGTGCCTGCACACCAAAAGTGACCAGGTATTACTAACAAGAATCAAGGATAATGGATCAAATATACAGGGTGACAATATAGTACAAAATGGTAGTAATATAGTATAATTACAAAGTGTAAGTTGTGCATATAAAAGGTAAAAAAACTGTAAGTGATGTATCAACAATTGTAGAGAGTGTATATGTATATATATATATATATATATATATATATATATATATATATATATATATATGTATATTAGTCAAACATATATAAGTGATATTGTCTCCAACATGTCACTTTAAAAGTGGAGTGTAGACAGTCCATGAATGGTAACTGTATATTCTGTGCCTGTATACAGACAATGGTAAGGAAATAAAAGGTTAACCAATAGGCTACATAGGAAATCAAAGTGTTGTATGGTTTGTGTGTAAATAGCACTTGGGAAAATAGTTGTCAGGAACAGGGAGAATGAGTATATACAGTTATAGGGCCACAATGGGTAATCACATGAGAATACATATATATATATATATATATATATATATATATATATATATATATATATCGTATATATATATATATCGTATATATATATATATATATATATATATATATATATATATATATATATATATATATATATACAGAGAATCGGGGAAGAGCTGTATATAATTGTCCACAGAGAAGGAGTAAAATGTTTATTTACACAGTGCCATTATGTGGACCTGCTAGATAGTACTAGATGTTTGAAAGCAAAAGCAACGATACCAGCGATGTTTTACACTGGTAACCAGGGTAAACATCGGGTTACCAAGCGCAGGGCCGCGCTTAGTAACCCGATGTTTACCCTGGTTACCAGCGTAAAAGTAAAAAAAACAAACAGTACATGCTCACCTGCGCGTCCCCCAGCGTCTGCTTCCTGACACTTACTGAGCGCCGGCCCTAAAGTGAAAGTGAAAGCACAGCGGTGACGTCACCGCTGTGCTGTTAGGGCCGGAGCTCAGTCAGTGTCAGGAAGCAGACGCTGGGGGACGCGCAGGTGAGCATGTACTGTTTGTTTTTTTTACTTTTACGCTGGTAACCCGGGTAAACATCGGGTTACTAAGCGCGGCCCTGCGCTTAGCAACCCGATGTTTACCCTGGTTACCCGGGGACCTCGGCATCGTTGGTCGCTGGAGAGCGGTCTGTGTGACAGCTCTCCAGCGATCAAACAGCGACGCTGCAGCGATCAGCATCGTTGTCGCTATCGCTGCAGCGTCGCTTCGTGTGAAGGTACCTTTAGTAATACCTGGTCACTTTGGGCGTACAGGCATTTACTGTATGTTGTTAGTGCCTTCCTTTTATCCCTTCTTTTTTGTCTCAATAAACATAATGTTTTACCCATCATAATTACAGTCTTTTCATCTCTTTTGACCTTGTCGTTCGGTTGTTTCTCCTTATTTAAGAAAAGGGAAAAATGCAGATATGATTGTGGTTCCCCAGAGGAAGAGGTCTGTTTGAAACACGTTGGGAATAAACTACAATCAATTTCAATTCATCTGAATCCTGTGAATTCTTCACCAGCAGGACAGCACATCCACATTTCTCCCTTTTGGTAAAAGCGCACCACATGAACAGAGTATATTAATATAAGCCACTGATCTTAGGATACAAAGAAAAATGTTTACATTTAATTAACCTTAGCAAGACAAGCTTTCAACTCCTGCCTAAAATGAAGGCTGTGCTATCTTTGGCAAACTTGTTTTTTTGCATCCACATTCAGGAGGAGAAAAAAAAAATTGTAGATATCTTTTGAAAATGTCCTGTTTTAAACTTTTCATGTTTATAGATAACTAGCTGAAGAGCCCGGCGTTGCCTGGGCATAGTAAATATCTGTGGTTAGTTATAGCACCTCACTTCTCTTATTTTCCCATCACGCCTCTCATTTTCCCCATCACATCTTTCATTTTCCCCCTCACATCTCTCATTTTCTCCCTCACACCTCTCATTTTCCCCCTCACTCCTCTTATTTTCCCCCTCACTCCTCTCATTCCCCCCTAACACTTGTCATTTCGACCTTACATCTGTCATTTTCCGATCACTCCACTATTTTCCCTCACTCCTCTCATTTTGCACTCACACCTTTTCATTTTCACCTCACACCTCTCATTTTCACCTCAGTATATACATGTTTGTCATCTCCCTTATATATAGTATACACCTGTATGTCATCTCCCCTGTATATAGTATATACCTGCTGTGTGTCATCTCCCCTGTATATAGTATATACCTGTATGTCATCTCCTATATATAGTATATACCTGTATGTAATCTCCTCCTGTATATAGTATATACCTGTGTGTCATCTCACCTATATATAGTATATATCTGTGTGTCATCTCCTCCTGTATATAGTATATACCTGTATGTCATCTCCTCCTATACATAGCATATACCTGTATGTCATCTCCTCCTGTATATACTATATACCTGTAGGTAATCTGCTCCTGTATATAGTATATACCTGTGTGTCATCTCCTCCTGTATATAGTATATACCTGTATGTCATCTCCTCCTGTATGTAGTATGTACCTGTATGTCATCTCCTCCTCTATATAGTATATACCTGTATGTCATCTCTCCTGTATATAGTATATATCTGTGTGTCATCTCCTCCTGTATATAGTATATGCCTGTGTGTCATCTCCCCTGTAAATAGTATATACCTGTGTGTCATCTCCTCCTGTATATAGTATATATCTGTATGTCATCTCCTCCTGTATTAGACCTCGTTCACACGTTATTTGGTCAGTATTTTTACCTCAGTATTTGTAAGCTAAATTGGCAGCCTGATAAATCCCCAGCCAACAGTAAGCCCACCCCCTGGCAGTATATATTAGCTCACACATACACATAATAGACTGGTCATGTGACTGACAGCTGCCAGATTCCTATATGGTACATTTGTTGCTCTTGTAGTTTGTCTGCTTATTAATCAGATTTTTATTTTTGAAGGATAATACCAGACTTGTGTGTGTTTTAGGGCGAGTTTCGTGTGTCAAGTTGTGTGTGTTGAGTTGCGTGTGGCGACATGCATGTAGCGACTTTTGTGAGATGACTTTTGTGTGGCGACATGCGTGTAGCAACTTTTTGTGTGTCGAGTTGCATGTGACAGGTTAGTGTAGCAAGTTGTGTGCAGCAAGTTTTGCGCATGGCGAGTTTTGCGTGTGGCGAGTTTTATGTGTGGTTCCTTTTGAGTATGTGCATGTTTTGTGTGAGGCAACTTTTGCATGTGTTGCAACTTTTGTGCATGTGGCAATTTTTCCGCGTGTGCAAGTTTTGCGTGTGGCGAGTTTTCCATGAGGTGAGTTTTGCACATGTGGCGAGTTTTGCATGTGGAGAGTTTTGCGCGTGGCAAGTTTTGAGTGGCAACTTTTGTGTTTCGACTTTTATGTGGCGAGGTTGGTGTATGTGTGGTGAAATGTGCGCTGAGGGTGGTATATGTGTTTGAGCACGTGGTAGTGTGTGGCGCATTTTGTGTGTGTGTTCATATCCCCGTGGTGGTGTGGTGATTATGCCATGTCGGGGCCCCACCTTAGCAACTGTACAGTATCTACTCTTTGGCGTCATCGCTCTCATTCTTTAAGTCCCCCTTGTTCACATCTGGCAGCTGTTAATTTGCCTCCAACACTTTTCCTTTCATTTTTTCCCCATTATGTAGATAGGGGCAAAATTGTTTGGTGAATTGGAAAGCGCGGGGTTAAAATTTCACCTCACAACATAGCTTTGACGCTCTCGGGGTCCAGACGTGTGACTGTGCAAAATTTTGTGCCTGTAGCTGCGACGCCTCCAACACTTTTCCTTTCACTTTTTCCCCATTATGTAGATAGGGGCAAAATTGTTTGGTGAATTGGAAAGCGCGGGGTTAAAATTTAACCTCACAACATAGCCTATGACGCTCTCGGGGTCCAGACGTGTGACTGTGCAAATTTTTGTGGCTGTAGCTGCGACGGTTCAGATGCCAATCCCGGACATACACACATACACACATACACACATTCAGCTTTATATATTAGATGTCATTTGTGGCTAAGCATAAGTGTTTATATATCGAATGAAAGAATTTAATGCAGATTTCAAAGCAAAAACACAATTCAACTATCTGCAATACAAGAAAAGAAAAGTTATACTTACGAAAAAGCAAGAATGCTGTATTATGTGAATTTGGTTCTTCCAATGCTAAAACTGCAAAACAAGTTAGCAGAACAAAAACTAAATCTGAATCATGAAAAGTGCTGTTTATGTTATCAGAAAACAAAGTCACTAATGACAACGCAGGAAAATGGTGAAAAAAATTGCAAAATGTATTGATGACTGAAGAATAAAAAGAATGCGACTAGAAGACAGAAAAATGTCATCTTTGGTCATCAGAGGTGTTCATGTCAATTAAGGAACATTAATGAATAGTCCACTATATCGATCATAGACATGATTGTTTGTTAACCTACATTGGCATATGAACATATTCACCCCCTTGGCCCTTGGCTTTTTAACTATTTTGTTACATTACAACTTGTGTTTAAATATTTTTATAATCTGAATTGTGTGTGATGCATCAGCAGTAAATCGTCCAAGTCGCTGAAGTGAGAAAAATATAGGCATAAATTAAATTTATAGGATCAACTAACTAAAAATTGGCATGTGCATATGTATTGACCCCTTTTGCTCTGAAACCCTTAAAAATTTCTGGTGCAAGCAATTACCTTCATAAGCCACATACTTGGTGAAAGGAAGTCCACCTGTGTGCAATGTTAGTGTCACATGGTCTGTCAGTATATACACACCTTTCTGAAAGGCCACAGAGGCTGCAGCACAATTAAAGCAAGAAGCATCACTAACAAAACAACATTATTTAGACCAAGGAGATTTCCAAACAAGTCAGGGACAAAGTTGTTGAGAAGTACAATTCAGGTTGGGTTATAAAAAAAAATCCCAATCTCTGATGATTCCCCAGGAGCACCATCAAATCCATTATCATCAAAATGGAAAGAACATGGTCCATAACACAGCTCATCACCCCAGGGACACCATCCATACAGTGAAACATGGTGGTGGCAGCATCATGCTGTGAGGATGTTTTTCAGCAGCAGGGACAGGGAAAATGGTCATAGTCAATGGAAAGATTGATGGTGCGAAATACATGGCTATTCTTGAGCAAAACCTGCTTCAGTCTGTAAGTGATTTGAGACTGGGATGAAGGTTCACCTTCCAACAAGACAATGACCCAAAGCATACTGCTAAAGCAACACTCAAGAGGTTTAAGGAGAAAATGTTTTGGAGTGGCCTAGTCAAATCACAGACCTTACTCCAATTGAGAATATGTGTTCAAACTTAAAGATTGCTGTTCACCAGAGGAAAGCATCTACCTTGAAGAAGCTGGAGCAGTTTTGCCTTAAGGAGTGGAGAACAATCCCAGTGATGTGCAAAGCTCATAGAGACTTATCCAAAGCGACTTGCAACTGTAATTGCTGAAAAAGGAGGCTCTACAAAGTACTGACTTTAGGGGGTGAATAATTATGCACACTGAAGTTTTCAGTTATTTTGTCCTATTTGCTGTTTGTTTCACAGTAAAAAGAAAAACAAATGTTCTTTACATAAGCTGATGCAAACCCTAAAAAAACAGTGAGATTCCAGGTTGTGAAGTAGCTAAACACTAAAAATGCCACGGTGGGTGAATACTTTCGCAGGCCACTGTACATCAGTGCCATAAATTACTTAAAAGAAAATATGTGATGAAAGTTTGATTTTGTAGCTATGGATGAATATATAAGAGATCCACTAGCCAAACAACAAATAACCTTAGGGGAGAAATTATTTAAAAAACTCAAAAAAACAAAACCCCACTAAAAACAATACCTGTAATTCATCACTATTAAAACTATTTTTATTGTATAAAAGACACAATAAAACTTGGCAAGGAAATGGTATAATCAATAGCACCAGTGACAATTAAACAATATGAGCATATTACGGTAATTAAATCTAATTAGTGGCATGTATACGTATACCCAGACAGATGTGACCAAGTACAGGGGTTCATTAAAGAAAGGGATCCAAATATATTAAATATTACTCACTTTAAGTTCCAAAAAAATAAAAAGAGTAGTAGTAAAAACTATTCCTCTTAAACTCTATTGAGTGACCTACTTGACCGTGGAGTTGGGTACTCTAAGTGATATGATATGGCGCCTACCTCAATATGATCTATCCCTAAATCACTCTTGTGAGGTCCTTAACACAGACATTAAATCTCATCTATATATATAATTGTCTAAGGGGTACTTCCGACTGTTTGTCTGTAACTTCCGTAACGGAAATCCCGGGTCGCTGATTGGTCGCGCCCGGCCGGTTGCGACCAATCAGCGATATTGGGGTGGGATTTACCGCTTCACTTTTTACTATTGATGCTGCCTATGCAGCATTAATAGTAAAAACATATCATGTTAAAAATAATAAAAAAACAAACATTATATTCTTACCTTCTGCCATCCGCCGCCGTCCGTGCCAGCCTTTGCCGCTCCTCACAATGCTTCAGTCCCAAGAATGCATTGCGGCAATGACCCGAGATCACATGGCAGTCTCGCGAGACCGCTACATGATCATGTGTTATTGCCACAAGGCATTACTGGGAACGGAGCATCGCAACGAGCATCGCTAAAGACCTCGGCTAGATCCGGGGGCCGACGGAATGTGAGTATATAACTATTTTTTATTTTCATTGTTTTTTTAACAGGGATATGGTGCCCACATTGCTATATACTACGTGGCTGTGTTATATACTGCATGGGCTGTGTTATATACTGCGTGGGCTGTGTTATATACTGCGTGGGCTAGGTTATATACTATGTCGCTGTGCTATATACCATGTTGGCTGTGCTATATACTATGTGGCTGTGCAATATACTACGTGGCTGTGTTATATACTACGTGGCCTGTGTTATATACTACCTCACTGTGCTATATACTATGTGGGCTGTGCAATATACTGCATGGGCTGTGTTATATACTACCTTGCTGTGCTATCTACTATGTGGCCTGTGCTATATACTATGTGGCTGTGCAATATACTACATGGCTGTGTTATATACTATGTGGGATGTGTTATATACTACCTTGCTGTGCTATATACTACATGGGCTGTGCTATATACTACGTGGGCTGTGCAATATACTACATGGCTGTGTTATACTACGTGGGCTGTGCTGTATACTATGTGGGCTGTGTTATATACTGCGTGGGCTGTGTTATATACTGCGTGGGCTGTGTTATATGCTGTGTGGGCTGTGTTATATACTGCATGGGCTGTGTTATATACTGCATGGACTGTGTTATATACTGCATCGCTGTGCTATATACTACATAGGCTGTGTTATATACTACATGGCTGTGCAATATACGACGTGGCCTGTGTTATATACTGCGTGGGCTGTGCTATATACTACATGGGCTGTGCTATATACTACGTGGCTGTGCTATATACTACGTGGCTTTTTAATATACTATGTGGGCTGTGTTATATACTGCGTGGGCTGTGCTATATACTACATAGGCTGTGCTACATACTACGTGTTGGTTGTGCCCGGCCGGCCGCAAACTATCAGCGACAGGCGCAGTCCAGCCGCGAATTGGCGCGGGATTTGAACCACGCTTCGCTGATTAGTCGCGCCCGACTGGCCAAATCCTGTGTATTCATTGCATTATTCTAAAATCTTCATAAATAAACTACATACATATTCTTGAATACCCGATGCATTAGAATCGGGCCACCATCTAGTAATCCTGATAAATAAATTAAAATAATCATCACATAATCCTAATAAACCATGTCCTATAGAAATATTTAGAATACTCACACAAAGCCCTGACGCACTGTGTCACATTGAATACTCTATGTACCATTGACTGTGGGACATTGTATTAGTAATAGGAGATTTATTGTGCTATATAGTCTTCCAGGATAATCATATTTAAGATTTTTGTCGCTAGGGACAATTAGAGATAGACCATGTTGAGCAGTGGCGCCATATTGCATTATCTGGGTGCAAATCTTCCCTGTCAGGCAGTGTCACAAAATAGGGTTTAATAGTTTTAGTACTATTCCTCTTATTTTTAGAACCTTTAGTGAAAAAGCTAGAGTTTCATCCAGAAAAAGTGTGATTATTTTTTTTCTCATTTGTCATCTGTGTCCTGTCCATTTTTTTACAGCAGCAGAAATGTATCATTTAAAGGCCATTTACAGTTTCCTATGTTACAGGAATGTATCCTTAAAAATCGGATTCTGTACAATGGCTCTATATAGCATCTGATTTTTTTCACGCACCCGTAGACTTGAATGGGTGAGTCTTAATCGATTTTCAGAAGAAACTAGTGCATGCTGCGATTTATTCTAAAAAATATGGTCATGTGAAGATATTGGACCCATTTCATCATAAGGGGGTGCACTGGAGTCAGACACTCCAGATTCAAGAAGAGGTGTATGCAATCGAAACCTGAAACAATAAAGACCTGAACCCTGTAGAAAAATTTGCGGCACTAATTGAAAATGTTCGTTCACATTAGAAGTACATCAAGTAAAAGGCAAATATTGAGCAAGCTATACTTTCTTCTTGCCACCAAAAAATAGGGAAGGAAGAGCTTCACACACTTGTTTACTCAATGATACATCACTCTGATCCTGTTTTAAAGAAAAAGGCTACCCTAGTGATACCCACTGTGTATGCATTGCCTAAAGTGGTACGAAGCACATTTAGCAGTCTCCAGTCTGAATGATTATCTGCCATCTTCAATCTACTAATCGAGGTTAACCCACATAGCATGAGAATGCAAAAGTATCATTAGCTGAAGGTTCATCCTGATAACCATACATGTTTGGGAAAAAATCCACCATGTCCCATTCTTCAAAAGATATTTGGAAGCCCCTATAAATAATCCCTTATTTTTAGATCCTTTTGATTTTGGTGACATCCATTAATATTAACCCCTTAGTGACAGAGCCAATTTTGTCCTTAATGACCAAGCTAATCTTTACAATTCTGACCACTGTCAGTTTATGAGGTTATAGCTCTGGAACGCTTCAACGGATCCCACTGATTCTGAGACTGTTTTTTCGTGACATATTGTACTTCACGGTAGTGGTAAATTTCTTCGATATGACTTGCTTTCATTTATGAAAAAAAAGTACATTTGGCAAAAATTTAGAAAGTTTAGCAATTTGCAAACTTTACATTTTTGTGCCCTTAAGTCAGTCATATCACACAAAATAGTTAATAAATAACATTTCCCACATGTCTACTTTACATCAGCACAATTTTGGAAACATAATATTTTTTGTTAGGAAGTTATAAGGGTTAAAAGTTGACCAGCAATTTCTCATTTTTCAAACAAAATTTACAAAACCATTTTTTTAGGGACCACCTCACATTTGAAGTGAGTTTGGGGGGTCAATATGACAGAAAATACCCCAAAGTGACACCATTCTAAAAACTGCACCCCTCAAGGTGCTCAAAATCACATTCAAGTAGTTTATTAACCCTTCAGGTGCTTCACGAGAACTAAAGCAATGTGGAAGGAAAAAATTAACATTTTACTTTTTTCATAAAAAATTTACTTTAGACCCAAACTTTTTTATTTTCACAAGGGATACCCCATATGTGGGGGATAGCCACTGTTTGGGTGCATGGCAGGGCTCAGAAGGGAGGAAGCACCGTTTGACTTTTTGAACGCAAAATTGGCTGGAATCAATGGCAGGTGCCATGTCACGTTTGGAGACCCCCTGATGTACCTAAACAGTGGAAACTCCAAATCCTAACTCCAACCCGAACATAGCCCTACCCTTGGCCTTAATCCCAACCATAACCCTAATCCCAACTCTAACTTTAAGCAACACCCTAACCCCAACACCCTAACCATAACCCCAACATATCTGAAACCCCAACACAACCGAAACCCCAACCGTAACCCCAGCACCACCCTAACCCCAACACAACCCTAACCATAACCCCAACCCTAACCCTAGCCCCAACCCTAACCCTAGCTCTAACCCTAGCACCAATCCTAACTCTAGCCCCATTACTAACCCTAGCTCTATCACAGTGATCAAAATGAACCAATAGGAAATATCTCCTATTGTTGCCGGGTGCAGGCTGGCAGATCTCTGTGGGTGCACTGCGCATGCGCCCACCATTTTCTTCCAGGAATAAGATGCCAAGGGCCGGGGGACATAGCCGGAGGGTCCAGGTCCAAAGCTACCAAACGTACTGGGGGTGGCTTGGGGGACCTCATTTCTCTCTCTCCTGTTATGCTAGATCATATGAGAGGAGAGAGAAATGAATGGGAAATCTGATTTTTTTTATTGCGATCACCATTGTTCGGTGAATAACATTGATCACAAGACTGGGGATGGTAAAAACTGACCCAAATCATGTTCTCCAAGACCCGGAGATTTTCTGACGCTGGGGGGCGCTATAACCTTATTTCTCATCACCGCTAAAAAGCGGCGCTGAGGAATAAGTGCCCTTAACTGCCACCGTTAAAAGGTGTATTGGCGGTCGTTAAGGGGTTAATGTAATGTATACACACAGCTTTAGTGATAGTGATATAACTCTGTTGTCGGGTGACCCTGACCCAGGGGCTCCTTCCCTGTCCCTAACACTAGCTCGCCCTGCTCCCTGGGTTACTTCTGAAGTTGAAGATGGCAGGGCCACCTACCTTGCCTTATCTCCTGAATCTGCCCTCTGTCTGTACACTCCCCCCTCCCACGGAAGAGGGGAGTAGTTGTGCACCGCAGTGCACCAACCAGATGAACAAGGTAATATGAATAGGGGAAATGGAAAATACCAGGAATACAAATATTCATTCACATATGAAATTAACAGATGTAACAAAGAAATGCATCGGGAGTGGAGGATAGGGTAAAACCAAAATAGGAGAAGAAAAGGAAATTATCACACTTACTGAACCAAGCAACAGTCACTGATAAATCCACCAAACGCCTTTTCATATAACTACCAAACTACTATCCCCCCAGCCATGCAGCAAAAGCTACCTCTGACAATGTGTGTCAGTCAGGACCCAGATTATATAGGGGATAGGAGTTGCTAACTGAGCTCAGCTGAGAGCTCCGACTCCCAGAGCTCCCAACAGAGCTCCCAACAGAGCCGGACTGGGACTAAAATTCAGCTCTGGCATTTGAAGTTACACTGGCCCACTTGTCACATGGTGACTGTATAATATCTGTCATGAATCCCCAATGGCTAGGGATAGCACAGGATAAGCAAAGCTAATAAAAATATCGGACGAGCTCTAGGGTGATGGAACCTGGGCTGACCGCTGCCCTACGCCTGACAAACGCAACTAGAGATAGCCAGGGAGCGTGCCTACGTTGGTTCTAGACGCCACACACCAGCCTAAGAGCTAACTAGTACTGCAGAGAAAACAAAGACCTCACTTGCCTCCAGAGGAATTAACCCCAAAGATATAGTTGCCCCCCACATGTAATGACGGTGAAATGAGAGGAAGGCACACACATAGAGATGATGTATATAGCTTTAGCAAATAGAGGCCCGCTGAAAACTAGAAAGCAGAATGACAGAAAAGGGGACTGAGCGGTCAGCAAAAAACCCTAATAAAAAAAAACATCCTGAGATTACAAGAACCCATGTGCCAACTCATGGCACATGGGGAGAACCTCAGTCCACTAGAGCAACCAGCTAACAAAGAGACATTCTAAGCAAGCTGGACAAAAAAAAACAAACAACTGAAAATCATCACTTAGCTTATCCTGAAAGATCTGGGAGCAGGTAGGCAGGAACCAAACAGAGCACATCTGAACACATTGATAGCCGGCAAGAGAAATGACAGAAAGGCCAGGTAAAATAGGAAACACCCAGCCTCTGATGGACAGATGGAAACCAAAGGCCGCAACCCACCAAAGTCACCCAGTACCAGCAGTAACCACCAGAGGGAGCCCGCAAACAGAATCCACAACAGTACCCTCCCCTTGAGGAGGGGTCACCGAACCCTCACGAGAACCCCCAGGGCGATCAGGGTGAGCTCTATGGAAGGCGCGGACCAAATCAGTCGCATGAACATCGGAGGCGACCACCCAGGAATTGTCCTCCTGACCATAACCCTTCCACTTAACCAAATACTGGAGTTTGCGTCTGGAAACACGAGAATCCAAGATCTTTTCAACAACATACTCCAATTCTCCCTCCACCAGCACCGGAGCAGGAGGCTCGACCGAAGGAACAACAGGCACCTCATACCTCCGCAACAACGACCGATGGAACACATTATGAATAGCGAACGATGCTGGGAGATCCAAACGGAAGGATACAGGGTTAAGAATCTCCGAGATCCTATAAGGACCGATGAACCGAGGCTTGAACTTAGGAGAAGAGACCTTCATAGGGACAAAACGAGAAGACAACCACACCAAGTCCCCAACAAGAAGTCGGGGACCCACGCGGCGACGGCGATTAGCAAACTGCTGAGTCTTCTCCTGAGATAACTTCAAATTGTCCACCACCTGATTCCAAATGTGATGTAGCCTGTCCACCACCACGTCCACTCCAGGACAATCCGAAGACTCCACCTGACCAGAGGAAAAACGAGGATGAAACCCCGAATTACAAAAAAAAAGGAGAGACCAACGTGGCCGAACTAGCCCGGTAATTAAGAGCAAATTCGGCCAGTGGCAAAAAAGCAACCCAGTCATCCCGATCAGCAGAAACAAAACACCTCAAATAAGTTTCCAAGGTCTGATTAGTTCGCTCCGTCTGGCCATTCGTCTGAGGATGGAATGCAGACGAGAAAGACAAATCAATGCCCATCTTGGCACAAAACGTCCGCCAAAATCTAGACACAAACTGGGATCCCCTGTCAGAAACGATATTCTCCGGAATCCCATGCAAATGAACCACGTTCTGAAAAAACAAAGGAATCAACTCAGAGGAGGAGGGCAACTTAGGCAAGGGCACCAAATGAACCATCTTAGAAAAGCGGTCACACACAACCCAGATAACGGACATTTTCTGTGAAACCGGGAGATCAGAAATAAAATCCATGGAAATGTGCGTCCAAGGCCTCTTCGGGATGGGCAAGGATAACAACAACCCACTAGCCCGTGAAGAGCAAGGCTTAGCTCGAGCACACACTTCACAAGACTGCACAAAAGTACGCACATCCCTAGACAAGGAAGGCCACCAAAAAGACCTGGCCACCAAGTCTCTTGTACCAAATATTCCAGGATGACCAGCCAACACAGAAGAATGGACCTCGGAGATGACTCTACTGGTCCAATCATCCGGAACAAACAGTCTTTCTGGTGGACATCGATCCGGTTTATCCACCTGAAACTCCTGCAATGCGCGTCGCAAGTCTGGGGATACGGCGGACAATATTACCCCATCCCTAAGGATACCAGCAGGCCCAGTGTCTCCAGGAGAGTCAGGCACAAAACTCCTGGAAAGAGCATCTGCCTTCACATTGTTTGAACCTGGCAGGTATGAAACCACGAAATTGAAACGAGAAAAAAATAACGACCAACGAGCCTGTCTAGGATTCAAACGCCTGGCAGACTCAAGGTAAATGAGATTCTTGTGATCAGTCAAGACCACCACGCGATGTTTAGCACCCTCAAGCCAATGACGCCACTCCTCAAATGCCCACTTCATGGCCAAAAGCTCCCGATTACCCACATCATAATTGCGCTCGGCGGGCGAGAATTTTCTAGAGAAGAAAGCACATGGCTTCATCACCGAGCCATTAGAACTTCTCTGTGACAAAACCGCCCCCGCTCCAATCTCGGAAGCATCAACCTCCACCTGGAAAGGAAGTGAAACATCTGGTTGACACAACACAGGAGCAGAAGAAAACCGGCGCTTAAGTTCCCGAAAGGCCTCCACGGCCGAGGGAGACCAATCAGCAACATCAGCACCCTTTTTAGTCAAATCAGTCAAAGGTTTAACAATACTGGAAAAATTAGCAATGAACCGACGATAAAAATTAGCAAACCCCAAGAACTTCTGAAGGCTCTTAACAGATGTAGGTTGTGTCCAGTCACAAATAGCCTGAACCTTAACGGGATCCATCTCAATAGTAGAAGGAGAAAAAATGTACCCCAAAAAAGAAATCTTCTGGACTCCGAAGAGACACTTTGAGCCCTTCACAAACAGAGAATTGGCCCGCAAAACCTGAAACACCTTCCTGACCTGTAGAACATGAGACTCCCAGTCATCAGAAAACACCAAAATATCATCCAAATACACAATCATAAACTTATCCAGATATTCACGGAAAATATTGTGCATAAAGGACTGAAAGACTGACGGAGCATTGGAGAGTCCAAAAGGCATTACCAAATACTCAAAATGGCCCTCAGGCGTATTAAATGCGGTTTTCCACTCATCACCCTGTTTTATCCGCACCAGATTATACGCACCACGAAGATCTATTTTAGTGAACCACCTAGTCCCCTTAATGCGAGCAAACAAATCAGTAAATAATGGCAATGGATACTGGTATTTGACTGTAATCTTATTCAGAAGGCGATAATCTATACAAGGCCTCAGGGAACCATCTTTTTTTGCCACGAAAAAAAAACCTGCTCCCAGAGGGGACGAAGATGGATGAATATGTCCCTTTTCCAAGGACTCCTTAATATAATTCCGCATAACAGTATGCTCTGGCAGTGACAGATTAAATAAACGACCCTTAGGGAACTTACTGCCAGGAATCAATTCTATAGCACAGTCACACTCTCTATGGGGAGGGAGCGAATTGAGCTTAGGCTCCTCAAAAACATCCCTATAATCCGACAAAAACGCAGGGATCTCCGAAGGAGTAGATGAAGCGATAGAAATCGGAGGTGCATAATCATGAACCCTCTGACATCCCCAGCTTAGCACAGACATTGTTTTCCAGTCCAGGACAGGATTATGAGTTTGTAACCATGGCAGACCAAGCACTAGTACATCATGTAAATTATACAGTACAAGGAAGCGAATCACCTCCTGATGAACGGGAGTCATGCGCATGGTCACTTGTGTCCAATACTGCGGTTTATTCATAGCCAATGGTGTAGAATCAATTCCTTTCAGAGGAATAGGAACTTCCAGAGGCTCTAGACTAAAACCACAGCGTTTAGCAAATGACCAATCCATAAGACTCAGGGCAGAGCCTGAATCCACATAGGCATCGACGGAAATGGAAGACAGTGAAAAAATCAGAGTCACAGACAAAATGAACTTAGACTGCAGAGTATCAATGGCAAAAGATTTATCAACCCTTTTTGTGCGTTTAGAGCATGCTGATATAACATGAGCTGAATCACCACAATAAAAACACAAACCATTTTTCCGCCTATAATTTTGCCGTTCACTTCTGGACTGAATTCTATCACATTGCATAGTCTCAGGTGCCTGTTCAGAAGACACCGCCAACTGGTGCACGGGTTTGCGCTCCCGTAAACGCCGATCAATCTGAATGGCCATAGCCATAGACTCATTCAGACCTGTAGGCGCAGGGAACCCCACCATAATATCCTTAATGGCCTCAGAAAGACCATTTCTGAAGTTTGCAGCCAGGGCGCACTCATTCCACTGAGTAAGCACCGACCATTTCCGAAATTTCTGACAATATATTTCCGCTTCATCATGCCCCTGAGAGAGGGCTAATAAAGCCTTTTCAGCCTGAATCTCTAGGTTAGGTTCCTCATAGAGCAATCCCAATGCCAGAAAAAACGCATCCACACTGAGCAATGCAGGATCCCCTGGTGCCAATGCAAATGCCCAATTCTGAGGGTCGCCCCGTAGGAACGATATAACAATCTTGACCTGTTGAGCAGGGTCTCCAGAGGAGCGAGATTTCAAAGAGAGAAACAATTTACAATTGTTCCTGAAATTCAGGAAGGTAGATCTATCTCCAGAAAAAAACTCTGGAATAGGAATTCTAGGTTCAGACATGGGAGTGTGAACAACGAAATCCTGTATGTTTTGAACCTTTGCCGCGAGATTACTCAGGCTGGAAGCCAAACTCTGGACATCCATGATAAACAGCTAAGATCAGAGCCATTCAAAGGTTAAGAGGAGGTAAGAAGCAGCTAGACAGCAATTAAGGGCTAGGCAGCAAAACTCTGAAGGAAAAAAAAAAAATTTCCCTTGAACACTTCTTTTTCTCCTGCTTCAGCCCAAACAATTAACACTTTGTGGGCCGGCTATACTGTCATGAATCCCCAATGGCTAGGGATAGCACAGGATAAGCAAAGCTAATAAAAATATCGGACGAGCTCTAGGGTGATGGAACCTGGGCTGACCGCTGCCCTACGCCTGACAAACGCAACTAGAGATAGCCAGGGAGCGTGCCTACGTTGGTTCTAGACGCCACGCACCAGCCTAAGAGCTAACTAGTACTGCAGAGAAAACAAAGACCTCACTTGCCTCCAGAGGAATTAACCCCAAAGATATAGTTGCCCCCCACATGTAATGATGGTGAAATGAGAGGAAGGCACACACATAGAGATGATGTATATAGCTTTAGCAAATAGAGGCCCGCTGAAAACTAGAAAGCAGAATGACACAAAAGGGGACTGAGCGGTCAGCAAAAAACCCTAATCAAAAAAACCATCCTGAGATTACAAGAACCCATGTGCCAACTCATGGCACATGGGGAGAACCTCAGTCCACTAGAGCAACCAGCTAACAAAGAGACATTCTAAGCAAGCTGGACAAAAAAAAACAAACAACTGAAAATCAGCACTTAGCTTATCCTGAAAGATCTGGGAGCAGGTAGGCAGGAACCAAACAGAGCACATCTGAACACATTGATAGCCGGCAAGGGAAATGTCAGAAAGGCCAGGTAAAATAGGAAACACCCAGCCTCTGATGGACAGATGGAAACCAAAGGCCGCAACCCACCAAAGTCACCCAGTACCAGCAGTAACCACCAGAGGGAGCCCGCAAACAGAATCCACAACAAATATCTTTGTACACTTGTAGGTTACAAGAAGTGAAGGGAGTGTAACACGACTATATAACATATAATCACAGCTGTATCCAGCATTACAGCTCAGTCCTATTTATTGCTTTCAGTTGCAGTATCAAGAAAAGCCGCTATTTTACCTACATAACTGGATCTCGTAGATAATGAAGGGATTGAGACGACCAAAGGCTATGGAACCTCATTCTGATGCTCCATAAACAATGCCTACAGCCACTTTTGGTTCCGCTGCGCAGCACTAGACCCGACGACTCAGAAGAGCGGTAACATCAGCAACGTCACCGCTCTTCAGATATTCCGCTGTGAAGAGCGGTATTGTTACTACCGTCACCGCTCTTCAGAGTCGCTGGATCTCACCAGGTCTGGGCTAGTAGTAAGGGTGTCTGATAGACACCTCTCCATTACTTACACCAGGGATTGCTAGCAGCTGACATTACACAGCTGACATCAACCCTAAAAATCATTACACATACCAGAATTAAATGCTCTGGCGGCTGGGAAAAGCAGTAGAGTTAGCGCTATTCCCAGGTGCTAACTACAACTGTCATCATCCTTGCCTGGTCTCCCTGCGAAGCATTTCTGCTGTATTTACATGCGCTGATCTCAGGCCACTAAACGAGTGTTATCGACGATACTGAAGTCGTTCGCTTGTTTCCCGGCCTCTTTGCACCAACCTCAGAAAGAATGAAGGGAACAGAACAATCACAATTAGATCAATCTGTCCCCATACAGCATCATGTTATCAGCAGCACATCTACAGTTTACACCGGTGATGTGCTGCTGAGAACAAGGATTTCTGTTCCCACATAAACAATCCAATCACTCGATGAATAGGCAGCATTTTGCTTGTTTAGTATAATACACCCCATAGTCCTCCATATATTATAATGTGCACCTCAGTCCTCCATATAGTATAATACACTCCTCAGTCCTCCATATAGTATAATACACTCCTCAGTCCTCCATATAGTATAATACACTCCTCAGTCCTCCATATAGTATAATACACTCCCCATAGTCCTCCATATAGTATAATACATTCCTTTTAGTCCTCCATATATTAAAATACACTGCAATTCCTCTGTATAGTATAATACACTCCTCAGTCCTCCATATAGTATAATGTACTTCCACAGTCCTCCATATAGTATAATACACTCTTCAGTCCTCCAAATAGTATAATACATTCCTCAGTCCTCCAAATAGTATAATACATTCCTCATAGTGCTCCATATAGTATAATGCTCAGTCATTGTCATCCATGTAGTACAATTCACATCCCATAGAATAATGCACCCCATAGTTCTTCATATAGTATAATGTATTCCCTATACTCTTTGATACAGTATAATGCAGCCCACATATAGTATAATGATGCCACCCCAGAGTATAATGCAGCCACCCCACAGAATATATTGTAGCCCCCTGAGCATAATGTAACCCCCAGATAATATAATGCAGCCCCCTCATTTAGTATAATGCAGCCCCTGCATATAAAATATATGGTAGCCCCCTCATAGAGCATAATGCAGCCCCCATAGAATATAATGTAGCCTCTCCATAGAATATAATACAGCCCCCCATAGAATGTAATGCAGCCAGCCCCCATAGAATGTAATGCAGCCAGCCCCCATAGAATGTAATGCAGCACAGCCCCCATATAATGTAATACAGCACAGCCCCCATAGAATATAATGCAGCACAGCCCCCATAGAATGTAATGCAGCCAGCCCCCCATAGAATGTAATGCAGCCAGCCCCCATAGAATGTAATGCAGCCAGCCCCCATAGAATGTAATGCAGCCAGCCCCCATAGAATGTAATGCAGCCAGCCCCCCATAGAATGTAATGCAGCACAGCCCCCATAGAATGTAATACAGCACAGCCCCCATAGAATGTAATGCAGCACAGCCCCCATAGAATGTAATGCAGCCAGCCCCCATAGAATGTAATGCAGCCAGCCCCAATAGAATGTAATAAATCCCCCCATAGAATGTAATACAGCACAATCCAGTTATCACTCATTGATATATTTAAAAAAAACAAAACACTCTCCTCACCTCTCCTCGTGCCCCGCACTGCTCCCAGCTCCGGTCTCAGCAGCTGCAGTCTGCGCGCCCGACACACAGCAGGTGCGCGATGATGTGACGTCATCGCGCGCCCGCAGTGTCAGAGGCAGAGCGGGGAATGATGGGAGAGGGAGCGTCAGCGGACGCTCTCTCCTCCATCATTGCATTCAACTTGAATGCAGCGACGCTGGCGGGGGGGTGAGTCGGCGGCCAGGTGAGTCGGTGCTGGCGAGCAGCCCACGACTGCCACCGGCCCTTCTGGCATTTGCTAGAACTGCCCGATGGCCAGTCTGGCCCTGACTCCCAACATGGCCGAGTAACCCCTGTACAGCCAAAAGATATTTACACTGTTTAAAAAGAAAGGGAAGTGCTTCTTTCCAGTGCAGGAGTAGGAGCAACCAGACGCTGTGGTTTTCTGGCTCCTCTGTCGCGATAACCCCGTGACAGATATGTGGAGATAGACATTACAAGTAGGGATTTATATGGTTGATTATGAGCTTGATATAGTATATGTCGACTTAATATAGTAAACAGTCAATACAGTAGATTACATGTTTATCTGTTTGTGAATTAGAATGTCCTGTATTGTTGAAGATCCATAGGAAATCAATAGTTTGACTTATCAGAATTTATACTCTCACATGATCACCGGTTGATAGAAAGGATTCACCTCAATTCTATGTCGACATTCATTTAACTAAGAAAATATTTGCTTTCCGCTGGGACTGGTATAACTGGCTCTCTTTTCATTTGTCTTCCGCTAACTGTTTTGTCTCTTAAGGATACAGGATATCCTCACTGATACTATTCTCATTACAGAACATCAAAAACTCTAATACTGGCACTTCTTAAATTGTATATATTATCCACTGCTGCCAAAAATATGCCATGTTCCACTGATCATACAAAGACCTTTCTAAACTGCAGAAAGCAACCAAGCCAACAGATACAGAGCGGACTCGTTCAACGGGTTTACTGTGCAACAATTCATGGACAGAGCAGTCATATTTAGTCAAGCAGAGTCCAGAGCACTCAGCAGAGCATATCCATATTCTTACTGCTACTTTAGGAGAATGAATACAGCACTCCGTTTCCATTCTTTTAGCTAAGGGTTGGATATTACTTAAAGGGAATCTATAATGTCAAAAAAATGCTATTAACCTGCAGATACGGGGTTAATTTGCCGGTCAATAGTGTTCCGTAGCCATGCGGCCATCACACTGACAGCACAGCTTCCAGGGAGAAATTAACTTTATTCCTCCCTGCAGACTCAGTCTTTCAGTCATAGAGGCACAGCCAACGCTGCTTCAGTCAACTTGGTACAAAATGAGTGCCATCTGTAACTGTGCACCCTGCACTGATTGACAGCCAACTCAGCAGAGTTTCAGTGTTGATCCGACTGTCACTTAGTGCTTGGGGCGTGGTTACACTTCAGGAATACACTTCATTTGCTCCTGGCAGCCAAGCTTTCAGTGCAGCCTCCGCACAGCTTCAGAATACTATTAACTTACAGATTAACCCCATAGCTGCAGGATAATACCATTTTTTTACATAACAGCTTCCTTTTACAGGTAGTTTTCTTATGAGACGTACACGTTCATAGGCTATCAGAGAATATGAGGGTCATCGAGACCTAGTTCCCCATTCTGATTAACTTTTCTCATCCAGAATAGTCAGGAGTAATACGTAAGAGTGATTTTCCCTCTGTCAAACAATGCCTGTCAGTGTATTACATTTCAAGATGTCAAACTAAAATACACAGAGGGCAAAAATTTAAATTTGAACAAAGTCGCCAACCTTCATTTTTATAACATTAATCGCGACAGAAAAAAGGTGGAAAGGGATAAATTGGTTGAGGGAATCTGCAGGTGTCATGATCCAGACCAGGTTTTGAGTCCTGTTTTCCCTTTTTCCTGGTCTGGTCATGTCAAGAGTTAACCTTTCTCAGCCTCTGTTTAAGTTCAGGTTGGCTATTTATCGTCGCTGCTTCCTGCAGGCAATGTCAGTTATAGTTTTTGCCTAGTGCTGCTGTAGCTGACTCTGATTGCTCTGATTTGTCCTGCTGCGTTGCTGTCAGAACCCGTGTCTCTGTTTTCCCCATTCCCGTCTTAACTCCATGTTTCCCTTCAGTGTGCTGACTCCCTGGTTTTGATTGGCTTATATCCTGACCTGCTTCTGTCTTTTGGCTAATCCACTCCTGACCCCAGGCTTGTCTCTGACCGTGAGTTTGCTTATTCCTTTGGTACTGCGCTACAGTCTACGATTTGACCTGGCTAGTTTGACTATTCTGCTGCCACTTGTGGTAGCCTTACTGCTGCACTGCAGGCCAACTCTGTTTAGATACAGTCCTGCTTCCACTCTACTGCCATGTAGTAGAGCCTGCACCTACCTGCATTATAGCAGCGTGACAGTTGGGAGAACTCCTATACAGAGGAGAAATTAGGGTTGTGGGGATCATAGATAACAGTATACAGGGGAATGAAAAGGGTGTGGTGACTCCAAAAAAGTAAATATAGGGAAGTAGAGAACATCAGAAATACCTAAACAGCACTGAAACAATAATATTCGCAGAGTCACGATAATGGGGAGTGAACAGAAAGGATAAGATCTCAATACATAGAAAAACAATGTACAAAAAAAAAAGAAAAAGGGGAATACATGACCAAATAGATGTGTATAATAAATCATGGCATGAGCGCACCAGCTCCATAGCAGACCTGTTTCCAGCTTGTGGAGGACATAGAGGGTATTAGATGCTATGCGCTGAGATGTGAGAGAGCACAAAGGGAGTGCGCACTGATGTAGGGAGAAGAGGAGGGAACTTCTGGCTCAGGTGAATGCTGGTCAGATAGCGTCATAGCTGGGGAGTGCGCTACAGCCTTATGGTAACTAGGGTGTTAGACTGGAAACGCGGGATTTGTAGTATTAGCGGTGCCTACGCTATCTACTGGCGTACCAGCTCTAGTATGCATTTGGTATTTTCTCATGGGCCATATGTATTTACAATAAGAGCCATATTTGGCCCACAAGCCTGAATTTGACCTCTTTATGTTTTACATGGACGGTCAATCAATGTAGGGGAAATATCTGGCAACAAGCGTCTTTCACCAGAATTAAAAGTTGATCACAGGATTTATGAACAGTCATTCATAAGAAGCCGATTTTTAGTTCATGTTATATGTAAATGAAAACAAATGAGCTTCGGACAACTTCTTATATCATCAATTAGCACTAGCTATTAGGAGCCTTAGGCCTCTTTCATACATCAGTTTTTTGCCATCAGTCGCAGTCCGTCAAATTTTGAAAAAAACGGATCCGGCGACTGATGCCGTTTTTTTCTCACAGACTTGTATTAGCGACGGATTGCGACGGATGGCCTCATGCTTCATCCACGTTCGCTGGATTCGCCTATGGCGGATTCCATTTTTTTAAACTGAGCATGCTCCGATCCAATTAGCCAGATCCGCTAGTAGGATCCGTCAAAAAAACGGATCCGTCGCATCAGTTTTTCACAATCTGCGATGGATCCGTCGATCCATCAAGCCAACGGATTGTGACTGATGGCAAAAAACTGATGTGTGAAAGGGGCCTTTGGGAAGCTTGATCTGACAATCCGATAGTATTGGGAAAGTTGTCATCTTCATGAGGCTGTCATTTTAGAAAGAGTCGCTCGTCTACATGAAGGAAAGAGTCATGATGCACAAGTATAGCTCTTAGATCTAAGCATTTGGTTCAGAAACAAATTCCAGCATTTATTAGATATATCTTCTTTAAAAAAAAGTTCAGAACACTTTTGCACCCAGTTTGTTCATTTTTTTTGTAAATTCAAAATGAAAAAACTGAGCCAAGATAATATACGGTATATCATATTTTTCAAAGAATACATCTCCTTTATAGGCTCATCTTGTAGATTCAGATCACACACAGACTTTGAAGCTTGCAATCAAAGACACTCATAAGACTGCCTTGGAGATATATAAAAAAAATTAAAAAAAAATCCTTTTAGAAGAGAAATATCCCAGTGAACACCTGCACTGAACTGTAGCTGAACTAAAAGTACTTTTTTGCATAAAAGTCAGAAATATGGAGAATGTGTTGAATATACAGTACTGTGCAGATGTGGAAAAAATGCTGCAAAGATTTATTTTTATCAATTAACAAAGTGGAAAGAGAATGAATAAAATCTAAATCAAATTAATATTTGGCGTGACAAGCTTTTTCCTTCAAAATCACATCAAAGCATACATTCTTCACTTGCACATAGTTTTTGAAGGCACTCAGCAGGAAGGTTGTTCCAAACATCTTAAAGAACTAACCACAGATCTTTTGTGGATATAGGGTTGTGCAAATCATTCTGTCTCTTCATGTAATCACTTACAGACTTAAAGTAACACTCCCATCAAAGTTTGTATCTTCTTAGTACAGTATATAGCAATCATATTATATCAGCTGCTCCTTCTGCTCAGACACATCTGTGTCAGCATCACCCACTTAGCTACCAACGCTGGCTCCTGCAGCAACTCCAGGGAAACTGCCTGATCTGCAGGCAGAGCTGTGCCACCAAGGAACTTGTTTCCAAACCCTCTTTTGGCTATAAATCCTCCTTGCCTGGATATATATATCTCAGCATTTCCATTGTATCACCAGTGCAGTAACTCCATTTAAACACGAACGTGTCCTTTTTTCAAAACCAAATACCAATGATTGTATGTATACACCCTCATATTTATCTACCTCAACGATACTACATGTTCAAATTCTAGAAAAGAACCTACGAAAGGCGACATTGTGATCAAGGCCATTGATTGGCCAAAACGTAAATTTTTTCCTGTCGCCTCACTTTTCACCAATAAATTATCTACTTGAAGCAAACCTTCTCCTGTACGAGTGCAGTGATTATATATTTTATTATCATATTATATATCACTGTGTACTTACAATTGCTCATTTTGCCTTTCTACCCAGCTAATTCTTCTTTTCTCTGCTCTATATAGAAACAGGAAGTCTCTTATCTCAGCCTTAATCATTCCGCCCTTCAACTCCTGACCCAGTTGCTCCCCCCCCTCCTGCAATTGACTTTTTGACTGATACAGGGAAAATTTACCTCCTGTTTCTACATAGAGCATAGAAGGATTCAGCTAATCAGTTTTTAATCACATGATGTCATAGACCTAATGGAAAAGAGAGGCTATGGCTGGGTAGAAGCTCAAAAAGAGCAATTGTAAGTACAAGTGCAATATAATATAATAGCTGCAATATATTAAGAGGAATAAAAACTTTGATGGCAATGTTTTTTTTTAATGATGTTGAGATTAGGGCTCTGAGTGAGCCATATTTTATTTATTTATTTATATCATCAGTTTTAGGATTCATTTCACTCAAGATAGTTCTTAACGCCATTAGCTGTATGTTTGGAGTTATTATCCTGCTGAGGAATAAATATGGAGCGAATCAGACAATGGTGTTATATGATGGATATCTTTCTCATCATTGAAGAAAGAAACTTAGTGCAGCAGATGGAAGACACATTTTGTTTCCCTCCCTTCGAAAATTGAAGATTTCCAGCAGTGCCATCAGCTCAGAACTGACAGCAACTAGTGGTACAGCTACACCCAGCTACAGTGAATTCTGTCAAGAAACCTTTTTTTAGTTAATTCACTTTGCATTTTGATAATTGATAAAAGTGAACTATTAACCCTTCTGTTTTACAAAATATTCTTACTTTGGGCAGTACAGTGGCTTAGTGGTTAGGACCTTTGCTTTGCAGTGCTGGGGTCCTGGGTTTAAATCCCACCAAGGACAACATCTGCAAGGAGTTTGTATGTTCAAACACATATTGTATGTTTGGACATGTATATCACATGTATATGTATGTATGTACATATTGTATGTGCCAACAAAGGGAGTGTTTGTATATGTGTCCTCCCACATTCCTAAGACATACTGATAGGGAATTTAGATTGTGAGCCTCATTGGGGACAGTGATAATAATGTCTGTGAAGTGCTGCAGAAATGATGGCGCTTTTTAAGCAAAGCATGATAATTACTTTGCACTATTTTTTCCACATATGCCTAAAACTTTTGCACAGCACTGTATATTTTTTGCTTAGGTTTTTTTTAAATAATTCAGTAATGTTAATCATAACAGCTTATTATAATTGTTTTTTTTTCATTATTAATAGTAACATTTTTGTGACTAATATATATGAAACATTTTTGCATTCGTCAATTCACAAAGGACTATATGAGTGCTACATGTGACAACTTACATTGATACAGATCTTGCAGACAAACATTTCCTTTATGGAAAAGCTGCACAATATTCTAATCAAGATCAAAGAGGGCTTTGATACAACATCAAACACAGCCTTTTCCTTAATCGTAACCTCCTCAGCACTGAAGTGCCCTAACAAGCACATGCCAAGCTGCAGTATCTGGCCACACAAAGCTTAACCATGTTATTGCTGATTTCTTTCTGATTAATGGTTGTTTCAGTAAATGACATCATCATTGTGAGATACTTTTTAGTAGATTTGTAGAAATATTGTATTTTTTTCATGTGACTAAATGATCACAGTGTCAGATAGCAAAGAAGTCAAGAAAGTGAATGCAAGTGTAAGGTGCACATGGTGGAAGTCATGGCACCCCACATATAAATAATGTCCCAATTCTCCTGTGCTATGCATGTGATGCATAACGCTCACGTTTTGGTCTCAGGCCTCTGCAGTCTCTGGGTTCTTCAACTTCAGGAAACGCCGCACACACATTAGGGGACGTCAAATTTGTTTTATAATAAAGAAGTTTACTTAACTGTCCATTTTCATCATTTTGAAATACGTAGTATTGGGCACAAACATTTCCATTTTTAAGGTTAATTACACAGCTTGTTCTGATGTCCACTGTTCGCTCGCCCTGAGCTATCACTTTCTGGTCTGGCATCTCTGGCCCCTGGGATACTCCATCCGGCTCTGCAGCTTCCATGAGTCCCGTCCCAATTCCCATATGTGATACCCCGTCTGACTTCCTCTCTTAGGAAGATATTGAGGCACGCTTCTCAGTATCTTAGTTGGACCGTAGGACCCAGTTGTTCTCTTGCTGCTGAACAGCCCATGCTCCTCACGCCCTCAGACTTCCAACTTTTGCTCTCTCTCTATCTAATCTCTTACTCTGATCGCACTAACCAGGAAGTGTTCCTCTTGTTAACTGGCCCTGCACCTCTCACACTAAAGCTGTTCCTGAACACATTAACTGTTTCTACCTTAAATCTGTCTTCCTGAACTTATTGTTCCCACCACTGCACTATACCCAGTCCTATCTTTATGGCTAAATTTTAACCTATGTACTAATTTCATCCTTTCCCTATATGTAATATATTTTTCAGAACACATTGAGTCATCCACATATTATCAATACATTAACCATGCACCTTGTTGCCTTTAAGGTTCTATTCATAATAAAACACTCTTTTGTATACACAGGTTATAACCGTTTTTCTAATCAAGGAAGAAGCACATGACCATCCTGGTCACCCTCTTACACAAGCAAATTTTATTCTGGCAAAATACCCAATGGGTTAATAATACATGAGACCAAATCATGAATTTGTGTTTAATGGATCAATCAGTAATATTGAGTTCATAGCCTATTATTTGAGGTCATACTGTATTTTTATTTCTCCAATTTTATACTTGTGGACATTTCTCGGTGATTTGTTCAGAATACTACAGAAATAAAAATGCTTCATCACGTGACATCTGCTTGCCAGAGCATTTCAGTGCTGAAGAGGCTAATAGAAGCAATGATTCTAAGGGAAATTATGATACCACACAGAGCGCCAAAGCTTCCATAATGCAGACCTATATAGAGTGTTTGATGCCGCACATGGTGTCTGGACGTACTTTTGCCAGGCAAAATGCTTAGAATGTAAATGTCATTTTGTCTCTTAAAAGGTACGCACACATGGCTGGAAGATGCAGCAGATTAACACCATAAATTTGTGTGGAGAAAGATGCTGTTTTTTCTATACAGAGTGAATCAAGTGAATTATGCCAACTACTGCCCATGCAGTGGGGGGTTGGGGGAGCCTGTTTGTAAGCCAAAACCAGGAGTGGAACAATCAGAGGAAGAGTATAATAGAAACAAGTCACCACTAGTGATGAGCGAATATACTTGTTATTCGAGATTTCTCGAGCACGCTCGGGTGTCCTCCGAGTATTTTTTTAGTGCTCGGAGATTTAGTTGCTGTTAGCCAGCATAAGCACATGTGGGGATTCCCTAGCAACCAGACAACCCCCACATGTACTTATGCTGGCTAACAGATGTAAATCATTCAGCTGCGGCAAGAAAAACTAAAACTCCGAGCACTAAAAAATACTCCCATGCTCGAGAAATCTCGAGTATATTCGCTCATCACTAGTCACCACTTCTGTATTATCACCCACTCCTGATTTTGGCTTACAAAGACTGATGTGAAATACTGACCAAATACTGATAGTGTGACCGTAGCCTTAGGGTAAACTCTGCTGCAAATCTGCAGCATTTTTTGCAACAAGATCCTTATAATTTAGTTCAGATTTTGCCACTAGGGATTTCATTGCAGAAAAAAACATGGCAAATAAGAAAAACATTGTAAAAATGAAAAGGTTTAAGTACTTTTCTTCTTCAGAAAACCTTCATAATCCCTTAGATGAATCTCTAGATTAGGGCTGTCCCACACATCCAGATAATTCCGGTACCGGAAAAAATCGGTACTGGAGTTATCCGTGTCCGTGTGCCCATGAGCTCACGTAGGCCATACGTGCGGCACACGTGTGCCGCCCGTGTGCCGAGTGGGTACCACACGGAGCGTGCAGGAGACAGCGCTAAAGTTTAGCGCTGTCCCCTGCATCATGCTGAAGCCGCGATTCATATCTTCTGTGCAGCAGTGTTTGCTGTAAAGAAGATATGAATAATAGTGTTTAAAAGAAAGATCTATCTGTCCGCCGCCCCCCCCACCCCCTGTGCGCCCCCCCGCTGTTCTGAAAATACTCACCCGCTTCCCTCGTTGGCTGTCGATGCTTCCTGGTCTGACCGCGCCTTCTACTGTATGCGGTCACATGGGGCCGCTCATTTACAGTCATGAATAGGCGGCTCCACCCCTATGGGAGGTGGAGCCACCTATTCATGACTCTAATCGGCGGCCCCACGTGACCGCATACAGTAGAAGGGGCGGCCAGCACAGAACACTGCGAGGGAGGCGGGTGAGTATTTGCAGAACAGCGGGGGGGCGCACAGGGGGTGGGAGGGCGGCGGACACATAGATCTTTCTTTTAAACACTATTATTCATATCTTCTATGCAGCAAACGCTGCTGCAGAGAAGATATGAATGGCGGCTTCAGCACCATGTGGGGGGGACAGCGCTTACTGTAGCGCTGTCTCCTGCACGCCACACGGACTGCACACGGAGAAGGTCCGTGTGTGGTCCGTGTTTTACACGGACCCATTGACTTTAATGGGTCCGTGTAATACGTGCGCTCCCACGAACACTGACATGTCTCCGTGTTTGGCACACGGAGACACGGTCCGCTAAAAATCAATGACATCTGCACAGATGCATTGATTTTTATGGGTCTACGTGTGTCAGTGTCTCCGGTACGTGAGGAAACTGTCACCTCATGTACCGGAGCCACTGACGTGTGAAACCGGCCTTAAGGAGCTTTCCATACTTTAGAATCCAGAAACATATAAGTAACTACAGAATATCTTTAGTACTTATATATTATATAAATATGTATTACACATACATGAAACATAAAGGGAACAAAATATACTATTAGCTAAAATGGGACAGGGAAAATTAGTGACCTTGATCAGATGAGTCGTCTATGCTAAATGTTTACATTTTACAAAATTTGATTGAGAGGTTGATTTAAAAAGGCCTTAAATATTGTGTATCTAAGCTTTTATCTTTATGTTTCAGAATCATGAGCAGTCCTGTATTGCCTGTAGAATTATCTTCCGGTCAGACGAGCATCATCCCCCAATATTACCTCCTAAAGCGGACTTGACTATTGGACTAAATGGTGAATGGGTCAGCCAGCGTTGTGAAGTACGCCCAGAAGTCCTATTTCTCACAAGACATTTTATCTTCCATGACAAAAACCATACATGGGAAGGCTATTACTATCACTACTCTGACCCTATATGCAAACATCCTACATTCACCATCTATGCCAAGGGTCGCTACAGCAGAGGCGTGCATTCAACAAATGTCATGGGAGGAACAGAATTTGTCTTCAAAGGTGAGTTAAACCTTGAGAGAAAAGACTTTATTTGATCATAGTTTATTTTTTAGCGTTGAGCATGCCAGAAAAATACAGACATAGCTATAATTCTTATTGGCCATTAAAACAAAGTAAGGAATTGTAAGGTTGTAAACTCTAAACACCAGTGATAAACGTGAAGTGGAGACTGTTCCTACCCTCACACTATCTGTACTGTTCTCTTGGAGGCCGGTGGCAATGGCAGGAGATGTAGTGTGGTGAAAGTAACAGGCAAGGAAGCATTAGAGGCTGCTACTATAAACAACAAAGTGTTTTTACTGAGGTAGATGAGCTTGTAAAGACATAACAGATAGCAGGCAGATGACATTGACAGTGATTGCTCACAAAAGGTTACACGTGGCAGCATTTTACACTTCTTCTTCAATTCAAGCTCACAATGATACAGATCCATCACAGCAGAATTCTTCTTTATTACATTCTGCAAACTGGCTGAAGCAGCTACCTTTACAGATGCCTTCATGAGGCAAGAAATAGACTTTCTTCTCTACATCTCTAAATCTTACACAATAAGCAGACATCTTGCAGTTCACCACTGTCGCAGGAAGATACTATCCAACCCCCAGTGGTCTTAGGACCCCCTCCCTGAGCCACCAAAGAATGAAAAGTAGAGTCATATATAATCACTTTATCTCAAAGTCAAGGTGCCGCAATTTTTTATTTTGTATGAATAATTATTGATTATATAATCAATTATTTTTAATACAAAATTAAATTTACCACTTTAATAGTTTTTTTTATATTCATTGTAATTTCAGCCACTGTGGACTGACATTTGCATTTGGGGTGTGTAAGTGGAGCGCCCCGTCAGGGCAAGGGGTTACTCGGTACCGGGTCCTGCAGTTCACAGGGGGATGTCACGGTGGCTGACCCAGTCCGTGGCCCTGGGACGTCCGTATAAAAGGGAAAGGTCTTTAAAGGGTTAAGGTTTATGTTCGTGACGCCACCTGTGGTATTCGGTCAGGGTGACCGCCGCAGCTTTAAGGGGTCCGCTGGGGTGATGTTATAGCAGCTAGATGGTATACCTTCCCACAGATGAAGTACACCCCAGGGCTTCCCAGTATGTAAATGGTAGAATGGTGAGAGGTGCACTGAAGAACGAGGACACAGGATTGCAGTCTCTTTACTTTGTTTACTGTTGGTTTCAGCAGCCACAGTCCAGGGCACCAGATCACAGGTCAGGTAGAGTCCGGCTAGTTTGGAGGCAAGTCCAGAGTCCCCTTGTCTAGGTGGAAATCAATAGCCTTCCCTTGCGCTGTAGTGGTGTAGTCCCTTACTGCATAAGCTTCAAATAAGGTCCTCACAGATGTGGTGTTTCTCTATCTGTCACCCGTAGTAGGATAGGACAAAACCCGTATGACTGGTGGCTTGAGGCAGTATATAGGGACTCTAGCATGTCCCAGCCTCTGAGGGGTGCCACCGTGCCTACTGGGTGTGGGTGCGGACAGGTAACGTGCAATTTGCTGTCCTGTCGGTCTCTGAAGTAAGGCGTAGAGGTCCTTACTACCTCGGTGTCCGGCTACCGTCGTTATCTTCACCTCAGAAGGAGGCAGCCTGCTCGGGGCTGGTCCCCTTCTGGTATCCTCTCCTGTGCTTTGCTTCCCTGCACGCTCACTGCAACGTATTCTGCTTTCTGAAATGTCTCCTTCTGGAAGCTGTAGCACTTCAGGCTACACGGCTCCCCTTCTTCCTTTCCCTCTCTCTCTCTCTGACAGGAACTGAAACCTTTCCCTCCAGATCAGGATGTTCTTATAGGGGAGTTCACCTTAAACCGGCTTAGAGCTCTGCCTTCTGGTCTGGAGTGTGAACATGTTGCATGCATTGTGTTACCTGACAAAGTTCTCCTTCATTGCCTCCAAACGTAACATCACTCTCCCCGCGAGGAGAGCAACATTACTGTCACAACCAGGACCCTAGGGCGCCACCCCCCCCCCCTCCCCCAGTACTCCCGGACTGGGAAAAGAAGAAGAACAACAATACATGTTAGCAAAAAGACATACAATTTTTAAAATGCTATAAAACAAGTTAATAACAAGTAATAATGGAACTGAAGCTTCCCTTTATGGGAGGTGAGGACACTTGAACGTAGCATGAACTATTTACATTGTACGCGTACTTTTGTGAATAGAGAAATTTAATAAAACAATATAACTATGAACTAACAATGAAATACAATTACCCACTACGGGTATACTATCTTAGGACTTCAAAGTGCAAAACAATCATTTTATCTGTACTCTTTTTCAAGTGCAAAACTTTCTATCAACCCCCACGGGCTCACTATATCTGTTCTCAATTTTTATTTAAAAGTGCATCATCTACTTCTTTCATATGATACTATTTAACTCCAACTCTGTAATATATTAACCTTCTATCTTGCATCATACAAATCTATCTGCAAAGTGCAACAAGTAAACATTCCCTTTAAGGGTTCAAACAGTATTCAAGTCTTTCAATGAGGTAGTGAAAATAATACTCAAGTCAATTCTTAACTTCAAAACAGTAGAAATAGCAACTTTCATGGAAATGTCAGAAGCAGTCTCTTCCAAAGCTCCTTTTTGTAAAACCAGTAGAAAGCACCCTTGAGAAGGTGCAAACTATTTACAGTTGAAAGTTTTTGAGCCATTCACTGTCCATGACTCCAGTGTCTTTAAATGAAAGGCAACGAGCAACTTGTGCAACACATAGTATCCCTTGTAACGTGGGCCCCTTTAAGTGGAAACCCTGGTCGGGGTCAATAAACTTTTAAACAGCAAAAAGAGTTAACTATGTACAGTCATTTTCAAATTTGCCTTGTTCTGTTATAGCAGTAGCCAAGTCACCAGTCGGTATCGAACACGTCCTGGCCCAGAAAGATTTGTATCCAGATCTTCATCTGATGCCAGATCAACGTCATGGGTTTGCCTCTCATGTATGGTCAAGTCATGGGCTGCGATAAAAGTTTGTGTGGCTTGAGTACGTATGTCAGCTATTGCAGTTGCCACAACAGTTGTCTCAGTGGTGGTGATTATGCACACAGTAGTAGTAGTGTTGGTTTGAGGAGTTGCAGGCTCTGTAACCGGAGGGATAGTGGTGATATCAACTTTGACACTAGGTGGCACTGTGGTGGGTACGCATTTCCTAACGTTCCGAGCGCACCAACCTTTTTCATCACGGTGACGGGTGTAGGTCACATGATCCCCTCGGCATAGACCCCATTCAGGATGTCCCTCCCGGAGATGAGATTCCACATCACTGCGGGTGACATAGACCTTCGTCGGTAGGCCGTATTCCTGAATGAAACCCCAACCCCATTTAGGGTAGAAGGCCACTACTATACCCCATCTTGTTGGGCTTTTGTCATCTCGCTGGGTATCATGGGTCTGCACTTTGCATTGGGCCTCACTCCCGTTTCCTTCTTCCCATTTTAGCACCAGACGTTGGTTATATTCCTCCCAGGTGAGGGCTTCAATATGGGACCCATCTGGTTGGGCCTCCTGTTGTGAATTTGGATTCTGGGCTCCCCCGGTGGCCGCTTTTGGAATTGGACTTGTCATCCTCTTTCCTGTTTCACCTGATTCCATCAGTAGTGGGTGTCGCTATTTAAGCTCATTTCTCTGGTGGTTTCTTGCCGGTCAACAATGTTATCTGATGCCTCTCAGTGCTTGTTCCTGCTTCTAGACAACTACTGATAAGTTGGACTTTTGTCCATGTTTTGTTTTGCCTATTTGTTCCAGTTCGCAGCTGAAGTTTTGTTACTGTGTCTGGAAAGCTCTCGTCGATCAGGGATTGCTACTCTGGCGTTATGAGTTAATGCCAGAGTTTAAGGTAATCTCTGGATGGTGTTTTGTTAGTATTTTTCTGCTGACCATGAAAGTATACTATCTGTCTTCTGCTATCTAGTAAGCGGACCTCAAATTTGCTAAGACTATTTTCCTGCTGCGTTTGTTGTTTCATCTGAACTCACCGTCATTATATGTGGGGGGCTACTGTCTTCTTTGGAATATTTCTCTAGAGGTGAGCCAGGTCTTATATTTCCCTCTGCTAGCTATTTAGGTCTTAGGCCAGAGCTGGGCATCTAGCGATAAATAGGAAATGCTACCTGGCTATTTCTAGTTGCGCGGCAGGCTTAGTTCATGGTCAGTATAGTTCCATCTTCCGAGAGCTTGTCCCTCTATAGGCTTGCTATGATCTCTGCCTGCAGAGATCATGACAGTTTGACCGGCCTCTAAAGTGTTAAAGACCCAGGTTGAGAAAGGAGAGTTATAAGAAGTCTGCTGGAATTTTTTTTTTTTTTCCTCCAGTCTGCCTTGCTGCAGTCTTTTTTCTCTCTCTCCTCCTAATCTCTGTATGCTCTGTGTGCACCTGACAATAATGGATCTCCAGAGTGTAACTGCGGGTTTGAATAATCTCATCACGAAAGTACAAAATTTACAAGATTTTGTGGTACATGCTCCGGTATCTGAGCCGAGAATTCCTTTGCCGGAGTTCTTCACAGGGAATAGAGCTAGCTTCCAGAATTTCCGAAATAATTGTAAGCTTTATTTGTCCCTGAAGTCTCGTTCAGCTGGAGACCCTGCTCAGCAGGTTAGGATTGTGATTTCCTTGCTCAGGGGTGACCCTCAAGATTGGGCCTTCTCATTGCCAGCAGGGGATCCTGCGTTACGCGATGTGGATGCGTTTTTTCTGGCCTTGGGCTTGCTTTATGAGGAACCTCATTTGGAACTTCAGGCAGAAAAAACTTTGATGGCACTATCTCAGGGGCAAGACGAAGCTGAAGTTTTCTGCCAAAAATTCCGTAAATGGTCTGTGCTTACTCAGTGGAATGAGTGCGCCTTGGCGGCAACTTTCAGAGAAGGTCTCTCTGATGCCGTTAAGGATGTTATGGTGGGGTTCCCTTTGCCTGCAGGTCTGAATGAGTCCATGACAATGGCTATTCAGATTGATAGGCGTCTGCGGGAGCGCAAACCGATGCACCATCTGGCGGTGTCTATGGAAAAGACGCCAGAAAGTATGCAGTGTGATAGAATTCTGTCCAGGAGCGAGCGACAGAATTTTAGACGGAAGAATGGATTGTGTTTCTATTGTGGGGATTCTACTCATGTTATATCGGCATGCTCTAGGCGTACAAAGAAGCTTGATAAGTCTGTTTCCATTGGCACCATTCAGTCTAAGTTTATTTTGTCTGTAACCCTGATTTGCTCTTTGTCATCCATTGCCACGGACGCCTATGTTGACTCTGGCGCCGCTCTGAGTCTTATGGATTGGTCCTTTGCCAATCGTTGTGGTTTTGATTTAGAGCCTTTGGAGACTCTTATTCCTCTGAAGGGGATTGACTCCACCCCATTGGCTAATAATAAACCACAATACTGGACACAAGTAACCATGCGTATCAATTCGGATCACCAGGAGATTATTCGTTTCCTGGTGCTGTATAATTTACATGACGATTTGGTACTGGGATTGCCATGGTTGCAGTCTCACAACCCAGTCTTGGACTGGAGAGCTATGTCTGTGTTGAGCTGGGGATGTAAGGGTATTCATGGGGACGTACCTTTGGTTTCTATTTCGTCGTCCATTCCCTCTGAAGTCCCTGAGTTCCTCTCTGATTATCAAGACGTCTTTGACGAACCCAAGCTTGGGTCGTTACCTCCGCACCGTGAGTGCGATTGTGCCATAGATTTGATACCGGGTTGTAAATATCCAAAGGGTCGTTTGTTTAATTTGTCTGTGCCGGAACATGCTGCTATGCGGGAATATATAAAGGAGTCTTTGGAAAAGGGACATATTCGTCCATCTTCTTCTCCCTTGGGAGCTGGGTTTTTCTTTGTCTCAAAAAAAGACGGCTCTTTGAGACCATGTATTGATTATCGGCTTCTGAATAAGATCACTGTTAAGTATCAATACCCATTGCCATTGCTTACTGATTTGTTTGCTCGTATAGAGGGCCACTTTGAGTATTTGGTCATGCCTTTTGGTCTTTCTAATGCCCCTTCAGTTTTCCAGTCTTTTATGCATGATATTTTCCGCGATTTTCTGGATAAATTTATGATAATATATCTGGATGATATTCTGATTTTTTCTGATGACTGGGACTCTCATGTCCAGCAGGTCAGGAGAGTTTTTCAGGTTCTGCGGTCTAATTCTTTATGTGTGAAGGGGTCTAAGTGCGTTTTTGGGGTCCAGAAAATTTCCTTTTTGGGGTATATTTTTTCTCCCTCTTCCATTGAGATGGATCCCGTCAAGGTGCAAGCTATTTGTGACTGGACTCAGCCCTCCTCTCTTAAGGGTCTTCAGAGATTTTTGGGCTTTGCCAACTTTTACCGCCGATTTATTGCTGGTTTTTCGGATGTCGTTAAACCACTGACTGATTTGACCAGACAGGGCGCTGATGTTGCTAATTGGTCCCCTCATGCTGTAGAGGCCTTTCAGGAGCTTAAGCGCCGTTTTGCCTCTGCCCCTGTGTTGCGTCAGCCTGATGTGAATCTGCCTTTTCAGGTTGAGGTTGACGCTTCGGAGATCGGAGCTGGGGCAGTGTTGTCGCAGAAAGGTTCCGACTGCTCCGTCATTAGGCCTTGTGCCTTCTTTTCTCGCAAATTTTCGCCCGCAGAGCGGAATTATGATGTTGGGAATCGGGAGCTTTTGGCCATGAAGTGGGCGTTTGAGGAGTGGCGCCATTGGCTCGAGGGGGCTAGGCATCAGGTGGTGGTATTGACTGACCACAAAAATTTGATTTATCTTGAGACTGCCAGACGCCTGAATCCTAGACAGGCGCGCTGGTCTTTATTTTTTTCTCGCTTTAATTTTGTGGTGTCATACCTACCGGGTTCTAAGAATGTTAAGGCAGATGCCCTTTCTAGGAGTTTTGACCCGGACTCTCCTGGTAATTCTGAACCCACAGGTATCCTTAGGGAGGGAGTAATTTTGTCGGCCGTTTCTCCTGATCTGCGGCGGTCCTTGCAAGAGTTTCAGGCGGATAGACCGGATCGTTGTCCGCCTGATAGACTGTTTGTTCCGGATGATTGGACCAGCAGAGTCATCTCTGAGGTACATTCTTCTGCATTGGCAGGTCATCCCGGAATTTTTGGTACCAGGGATTTGGTGGCAAGATCCTTCTGGTGGCCTTCTCTGTCACGAGATGTGCGAGTCTTTGTGCAGTCATGTGACGTTTGTGCTCGGGCCAAGTCTTGTAGTTCTCGGGCTAGCGGACTGCTGTTGCCCTTGCCTATTCCTAAGAGGCCTTGGACACACATCTCGATGGATTTTATTTCAGATCTGCCTGTTTCCCAGAAGATGTCTGTCATCTGGGTGGTCTGTGACCGTTTCTCTAAAATGGTCCATTTGGTTCCTCTGCCCAAGTTGCCTTCTTCTTCTGAGTTGGTTCCTCTGTTTTTTCAGAATGTTGTCCGATTGCACGGTATTCCTGAGAATATTGTTTCTGACAGAGGTACCCAATTTGTGTCTAGATTTTGGCGGGCATTCTGTGCTAGGATGGGCATAGATTTGTCTTTTTCATCTGCTTTTCACCCTCAGACTAATGGCCAGACCGAGCGGACTAATCAGACCCTTGAGACATATCTGAGGTGTTTTGTCTCTGCTGACCAGGATGATTGGGTTGCTTTTTTGCCATTGGCAGAGTTCGCCCTCAATAATCGGGCCAGTTCTTCCACCTTGGTGTCCCCGTTTTTCTGTAATTCGGGGTTTCACCCTCGATTTTCCTCCGGTCAGGTGGAATCCTCGGATTGTCCTGGAGTGGATGCGGTGGTGGAGAGATTGCATCACATCTGGGGGCAGGTTATGGACAATTTGAAGTTGTCCCAGGAGAAGACTCAGCGTTTTGCCAACCGTCATCGTCGTGTTGGTTCTCGGCTTTGTGTTGGAGATTTAGTGTGGTTGTCTTCTCGTTTTGTCCCTATGAGGGTCTCTTCTCCTAAGTTTAAACCTCGGTTCATCGGCCCTTATAGAATATTGGAGATTCTTAATCCTGTTTCTTTCCGTTTGGACCTCCCTGCGTCCTTTTCCATTCATAACGTTTTTCATCGGTCGTTATTGCGCAGGTATGAGGTACCTGTTGTACCTTCTGTTGAGCCTCCTGCTCCGGTGTTGGTTGAGGGTGAGTTGGAGTACGTTGTGGAGAAAATTTTGGACTCTCGTGTTTCCAGACGGAGACTCCAGTATCTGGTCAACTGGAAGGGTTACGGCCAGGAGGATAATTCTTGGGTCAATGCATCTGATGTTCATGCTTCTGATCTTGTTCGTGCCTTCCATAGGGCTCATCCTGGTCGCCCTGGTGGATCTGGTGAGGGTTCGGTGCCCCCTCCTTGAGGGGGGGGTACTGTTGTGAATTTGGATTCTGGGCTCCCCCGGTGGCCGCTTTTGGAATTGGACTTGTCATCCTCTTTCCTGTTTCACCTGATTCCATCAGTAGTGGGTGTCGCTATTTAAGCTCATTTCTCTGGTGGTTTCTTGCCGGTCAACAATGTTATCTGATGCCTCTCAGTGCTTGTTCCTGCTTCTAGACAACTACTGATAAGTTGGACTTTTGTCCATGTTTTGTTTTGCCTATTTGTTCCAGTTCGCAGCTGAAGTTTTGTTACTGTGTCTGGAAAGCTCTCGTCGATCAGGGATTGCTACTCTGGCGTTATGAGTTAATGCCAGAGTTTAAGGTAATCTCTGGATGGTGTTTTGTTAGTATTTTTCTGCTGACCATGAAAGTATACTATCTGTCTTCTGCTATCTAGTAAGCGGACCTCAAATTTGCTAAGACTATTTTCCTGCTGCGTTTGTTGTTTCATCTGAACTCACCGTCATTATATGTGGGGGGCTACTGTCTTCTTTGGAATATTTCTCTAGAGGTGAGCCAGGTCTTATATTTCCCTCTGCTAGCTATTTAGGTCTTAGGCCAGAGCTGGGCATCTAGCGATAAATAGGAAATGCTACCTGGCTATTTCTAGTTGCGCGGCAGGCTTAGTTCATGGTCAGTATAGTTCCATCTTCCGAGAGCTTGTCCCTCTATAGGCTTGCTATGATCTCTGCCTGCAGAGATCATGACAGCCTCCCCAGAGGACCCGATCGGTTCTGCTCTTGGATTGTCCCATTGGAAAACCACCCCCTTGGGGCTCACCTCCAGCAGTGTGCCTATGGGTGCTGGGATCGGGCCTGTCAGTGTCTCGTCGTCGGTGGTAATAGTCGCTGGAGCAGGGCCTCCATCTGAGGGAGACTCTGTTGCTGGAGCGAGGTCAGTGACTGGGGGAAGAGTGGTCGCTGGAGCGGGATTGGTCACCGGGGCAGGGTCGCTTTCTGTACCTGCGTCTGATGTGGTTCCCCCCGATGCCGATCTGCTCTGCTGATGAGGATGCTGGAGTCAGCTGCTGCCCGGACTGTGATTCTTCCAGTGCGATCTTCCTGCACAGGGCCGACTTCCATTTCTTCACTGCGGTCAGCTCTGTGTCCAGGAGCTGGTGGCTCAGCGTCTCCACCCGCGGCTCCAGGAAGTCCGGATCCTCCAGCAGCGGTGAGTTCGGGTCCTCCGGTGGCTTGGGATGGTCCCGGGTCACTTTGCCGTCGTTCAGGTACCCGCTGGTCGCCATCTCTTCTTCGGGATCTGCGGCCACACACGCACGCTGCTCCTTCATTTCTTGGGGGCGGGGCTCTTTCTCCACCTTGTTCCCGCCATTGTAAATCAGGAGGCGGACCTCTTTGGCAGATGGGCAGGTCCTCATCGTGTAATAGCATTCGTAGGGGGCGGTCAACACTGTTCGCGCCACTTTGGTAGTCTCCTCCCATAATGGTATGCCCTTTTTCTCCGGCGCTCCTCGTGGCGCTGTAATGGTGGCGATTTTGGTGGCAATTTTGGCGGTCTTTTGCGATACATAGTCTCTGAGCACAAAAACAGTTAGGCACAGTCTCTTAGGCACACATGACCCGATTTTCAAGGTCAGTCCATCCTGTTCGTGACGCCAAATTGGAGCACCCGGTCAGGGCAAGGGGTTACTCGGTCCTGCAGTTCACAGGGAGATGTCATGGTGGCTGACCCGGTCCGTGGCCGTGGGACGTCCGTATAACCAACGCTGCTTTAAGTGGTCCACTGGGGTGATGTTATGGCAGCTAGATGGTATACCTTCCCACAGGTGAAGTATATCCCCAGGGCTTCCCAGTATGTAGATGGTAGAATGGTGAGAGGTGCACTGAAGAACGAGGACACAGGATTGCAGTCTCTTTACCTTGTTTACTGTTGGTTTCAGCAGCCACAGTCCAGGGCACCAGATCACAGGTCAGGTAGAGTCCAGCTAGTTTGGAGGCGAGTCCCCTTGTCTAGGTGGAAATCAATAGCTTTCCCTTGCGCTGTAGTGGTGTAGTCCCTTACTGCATAAGCTTCAAATAAGGTCCTCACAGATGTGGTGTTTCTCTCTCTGTCCCCCGTAGGCGGATAGGACAAAACCCGTATGGCTGGTGGCTTGTGGCGGTTTATAGGGACTCTAGCATGCCCCAGCCTCTGAGGGGTGCCACCGTGCCTACTGGGTGTGGGTGCGGACAGGTAACATGCAATTTGCTGTCCTGTTGGTCTCTGAAGTAAGGCGTAAAGGTCCTTACTACCTCGGTGTTCCGGCTACCGGCATTATCTGAGCCTCAGAAGGAGGCAGCTTCCTCGGGATTGGTCCTCTTCTGGTATCCTCTCCTGTGCTTTGCTTCCCTGCATGCTCACTGCAACATATTCTGTTTTCTGAAATGTCTCCTTCTGGGAGCTGTAGCACTTCAGGCTACACGGCTCCCCTGCCTCCTTTCCCTCCCTCTCTCTGACAGGAAGTGATCCCTTTCCCTCCAGATCAGGATGTTCTTATAGGGGAGGTCACCTTAAACCGTCTTAGAGCTCCCCCTTCTGGTCTGGAGTGTGAACATGTTACATGCATTGTGTTACCTGACAAAGAGTTCTCCTTCGTTGCCTCCAAACATAACATCACTCTCCTCGTGAGGAGAGCAACATTACTGTGACAACCAGGACCCTAGGGCGCCACATAAGTGTCTGAGCACAACACTTACACACCTCAAATATGGCATCCCCCAGGCATAAGAGCCTGCGGTTGCCGTCAGACAACATCTCTTGTATTGAGGCTGCTTCTCCTGCCTCTGTGACCTGGGCACGCCACCTGGGCTGCCCAGGTCACAACTGGGAGAGCATATCACGGACATCTTTGTGAAGCCAGCAGTGTATGTTGTGGGCTGTATTTTCCCCCTGTCATTGCCCACACTGCTCAGTTCGTGCGATGACACGAGCTGCTTGGGTATAGGAGGTGCCGGGGTGCTTAGGTCCTGGGTAAGGTGAGTTTCTGTGGCGGCAAGCAGTGATTGCAGCCTGTCATCAGTATTACAGTACAGGCTGCAGATCACCGCTCACCGCCAACCTGTTTAGAGCACAGCAGGGAGATCATCCATCTTCTGTGCTCTGAACAGATAGAATAGGAGGCAGCACTACGTGGTAGAGCAGGGAAGGAAAGTACAAGTGTTTGAGTTTTTTCTATACTTTGAATATATACCAGGAAGGAGGGGCCATATGCCAGAACGGGGGGGCCATACTCCAGGATGGGGGACCATATACCAGGATGGATGTTATGGACTAACCTGGATTGGAGTACTGGTTTTGCAATCACTAGGGGCAGCACCGGCAGGAAGCGTAATCAGTGATAGCCAAAGAGTTGGTACACAGGAGCAGCAATGTAGTTTAAAGGAGCAGCACGCAGCCTGGTCAGGGATAGCCAAGGAATCAGTACACAGGTGCAGAAATGTAGTTTAAAGGAGCAGCACATAGCGTAGTCAGGGAGAGCCAAGTAGTCAGAACACAGGAGCAGCAATGTAATTTAAAAGGAGCAGCACATAGCATAGTCAGGGATAGCCAAAGAGTTGATACATGGAAGCAGCAGTATAATTTTAGAATGAAGGAGCAGGTGAAAGGAAACTTGACTAGAGGCTGGTAGATCAATAATCTCGCAAGGAAGGTAGTGCAATGACATGTTTAAGTAGGATGTTCAATCAGGGTGGAGAAAATCAGAAATAACACAGGTACAAGTATTTGGGTTAGCACAGAACTGGTGTAATGTGTGACCTCGCTCCATCCACTTCTATGGGATCAGTGGTGTAATGTGTGACTCTGCTCCCTCCACTTCTATTGGAGCAGTGATTTAATGTGTGACCCCGCTCCGTCCATTTCTATTGGAGAAGTCATGTAATGTTTGACCCTGCTCTGTCCACTTCTATGTGAGTAGTAATATAGTGGACAGAGCGGGGTCCCACATTACACTACTGTTCCCATAAAAGTGGAAAAGTGGACAGAGCAGGGTCACACATTTCACCACTGCTCCCACAGAGCTGGACAGAGCAGCGTCACACATTTATAATTGTGCAGTGATGTAATGTGTGACTGCTCCGTCCACTTCTAAGGGAGCAGTGATGTACTGTGACCCCGTTCTGTCCACTTCTATGGGAACAGTGGTGTAATGCATGACCTCACTCTGTCCACTTCTATGGGAGAAGTGGTGTAATGTGTGACCCCACTCTGTCTACTTCACTGGGAGTAATGGTGTAATATGTTACACCACTCTGTCTACTTCTATGGGAGTAGTAATGCAGTGGATGAAGCGGGGCCACACATTACACCACTGTTCCCATAAAAGCGGTCAAAGTAGGGTCACATCTTACATACATTAGATACTGCGTATCTAATCATATCCTGTGTGATACACTGAGCTCAATAACTAATCCCATCATGTGATAAACAACACTGAGCCCAGTATCTAATCCCAGCGTGTGTTACCCTAAGTGCATCTAATCACGCACCTGATACACTAAACATATTTAACCCCATCTTATGATACAGTGAGCAGCACCAACTAACAGAAGCAGTGCTGCCGCCATCCTCGGTGACACTGTCTACTTGTCAGTATCGCTGAAAGTCACCAACAAAATGGCTCCTAACTATGATCCTAAACTTCATCCTTTCTTACCCTTTTGCAAACACCCAGAAGGGGAGGAGAGGAGTGACATCACACACATGTGAGCAGACCCCGCACACATTTACTGCAGTCGTAATGTGAGCTAGTTGTAGTCTAGGTTTTCATGGCAAGTTTCAGCAGCTGCCCCCCCCCCCTAGTGTTTAAAAGTGGAAATACCAAACTCTTTAAAATTATTTTTCATATTTTACTTCATTAAAACAAATGATAATATTTTTGACAAAATTAAAACATTAATACTTTACATTTTTTCAATTGCTGAAAAAAAAAATTTGATGGCACCTTCCCATTAATAACCAGCACGATATTACAAAAATCAATAACTTTTCTGCTTGTAAATAGGACTATTTTTTGCTTGGGAACCACATAGCAATTGCTAAGCCTACACTAATTTCCTACTGTATTATGATGCATTTTGGCATGATATCTATATGATCTAAAACATCCTAAAATTACTCTTTTTTTCCAGTAAATCACATGAAGGTGACTCCAATGGACTATGCTACAGCATCTCTACTAAATGTTTTCAATGGAAATGAGTGTGGAGCAGAGAAGTCATGGAAAGTCGGTGTGGAGCAAGATGTCACTCACACCAATGGCTGCGTAGCTTTAGGAATAAGACTCCCTCACACGGAATATGAGCTCTTCAGGATGGAACAAGATTCACAAGGAAGATACTTGCTTTATAATGGTCAAAGACCAAGCGATGGCTCAAGCCCAGACAGACCTGAAAAAAGGGCAACATCATACCAAGTGCCATTGGTCAAATGTTCCTCCTCAGTCTTAAGACCAGAAGGTTCAATTGAGGAAAGCCAGAACATGAGATCTGGAACGTCCTTAAGTTCAATATCTGTGTTTATGAGGATTCCTATGCCTTATTGGTGTTTACTTGCGTTTATATACATGTGGACTAGATGAACGAAAGGCAGAAGAAATATTTTTTGCATTTGATATCATGGGACCAAGGAACTGTTGTTGTTTGAAGACACCATATTTGTTTACTTGACGCACTTGGATGCCTGAGAACTGATGCCCTCATAACTATTCCTTCTCTCTATAGTCTACGGCACCCCTTTCTGTAAATCCAAAACCATCTGAAACTTGATCTCTGGACTTCACCAAGCCTTACCCTGCCTTATTTGACTGCACAACAGTAATTGCACTTTACGCCAGCAGACATTTTGTATTAATATATTCTAGAGAGAAAACTATTTTATGCACCACTGAAGTCTGAGTCTCGTCTGTGCCATATTACTGTTGTGCTCCTATTATGTTCCAAAATGTTGTGCCATTTTTAACAGTGTTGATGAATCAGGATATATTTTATGCAGTATTGTGCCGCTAACCTAAAGACTGTACCCTCAATTCTGTCACTCCTTTATGGCGAAAGGGTTTATGTATCCCTCCATGATGGAAATATGTTGTATATATCTGCATACTGTACATAAATGTATATGAAAGATACTTTGATTTATATTAACATATTCCACATTTTACACCAAAGAATAAAGTCTTGACAAGTTCTAGATAAAGTAATAATTGTGGATATTTCACACCTTCACTCACCTTCAACCTCACCCTCCTGGCCTAATCTCTTAATTATATTCCAATTTGTCTCATGCCCCATTTCGAAGACACTTAACTTATGTTTCCAAACTGGAATCCTCTCTAACTCACCACCAACGGTCCCAGATTTGGACTTCTAGTACAAAAGACACCCTTAATACCTTGATGATTGAAACCAACCTCAAAGTATTGATGACACTAGCCCGCATAACCCATGCAGTCTCCAGATATTCCCCCAGTTGCTACATGGGTTACTTCACCATTGGTGATATACTATATATTTTGCAGATCTGCCCAAAGGTCAAAAGGTTATGGATCAGATCCATAGATCCATATATATATATTTACTCTTTAATAGGATACAACATTTCCAAAGACCCTATGGGAGACCCTCCTAAACAAACGCATCATACAGGTGCTTCTCACAAAATTAGAATATCACCAAAAAGTTAATTTATTTCAGTTCTTCAAAACAAAAAATGAAACTCTATGTAATATATAGAGTCATTACATACAGTATGAACTGGTTGAATAAATCCTTCTAACTGACCACAGATCTTCAGGTGCTGGAACACTGGCTGCACTGCCCTTTAATAACAGAATTTTCCTAATGAAAGCGTTCCTGTTTCAATTTACATTAATCCCTTAAACCCTGGGCCATTTTCCGTTCTTTGCCTTTAATTTTTTGCTCCCCTTCTTAACATAACTTTTTTATATTTTAGTCAATATGGCCATGTCAGGGCTTGTTTTTTGCAGAACAAGTTGTACTTTTGAAAGACTCCATTGCATTTAACATATCGTGTACTGGAACACTGGAAAAAAAATCAAAGTGCGGTGAAATTACAAAAAAAGTGCAATTCCACAGTTGTTGTTTTTTACCATGTTCACTAAATGCTAAAACTGTTCGGCTATCATGATTTCCCAGGTCATTTAGAGTTCACAGACACCAAACACATATAGGTTCTTTTAGCACCTGTAGTATCTCCATTTTTTGTGTTCTGTGCCTGGTTGAGAACTTATTTTTTGATTGCCGAGCTAGCGGTTTTATTGATACAATTTTGGTGTAGATACAATGTTTTCATCGCCCTATTATTGCATTTTATTGCAATGTTGTGGTGACCAAAAAAATGAAATTTTTTCTCTTTATGCCGTTTATCAATCAGGTTAATTCTGAGCGATTCTGAACTCGGCAATACTAAATATGTGTATATTTAATTTTCCTCATATTTAATTTTTTTTTTTAATTGTTTTATTTTGAATGGGGTGATTTGAACTTTTATATATTTTTTATTTTCTTAATATTTTTAAAAACATTTTTTTACTTTTTGCATGCTTTAACCCCTTTCTGTCATTGGACGTACTATTCCGTCCATGTGGGGTGGGCCCTACTTCCCAAGGACGGAATAGTACGTCCAGCACGATCGGCCGCGCTCACGGGGGGAGCGCGGCCGATCGCGGCCGGGTGTCAGCTGACTATCGCAGCTGACATCCGGCACTATGTGCCAGGAGCGGTGACGGACCGCCCCAGGCACATTAACCCCCGGCACACCGCGATCAAACATGATCGCAGTGTACCGGCGGTATAGGGAAGCATCGCGCAGGAAGGGGGCTCCCTGCGTGCTTCCCTGAGACCACCGGAGCAACGCGATGTGATCGCGTTGCTCCGAGGGTCTCCTACCTCCTTCCTCGCTGCAGGTCCCGGATCCAAGATGGCCGCGGCATCCGGGTCCTGCAGGGAGGGAGGTGGCTTACCGAGTGCCTGCTCAGTGCAGGCGCTGGTAAGCCTGCTGCACTCTAAGTGAGATCGGTGATCTGACAGAGTGCTGTGCACACTGTCAAATCACCGATCTGTGATGTCCCCCCCTGGGACAAAGTAAAAAAGTTAAAAAAAAAATGTCCACATGTGTAAAAAAAAAAAATAAAAAAATCCTAAATAAAAAAAAAAAATTATTCCCATAAATAGATTTCTTTATCTAAATAAAAAAAAAATCAAACAATAAAAGTACACATATTTAGTATCGCCGCGTCCGTAACGACCCCACCTATAAAACTACATAACTAGTTAACCCCTTCAGTGAACACCGTAAAAAAAAAAAAAAAAAAAAAAAAAAACGAGGCAAAAAACAACTCTTTATTCTCATACCGCCAAACAAAAAGTGGAATAACACGCGATCAAAAAGACGGATATAAATAACCATGGTACCGCTGAAAACGTTATCTTGTCCCGCAAAAAACGAGCCACAATACACCATCATCAGTGAAAAAATAAAAAAGTTATAGTCCTCAGAATAAAGCGATGCCAAAATAATTATTTTTTCTATAAAATAGCTTTTATCGTATAAAAGCGCCAAAACATAAAAAAATGATATAAATGAGATATCGCTGTAATCGTACTGACCCGAAGAATAAAACTGCTTTATCAATTTTACCAAACGCGGAACGGTATAAACGCCTCCCCCAAAAGAAATTAATGAATAGCTGGTTTTTGGTCATTCTGACTCACAAAAATCGGAATAAAAAGCGATCAAAAAATCTCCCGTGCCCGAACAAGTTACCAATAAAAACGTCAACTCGTCCCACAAAAAACAAGACCTCACATGACTCTGTGGACTCAAATATGGAAAAATTATAGCTCTCAAAATGTGGTAATGCAAAAAATATTTTTTGCAATAAAAAGCGTCTTTCAGTGTGTGACGGCTGCCAATCATAAAAATCCGCTAAATAACCCGCTATAAAAGTAAATCAAACCCCCCTTCATCACCCGCTTAGGCTACGTTCACATTTGCGTTGTGCGCCGCAGCGTCGGCGACGCAACGCACAACGCAGGAACAACGCATGCACAACGCTGCGTTTTGCGACGCATGCGTCCTTTTTTTGCTTGATTTTGGACGCACAAAAAATGCAACTTGCTGCGTCCTCTGCGCCATGACGCGTGCGCCGCAGTGACGCATGCGTCGCAAAACGCAAGTGCAACGCATGTCCATGCGCCCCCATGTTAAATATAGGGGCGCATGACGCATGCGGCGACGCTGCGGCGCCCGACGCTGCGGCGCAGAACGCTAATGTGAACGTAGCCTTAGTTAGGGAAAAATTTAAAAAATTTAAAAAATGTATTTATTTCCATTTTCCCATTAGGGTTAGGGCTAGGGTTAGGGTTAGGGCTAGGGTTAGGGTTATGGTTAGGGTTATGGTTGGGGCTAGGGTTGGGGCTAGGGTTAAGGCTACATTTAGGGTTGGGGCTAAAGTTAGGGTTAGGGTTGGGGCTAAAGTTAGGGTTAGGGTTTGGATTACATTTGCGGTTGGGAATAGGGTTGGGATTAGGGTTAGGGGTGTGTCTGGGTTAGAGGTGTGGTTAGGGTTAACGTTGGGATTAGGGTTAGGGGTGTGTGTGGATTAGGGTTTCAGTTATAATTGGGGGGTTTCCACTGTTTAGGCACATCAGGGGCTCTCCAAACGTGACATGGCGTCCGATTTCAATTCCAGCCAATTCTGCGTTGAAAAAGTAAAACAGTGCTCCTTCCCTTCCAAGCTCTCCCGTGTGCCCAAACAGGGGTTTATCCCAACATATGGGGTATCAGCGTACTCAGAACACATTGGAGAACAACTTTTGGGGTCCAATTTCTCCTGTTACCCTTGGGAAAATACAAAACTAGGGGCTAAAAAATAATTTTTGTGGAAAAAAAAATTATTTTTTATTTGCATGGCTCTGCGTTATAAACTGTAGTGAAACACTTGGGGGTTCAAAGCTCTCACAACACATCTAGATGAGTTCCTTAGGGGGTCTACTTTCCAAAATGGTGTCACTTGTGGGGGTTTCTACTGTTTAGGTACATTAGGGGCTCTGCAAACGCAATGTGACGCCTGCAGACCATTCCATCTAAGTCTGCATTCCAAATGGCGCTCCTTTCCTTCCAAGCCCTCCCATGCGCCCAAACGGTGGTTCCCCCCCACATATGGGGTATCAGCGTACTCAAGACAAATTGGACAACAACTTTTGGGGTCCAATTTCTCCTGTTACCATTGGGAAAATACAAAACTGGGGGCTAAAAAATAATTTTGGGGGGAAATTTTTTATTTTTTTATTTTCACGGCTCTGCGTTATAAACTGTAGTGAAACACTTGGGGGTTCAAAGTTCTCACAACACAACTAGATAAGTTCCTTGGGGGGTCTAGTTTCCAATATTGGGTCACTTGTGGGGGGTTTCTACTGTTTAGGTACATTAGGGGCTCTGCAAACGCAATGTGACGCCTGCAGACCAATCTCTCTAAGTCTGCATTGCAAATGATGCTCCTTCCTTTCCGAGCTCTGCCATGCGCTCAAACGGTGGTTCCCCCCCAGATATCAGGTATCAGCGTACTCAGGACAAATTGGACAACAATAAATAGGGTCTAATTTCTCCTGTTACCCTTGGAAAAATACAAAACTGGGGGCTAAAAAATAATTTTTGTGGAAAAAAAAAAATTTTTTATTTGCACGGCTCTGCGTTATAAACTGTAGTGAAACACTTGGGGGTTCAAATCTCTCACAGCACATCTAGATGAGTTCCTTAGGGGGTCTACTTTCCAAAATGGTGTCAATTGTGGTTTTTTTTTACTGTTTAGGTACATTAGGGGCTCTGCAAACGCAATGTGACGCCTGCAGACCATTCCATCTAAGTCTGCATTCCAAATGGCGCTCCATCCCTTCCGAGCCCTCCCATGTGCCCAAACGGTGGTTCCCCCCCACATATGGGGTATCAGCGTACTCAGGACAAATTGGACAACTTTTGGGGTCCAATTTCTCCTGTTACCCTCAGAAAAATACAAAACTGGGGGCTAAAATATAATTTTTGTGGGAAAAAATTTTTGTTTTATTTTTACGGCTCTGCATTATAAACTTCTGTGAAGCACTTGGTGGGTCAAAGTGCTCAACACACCTCTAGATAAGTTCCTTAGGGGGTCTACTTTCCAAAATGGTGTCACTTGTGGGGGGTTTCAATGTTTAGGCACATCAGTGGCTCTCCAAACGCAACATGGCGTCCCATCTCAATTCCTGTCAATTTTGCAGTGAAAAGTCAAACGGCGCTCCTTCCCTTCCGAGCTCTCCCATGCGCCCAAAAAGTGGTTTACCCCCACATATGGGGTATCAGCGTACTCAGGACAAATTGCACAACAACTTTTGTGGTCCAATTTCTTCTCTTACCCTTGGGAAAATAAAAAATTGGGGGCGAAAAGATCATTTTTGTGAAAAAATATGATTTTTTATTTTTACGGTCCTGCATTATAAACTTCTGTGAAGCACTTGGTGGGTCAAAGTGCTCACCACACATCTAGATAAGTTCCTTAGGGGGTCTACTTTCCAAAATGGTGTCACTTGTGGGGGGTTTCAATGTTTAGGCACATCAGTGGCTCTCCAAACGCAACATGGCGTCCCATCTCAATTCCTGTCAATTTTGCAGTGAAAAGTCAAACGGCGCTCCTTCCCTTCCGAGCTCTCCCATGCACCCAAACAGTGGTTTACCCCCACATATGGGGTATCAGCGTACTCAGGACAAATTGCACAACAACTTTTGTGGTCCAATTTCTTCTCTTACCCTTGGGAAAATAAAAAATTGGGGGCGAAAAGATCATTTTTGTGAAAAAATATGATTTTTTATTTTTACGGTCCTGCATTATAAACTTCTGTGAAGCACTTGGTAGGTCAAAGTGCTCACCACATATCTAGATAAGTTCCTTAGGGGGTCTACTTTCCAAAATGGTGTCACTTGTGGGGGGTTTCAATGTTTAGGCACATCAGTGGCTCTCCAAACGCAACATGGGGTCCCATCTCAATTCCTGTCAATTTTGCATTGAAAAGTCAAATGGCGCTCCTTCGCTTCCGAGCTCTGTCATGCGCCCAAACAGTGGTTTACCCCCACATATGGGGTATCGGCGTACTCAGGACAAATTGTATAACATCTTTTGGAGTCCATTTTCTCCTGTTACCCTTGGTAAAATAAAACAAATTGGAGCTGAAGTAAATTTTGTGTGAAAAAAAGTTAAATGATCATTTTTATTTAAACATTCCAAAAATTCCTGTGAAACACCTGAAGGGTTAATAAACTTTTTGAATGTGGTTTTGAGCACCTTGAGGGGTGCAGTTTTTAGAATGGTGTCACACTTGGGTATTTTCTATCATATAGACCCCTCAAAATGACTTCAAATGAGATGTGGTCCCTAAAAAAAAATGGTGTTGTAAAAATGAGAAATTGCTGGTCAACTTTTAACCCTTATAACTCCCTAACAAAAAAAAATTTTGGTTCCAAAATGGTGCTGATGTAAAGTAGACATGTGGGAAATGTTACTTATTAAGTATTTTGTGTGACATATCACTGTGATTTAATTGCATAAAAATTCAAATATGGAAAATTGCGAAATTTTCAAAATTTTCACCAAATTTCCATTTTTTTCACAAATAAACGCAGGTAATATCAAAGAAATTTTACCACTATCATGAAGTACAATATGTCACGAGAAAACAGTGTCAGAATCACCAGGATCCGTTGAAGCGTTCCAGAGTTATAACCTCATAAAGGGACAGTGGTGAGAATTGTACAAATTGCCCCGGTCCATAACGTGCAAACCACCCTTGGGAGTGAAGGGGTTAATAGTCTCCATGGGAGACTAGAAGCTGCAGTACTTTGATCACCTCTGCTACACACAGGAGATTATTAGATCGCCTGTGTGTAGCAGAAATGCTCACCTGTTATGAGCGCCGACCATGGGGCGGCACTCATAGCAATCTGGCAATGATAGCCACAGTGGTCTGCTGCAGACCTCAGGTTGTCATGCTGACACATCGGTGACCTGGGATCATGTGACGGGGTCACCGATGGGATGAGCCAGTGACACTCTACCTGTAAGCACAAGTTAAATGTTAGAGATTGACAGCGACATTTAACCAGTTAACATCCGCGGGTGTTGTGGCCACATGTCAGCTGTATAGATCAGCTGTCATGTGCCTGTAAAGGTGTGGGCTCAGCGCCGGAGCACCAAAACAGGGGGAATCCGACATGTGCATATTATTATGGCACATGTCGCAAAGGGGTTAAGTAAATCACGATATTTTGAACATTTTGTTTCCATTTTTTTACCCTTTGTATATCATTAACATGTCTATCAATCCTGTTATTTCAATAATTCCAACACTTTTCCTTCTTGGTGTTGCATTTTTAATGTTGAGGAGTGTAGTTTTTTTGTCCTATGAAAAAATATTACTACCAAATGCATTCAAAGGGGGTCTATCACCCCTGAAATGCACATTAAATTAAATTAAACAGTTAAATAGGGGACTTAGTCACTAGAAAAATCATAATTCTATGATTTTATTAATGTAGGAAAACACCTGCAAAATGTACAGTGTGAATAGTGGAGTTTACTTCCAGACTTTTTCTTAATGTAGTCATTCACATGCGGCTGCTAGTCTTTCATTCACACAGCAGTCTCATTTATAAAGTAACTGACACAGACAGTTTCTGTCTCCGTCACAGTAGCAGCTTCTTAGGTCTACCTCTTCGTAACAGACAGCACAGAATATCACAGTGATCCCTATCACAGCAGGAGGACTAGGAAAGTGACAGCACATTAATCACCAGAGCTGATAAACACATTTGTTATCGACTTATTCAATATTATCTACAAAATGTCAAAGGAGATACTGAAATGGTGAATAGAAAAGACATCAAACTTGGGAAAATGTCACATAAGCCTAAGTCATAATTTCACTGTTAGTGGATATCACTTGGGTCCAAATGGGAATGCTCAGTCAGCTGCTTAGTAGGGCCAGAAAGAAAGTTTCCAGTATGCAATAAATCCATAAGTCAAGTATACAGCTACTTTTAGAGATGCCAGAGTTACGAGTACATTTCAAGACTACCCTAAAGTTAGTGATGAACGCTATATGTCTTTATTTGAACCCAATCTTATTGTTTGATCTTAAATCTGCGGATTTATTTGATAGGTTAAGAACCAGAGGATATGAAACATAATTTCGAAAAAAGCTAAGGCTATAGCGAGACCCATATCTTGTAATTTCATTAAAGAACAACAGACCAGGGTATATGGGTGAAATATACAGAATTAGAAGACTATTTTTGCTACAACTTATAATAGACCATTTTTTAAATGGAATCTGTCACCTCATTTTGCCGCTATAAACTGCGGCCACCGCCATCAGGGGCTTATCTACAGTATTCTGTAATGCTGTAGATAAGCCCCCGATGTAACCTGAAAGATGAGAAAAACAAGTTAAATTATACTCACCCAGGGGCGGTCCAATGCGGTCCGGGTCCGGCACCTCCCATCTTCATACGGCCAGTCTCACACGTCCAGATAATTCCGGTACCGGAAAAATCGGTACCAGAGTTATCCGTGTCCGTGTGTCCGTGAGCTCACGTAGCACATCAGTGTGGCACACGTGCAGCAGCCATGTGCCGCCCGTGTGCCGACTGAATACCACACGGACCGTGCAGGAGACAGCGCTACAGTAAGCGCTGTCCCCAGCGTGGTGCTGAAGCGGCCATTCATCCCTTCTCTCCAGCAGCGTTCGCTGGAGAGAAGGAATGAAAAATCAATGTTTTTTTTTTTTTTTTGTGGTTAAAATCAAGTTCACGGCAACCTCCCCCCTCCCACCCCCTGTGCGCGCGCCCGCTGGAAATAAAATACCCACCTCCCTTGATGCTTCCTCTCAGCGCCGCAGCTTGTCCTGTATGAGCGGTCACGTGGTACTGCTCATTACAGTGATGAATATGTGGCTCCACCCCTATGGGAGGTGGAGCCGCATATTCATCACTGTAATGAGCGGCACCACGTGACCGCTCATACAGGACAAGCTGCGGCGCTGAGAGGAAGCATCGAGGGAGCTGGGTGAGTATTTTATTTCCAGCGGGCAGGCGCACAGGGGGTGGGAGGGGGGAGGTTGTCGGGAACTTGATTTTAACCACAAAAAAATTAAAAAACAAACATTTTTCATTCCTTCTCTCCAGCAAACGCTGCTGGGAAGAAGGAATGAATTCCAGCTTCAGCACCCTAAGCAGGGGACAGCGCTAACTGTAGCGCTGTTTCCTGCTTGGCACACGGACGGCACACGGACAGCATCCGCGTGCGGTACGTGTTTTACACGGACCCATTGACTTTAATGGGTCCGTGTGATCCGTGCGCTCCCACGAACACTGACATGTCTCCCTGTTTTTCAAACGGACACACGGTCCATGAAAACACGCTGACGTGCAGAAACACATTGATTTTAATGTGTCTACGTGAGTCAGTGTCTCTGGAAAAATTGTCACCACACGTACCTGAGCCACTGACGTGTGAAACTGGCCTACCATGTCGTCATCCTCCTTGCTTCTGTTGCGGCTCCGGAGCAGGCGTACTGATTTGCCTTGTTGAGGGCAGAGCAAAGTACTGCAGTGCGCAGGTACGGGGAAAGCTCAGAGAGGCCCAGCACCTGTGCACTGCAGTACTTTATGCTGCCCTCAACAGGGCAAATCAGTACACCAGCGCAGGAGCCGCAACAGAAGCAAGGAAGAGGACGTCATCGTATGAAGATGGGAGGCGCCAGACCCAGACCTGCGACGCCCATCGGACCCAGACCGCACTGGATCGCCCCTGGGTGAGTATAATCTAACTTGCTTTTCTTATCTTTCAGGTTACATTGGGGGCTTATCTACAGCATTACAGAATTACTCAGTTTTGAAGTGACTTTGGGGCTCCTATATATTATAAACCTCCAAAAGTGATACCAATTTAAAAACCGCACCCCTCAACGTATTCAAAATTGCTTTCAGTTTTTTTGTTAACCCTTCAGGTGATTTTCAGGAATTAGTGCAAAATGACATAACAAGAATGAAGTAATGTATTTTTACCATCTAAATGCTGATAATTACAGGCTGCTATAGCCATCAGACTTTAAGGCCATTTGTGACCATGAATTGGCATGGCAAACATCAGGCCCACACGATCAAGATCTCAGGGTGCTGATGGGGTTAAAGAGGAAAGCCCAACACTCTGTTAACCATCTAGATGCTGTAATCATTATTGACAGCAGCATTTAAAGGGAAGGTGCCGCATTTTATTTTTTGTATTAAAAATGATTGTTTATATAAACAATTATTTTTAATATAAATTTACATTTTTTAACTTTAACATTTTTTTTATTATTAATTTTTTTTCAGCCACTGGGCGCCGCCATTTTGCTTTGCAGGAGTGTAAGTGTAGCTGCACGACACTTACACTCTGCAAATATGGCAGCCCTGGGCATAGGAGGCTGCGGTCGGCGTCCGACCCCATTACTATCATTGTGCTTCTCCCTGCTGTGATCTGGCCACGCCCCCTGAGCTGTCCACACCACAGCAGAGGCAGGAGATCAGCGCCATCTTCCTGGAGCTCACAGTGCATCTGTGAGCTCAAGCTTCCCAGTATAATCGCAGGAGCCCTGCGGTTATAGGAGGAGGAGAAGGAGGAGACCAAGGACGGGAGGGAGAAAGGACTCAGCAGCGGAGCAGTGAAGTAAGTATCAGTGGTGAGGGGGAGAGGCAATCTAATCCTATCCTTTGTGGTGCTGACTCTGAGCTGTTATCTCCTCCAATGTGTGTTACTGTGCTGACTGTGTATCTAATCCTCTCCTGTGTGATACTGTCTGCTGAGCCATGCATCTAATCCTATCCTGTGTGATACTAACTGAGCTGTGTATCTAATCCTCTCCTGTGTGATACTTTGCTGAGCTGTGTATCTAATCCTCTCCTGTGTGATACTTTGCTGAGACGTGTATCTAATCCTCTCCTGTTTGATACTGTCTGCTGAGCCATGCATCTAATCCTATCCTGTGTGATACTGACTGAGCTGTGTATCTAATCCTCTCCTGTGTGATACTGACTGAGCCGTGTATCTAATCCTCTCCTGTGTGATGCTGACTGCTGAGCCATGTATCTAATCCGCTCGTGTGATACTGTCTGCTGAGCCATGTATCTAATCCTCTCCTGTGTGATAGTCTGTTGAGCCGTGTATCTAATCCACTCGTGTGATTCTGTCTGCTGAGCCATGTATCTAATCCTATCCTGTGTGATACTGACTGAGCTGTGTGTCTAATCCTATCCTGTGTGATACTGTCTGCTGAGCCATGTATCTAATCCTATCCTGTGTGATACTGTCTGCTGAGCCATGTATCTAATCCTACCCTGTGTGATACTGTGTTGAGATGTGTATCTAATCCTGTCCTGTGTGATATTGACTGCTGAGCTGTGTATCTAATGCTATCCTGTGTGATACTGACTGCTGAGCTGTGTATCTAATCCTCTCCCATGCACTCCTCTCCCCCGTTATGTGTGATCTATTTGGCGGTATTATGTGAGATCTATATGGCGGTATTATGTGTGCTCTATATGGCGGTATTATGTGAGAACACTGGTGGTATTATGTGAGATCTATATGGCGGTATTATGTGTGCTCTATATGGCGGTATTATGTGTGCTCTATTTGGCGGTATTATGTGAGATCTATATGGCGGTATTATGTGAGAACACTATGGCGTCGTTATTTGCGATCTATATGATGGTATTATGTGAGAACTATAGGACAGTATTATGTGTGCTCTATATGGCGGTATTGTGTGCTCTATATGGCGGTATTGTGTGCTCTGTATGGCGGTATTAGGTGAGATCTATATGTCGGTATTATGTGAGAACACTATGGCAGTATTATCTTCAGAAAGGGGACCCATTCTATGGTGGTCCTGGCTGAGCACCTGCACAGGGGTCTGGAATAATAGAGGGGGCAGCATGACCTCCAGTTCAGTGCAGTCAGGGGAAGGCTGGTGAGGCAGCTGAAGAGAGGGGTCCCATGTTTATCGTTACTATATGGCTACATTTCCTTCCCAACGTCACGCTGGACTGCGCCTGTCGCCTCGCTTTCACACATCGCCAGAACAGGATGGAGAAGACAGGAGCTGAGGAGGGGAATGGGGTCTGCATGCAAAGTCTGGATCAGAACAGGCCATCAATCCACAGAAATGTTTCCTGGATTTCTGTGGAGCAGACAAGCAGACGGTCTATCCATGTGTATAAAAGACAGCGCTCTATGTAAATCCCTGGATGCTCTGCGCACTGAACATGGTGCTGTAAGGAGGTTGCTTTCCCTGCTCCTTGCCTGGAACCACTTAGTCAGACAGCTGGGTTGTTGGACTCTTCCTCTGACAGTGCAGAGACAGTATAAATAAACCCGGCACTCAACTTGAGGTGAATTTCATAGGATTTAATAAAGAAACGTTTCGGCCTATCTGGCCTTCTTCAGTCAACGTGTAGCCGAAAGGCTTGAAGAACATGGGGCAAAATGTATTGCCAATGCTGGAAATCCTGGAATGTCACAATGAGTGACTGGCTGGCTGACAAGCGGTGGATACCGCGTCGCCTGGACTCGCTTCTACACCGCTCCTTCTTCCAAAGGCCGCTGTTTACCTACACTTTGCTCTATTGAGCCGGACACAGCGAGTTCACTCATTGTGACATTCCAGGATTTCCAGCATTGGCAATACATTTTGCCCCATGTTCTTCAAGCCTTTCGGCTACACGTTGACTGAAGAAGGCCAGATAGGCCGAAACGTTTCTTTATTAAATCCTATGAAATTCACCTCAAGTTGAGTGCCGGGTTTATTTATACTGGTTATGGTGTGGGATCCTACCCGAGCACCCTCACTCGATAGTGCATACAGTTCTTTATTTAGTGCAGAGACAGTGACTGTGCAGCCCTGATGACCGCAGTGACAAGCAAAGATCCCTGTGTGTGATAAGTAACTGCCCAGTGTGTGTGTGACACCGTTACTACAGAGAGACTGTCAGCCTGGTGCACAGAGGCTCTTGCAGCAGCGACGGAGACTGTGCTATTTCCTGGTTCCAGTTTCACTTTGAGAAGAACAGGCTGCAAAGGTTTAACCCCGGAGTCTCCAGGAGTCTCCAGTTCTCAGAAGACAGGAAAGACTTCAGACTTTTCAAGTGCTGTTGGTGACTGTACCCACATTGGAATAAGGACCCTTCAGTCAGGACCTCCCTGGACTGATAAGTTACAAGAACACTCGTTAACCCTTTTGTTTCCGTTTAACTGTTTATTATTGTTTTACCTCTATTAACCCCCCGTTTACTCCCTGCGAGGAGAATCTACTCCTGATTCCCCTCAACAGTTGGTCTGTCTGTTCCGTGGTGACATACGCAACCCTTCACTCTATTACACTTGGCGTAGTCGGCAGGATGTCACACGGTAGCGCGGAAGGGGCAGACCAAGCAGTTGAGGGAGGTCCCAGGTCTAGCATCTCCCTGGGAGCCATGTTAGCTAACCTGCCAAAATTTTCAGGGAGTAATGTCATGTTGTGGGGTTGGACGGAGCACATCCGAGGGATGATGCGGATGCATCCTATGACACCGGCTCTGCAGGCGGAAATAGCTGTGATGGCCCTAGAGGGGGATGCACGGGACTCTGTTATGCTCAGACCCCCCCAGGCGAGAGATACCCTGGACAAAGTATTACGTATACTTGAGGAGACGCATGGGGACCCCACTGACGTAGGGGAGCTGCGCATGCGACTGTTCCACCGGGTACAAAGAGAGGGGGAGACCGTGACTCAATATATGAACGCACTGCAAGAGCTTCATACTGCCATTATACGGAAGGACGGCGTAGGTGTGGGGACAGTTGACGTTGTGCTGCGAGACCAACTGGTGACAGGCTTGCGAGACGTGTTGATGAAACAGGCCCTGCGAGAGCGCATGCGCGTAAAGCTAGATATGACTTTCTCTGAGGTCGGGAGTGAGGCACGCACGCGCGAGCAAGAGCAAGGGGTGGTAGGGCCAGTGGGAAAGGTATGGAGCAGGGAGGTAACAGCCCCTCAATGGGTAGAAGACTTGAAGAAGGAGGTTAAGCGAGTCCGTGAGGAAGTGGCTGAATATAGGAAGATCCGTGCTGCAGAGTACAGCCCTCCGGTGCGAGAAAGAGAGACCGCCCCCCAAAGTGAGACTAGTGCCGCTCGGCGAAGACGACTGCCTAGATGCTACACCTGCGGAGCACCCAGTCACAATGAAGAGGAGGCGATGTGGACCCGAGATTTCCAGCTGAAGATAAGAAGAATCTGGGAGGAGATTGAGAGTCTGGGGAAAGCCCTTACTGCCGTTTTGGGGACCAGCGGCATACCCCGAGGTAACATGCGGAAGCCGCCAGAAAGAGATAGAGGAGAGGTGCGCAGCATGAAGAAGGCTTCGGTGGTGGCCCCAGAGCGTAACTCCATATCCTGGGGTGAAGAGCAACCGCAGATGAGAGATGTCCCCCGCCGAGGTCGACAAACCAGACTGAAGCGCCCTCCAGACCGACGCAGACGTGAGTGCTGGTCGTGCAGAAAGGTGGGACACATGTCAAGAAATTGCCCTACCCGAGAAGAGCGGTGGCAGAGATCCGCTCACCCCTCTGAGGGTCCTGCTAACTGGAGGGAACGTCACCCCTGGAGGGAATGGTACGGCAGGAAGAGAAGAGTTCCACCTAGGACAAGACAGTATCACAATGTCGGATGCCAAGGAGAGGTGGAGAAGGTGTCAAGCATCTCTGGTGAAATGACTGCACTGTCCCAATACGTAAAGGCGAACCTGGTGGATCTACAGCCTGGGTCTGAAGGTTTTGTTAGTGAGACTCAGTCCGGAGGAAAGAAAGTGACGTTCACTCAAGAAGACCACCGAAGTGCTTTACTACCTTGCCCAGCACGAGTTCCCGAAGAGGGAGAGAAAGTGCCAAGTGTTCCTGCGACACTCGTTTTCAAGGCCCGAGCCGATGAGAAGGAGGAACCACTGATGTCGTCCCCTGAGGTGAAGAATGTGCTGGCTGTCAGCTCACCAGTTCCTGATCGGACAGGGGAAATGCAGCAGCTGTGTGAGACAGGGCGTGTGACTGAGAAGCCCTGGGAAATGATGCCCGCAGAGCCCGGCGCAGGTGACAAAGAGTCCGGCCTGCATGTTCTTAATTCATCTGACTCAAGCTTTGGCGAGAATGCTCCTGTCAAAGAGAGGGGGAGCTATGGAGAATAATTGCTTGTACTAAGCCCCCAAACTGAGGAGCCCGAACAAGAAGTCCCTAAAGTTTCCGATAACGACAAGGGGGAGGATGAATCATCTACGCAGACATCTTCTAGCGGCAAAGCTAAGAAGAAGAAGAAGAAAAAGAAGAAGACAGCAGTTGTTGATGAAGCAGAGAAAGCATATCTCAACCTGACTGATGAGCAGCTCCTAAACCATTTAGTCTGGGAGTATGTACAAGAAGAAAGGCAGAAGGAGATGCGAGAATCGCAGGTATCTGACTCCCCTCCAAAGAACAAAGAGAAGCACGAAGAGTCCTCGCCCGTGGAATGGCGAGCTTTAAGAGAGGGGGAATGTAAGGAGGTTGCTTTCCCTGCTCCTTGCCTGGAACCACTTAGTCAGACAGCTGGGTTGTTGGGGGGAAGACTTTCTGCCCTGGACAGAGGGGACGTGGTGACTGCTGGGAAAAGAGAGGGGAGTGGTCAGAAAAGTGCGGGAGAGAGAGCGCGCCAGAGAGGGGACAACGTGCCAGAGAGAAAGCAGGCTGCAGCGCCGCGCTCCCCATGGCAGAGTGCTCCCCGTGAGGGCACTAAGGCTGGAGTGAGAGTGGGGACTTGGAAGCCTCCATAATCTGAGAAGACTCTTTCTCTGACAGTGCAGAGACAGTGACTGTGCAGCCCTGATGACCGCAGTGACAAGCAAAGATCCCTGTGTGTGATAAGTAACTGCCCAGTGTGTGTGTGACACCGTTACTACAGAGAGACTGTCAGCCTGGTGCACAGAGGCTCTTGCAGCAGCGACGGAGACTGTGCTATTTCCTGGTTCCAGTTTCACTTTGAGAAGAACAGGCTGCAAAGGTTTAACCCCGGAGTCTCCAGGAGTCTCCAGTTCTCAGAAGACAGGAAAGACTTCAGACTTTTCAAGTGCTGTTGGTGACTGTACCCACATTGGAATAAGGACCCTTCAGTCAGGACCTCCCTGGACTGATAAGTTACAAGAACACTCGTTAACCCTTTCGTTTCCGTTTAACTGTTTATTATTGTTTTACCTCTATTAACCCCCCGTTTACTCCCTGCGAGGAGAATCTACTCCTGTTAATAAATTCCCCTCAACAGTTGGTCTGTCTGTTCCGTGGTGACATACGCAACCCTGCACTCTATTACAGTGCCCCCCCATAGACCTGCACACTGCTCTCCTGAAATACTCTGTGCTGCTGTCACCCTGCTCCCTCCACCACATATCTCCCAGAATCCTTGCTGCTTGCCATCCTCGGTGACTGTCTACTTGTCAGTATAACTTTGCAGTCACCAACAAAATGGCTGCTCACTGGGTTCCTGAATATCATCCTCTCTTATCCCTTAGCAAACACCCAGGAGGGGAGGAGAGGAGACATCACACACATGTCAGCAGACTCCGCCCATAATTACTGCAGTGCTGTAATGTGAGCTAGTTGTACACTAAGTTTTTGTCAAATTTCATTAGCTGCTCCCCCTAGTGTTTAAAAGTGGAAATGTCAAACCTTTTAAAATTATTTTTCATATTTTACTAAATTATAAACAAATTATAATATTTTTTAAGAAAATGTAAACATTAATTCTTTACATTTTTTCAATCACTGGAAAAAAAAAATTTGATGGCACCTTCCCTTTAAGGAGTTAAATGGCTATAGTTGGTACCAACACTGATAATGGCTAATGCAGCAAGTTGTCAGCTACAGTGTACAGTCAACAGCTGCTGGATTGTCACCTGTCGGGGGATGCTATTCTCTTATATTGCAGGTCAGTAAAAATACGTGTTAGTGGTCACTAAGGGGTTAATGTACAGTGGGTACGGAAATTATTTATACCCCTTTAAATTTTTCACACTTTGTTTCATTGCAGCCATTTGGTAAATTCAAAAAAGTTCTTTTTTTCTCATTAATGTACTCTCTGCACCCCATCATGACTGAAAAAAAACAGAAATGTAGTAATTTTTGCAAATTTATTAAAAAAGAAAAACTGAAATATCACATGGTCATAAGTATTCAGACCCTTTGCTCAGTACTGAGTAGGAGCACCCTTTTGAGCTAGTACAGCCATGAGTCTTCTTGGGAATGATGCAACAAGTTTTTCACTCCTGGATTTGGGGAACCTCTGCCATTCTTCCTTGCAGATCCTCTCCAGTTCCGTCAGGTTGGATGGTGAAAGTTGGTGGACAGCCATTTTCAGGTCTCTCCAGAGATGCTCAATTGGGTTTAGGTCAGAGCTCTGGCCGGGCCATTGAAGAATGGTCACAGAGTTGTTCTGAGTCTACTACTTTGTTATTTTAGCTGTGTGCTTAGGGTCATTGTCTTGTTGGAAGGTGAACCTTCGGCCAAGCACTCTGGAAGGGGTTTTCATCCAGGATATCTCTGTACTTGGCTCATTCATGTTTCCTTCAATAACAATCAGTCGTCCTGTCTTTGCAGCTAAAAAACACCCCCATAGCATGATGCTGCCACCACCATGTTTCACTGTTGGGATTGTATTGGGCAAGTGATGAGCAGTGCCTGGTTTTCTCCACACATACCACTTAGAATTATCACCAAAAAAGTCTATCTTCATCTCATCAGACCAGAAAATGTTATTCCTCATAGTCTGGGAGTCATTCATGTGTTTTATAGCAAACTCTTTGCGGGCTTTCATATGTCTTTCACTGAGGAGAGGCTTCTGACAAGCCACTCTGCCATAAACGCCCGACTAGTGGAGGGCTGCATTGATAGCTGACTTTGTGGAACTTTCTCCCATCTCCCTACTGCATATTTCTGGAGTTCAGCCACAGTGATCTTGGGGTTCTTCTTTACCTCTTTCACCAAGGCTCTTCTCCCACAATTGCTCAATTTGACTGGACGGCCAGGTCTAGGAAGACTTCTGGTGGTCCCAAACTTCTTCCATTTTAGGATTATGGAGGCCACTGTGCTCTTAGGAACCTTGAGTACTGCAGAAATTCTGTTGTAACCTTGGCCAGATCTGTGCCTTGCCACAATTCTGTCTCTGAGCTCCTTGGCAAGTTCCTTTGACCTCATGATTCTCATTTGGTCTGACATGCACTGTGAGGTATAATGTAGACAGGTGTGTTCCTTTCCAAATCAAGTTTTATCAGTTTAATTAAACACAGCTGAACTCGAATGAAGGAGCAGAACCAGTGTCGGACTGGGGTGCCAAGGGCCCACCAGTAACAATGACTTTGGGGGCCCACTTTTCACCTGTATACAAATATTACACTACCCTTGTTCACAAATTTACCTATATCTCTATATAATAATAAATTGGGCAGTTTGGTTAATGAATGATGAGATGCTGCTTTTTTCTGTACAGAGTAAATCATGTGAATTATACCATGTACTACCCATATATTGGGGTCTGCACAGGGGCCCTCCGGGGGATTCCCCTGTTCCCCTATGGGCCAGTCCGAGCCTGACCTGATTAGAACCATCTTAAAGGGCCACTGTCACCCCCTCCAGCCATTATAAACTAAAAGAGCCACCTTGTGCAGCAGTAATGCTGCAGTCTAACAAGGTGGCTCTTTTAGTTTTTGATTCAGTTATTCCCTCAATAAAGCGTTTTAAAATTTGTACAAAATAACCTGTCCTTAGACCTGGAGGCGGTCCGAAGCTTCCTCTGTGAATCTCCCAACGGCCGTCACTCTTCTCTTCTGGGGATGTGGTCGCCGCCCCCTGCGCGCTTTCTTCTTATATCCGGCGCCTGCGCTGTGCGTGCCTGCCTGGGGCAGGCGCAGTCTTCATTGTCCTTCATAGGTCAGATGCAGGGTGCCTGACTGCGCCTGTGTGGGCAGTGCGGCCACCCTGTTACTGAATCCCCGCCCCGCACTGTGTTATTCATTATGCACAGTGCGGGGCTGGGGTTCCTGGGCATGCGCACTGCACTGTTTAGACGCTCCCCCGGTCCCCCGCCTTCCAGCGTTGCCGTAATATACAGGTTTCCTTGCCAGCGTTTGGAATGAAGCAGCCGTAAATTACAACGCTGGAAGGCGGGGGACCGGGGGAGCGTCTGAACAGCACAGTGCGCATGCCCAGGAATACCAGCCCCGCACTGTGCATAATGAATAACACAGTGCGGGGCGGGGATTCAGCAATAGGGTTGCCGCACTGCCGGCACAGACGCAGTCAGGCACTCTGGATCTGAGCAATGAAGGACAATGAAGACTGCGCCTGCCCCAGGCAGGCACGCACAGCGCAGGCGCCGGATTTAAGAAGAAAGCGCGCAGGGGGCAGCGACCACATCCCCAGAAGAGAAGAGTGACGGCCGTTGGGAGATTCACAGAGGAAGCTTCGGACCGCCTCCAGGTCTAAGGACAGGTTATTTTGTACAAATTTTAAAACGCTTTATTGAGGGAATAACTGAATCAAAAACTAAAAGAGCCACCTTGTTAGACTGCAGCATTACTGCTGCACAAGGTGGCTCTTTTAGTTTATAACGGCTGGAGGGGGTGACAGTGGCCCTTTAAGGAGGATCACAAGGAAATGGACAGCATGTGACTTAAATATGAGTGTCTGAGCAAAGGGTCTGAATATTTATGTGATATTTCAGTGAAAAAAAGTGAACTTTTTTTAATTTACCAAATGGCTGCAATGAAACAAAGAGTGAAAAATGTAAAGGTGTCTGAATACTTTCTGTACCCACTGTATTCATGCTATTACACTATTTTCAAATATAATATAAGGGTAACACCTCTATGTCACAATTTAGTTGGGCATAAAATGTACAAGGAGAAAAGAGAGACCAAAAAGGTAATAATAATTAAATCTAGGTATATATACTTTGTAAATATTTGATGGTGTCAGTGTGGACAAAAGTGGAAAAAAGCACTCAGATTTGAAGAAAAACCAGCAAAGAACCGAGAACGGATTTGAACAGCAAGTTCAAAAAATAAGGGCAATGAAAAAAGTATTATGACTAAAATAGCCTTTATTGAATAGTATAAGGGCAAGTGGTGACACAGGAGGAGCACACAAAAAATAAAAATTATTAAAATGGAAAATCAGATGTAAATGAACACAGCCTCAAATTGTTAAATCAATCAAATCACTTGTGACAGTGTCAATTAATAATCTATACTCATGATACCATATATATGAGCAGATAATGAAAGAATTAGCGGTAGAACAGGTAACGTATATAAGTTTACAAGAGATGTACTAGTGTTGCTAAGAGAACCTATAAAGTGCGGAGTGCCATCAGCAGATAAAGTACATATATAATATAGTGTTCAGTATTGCAGCGCCGCAATCACAAGCATATACAAGGTATATGAAAAAATATCTTGTAATATACAATCAACAGATGTCCAAATACCCCATAAGTGAGGTGGTACATTAAGAAATAAGTAGTATCCTTATATTTAAAAATGTATATGTAATTGCTATGAGAAGCTAGATATATTGATCAAAGGATGCAATAGATATACTGTACAGACCAAAAGTTTGGACACCTTCTAATTTAAAGATTTTTCTGCATTTTCATGACTATGAAAATTGTACATTCACACTGAAGGCATCAAAACTATGAATTAACACATGTGGAATTATATACTTAACAAAAAAGTGTGAAATAACTGAAATTATGTCTTATATTCTAGGTTCTTCAAAGTAGCCACCTTTTGCTTTGATGACTGCTTTGCACACTCTTGGCATTCTCTCGATGAGCTTCAAGAGGTAGTCACCGGGAATGGTCTTCCAACAATCTTGAAGGAGTTCCCAGAGATGCTTAGCACTTGTTGGCCCTTTTGCCTTCACTCTGCTGTCCAGCTCAGCCCAAACTATCTGGTGACTGGTCTGGTGACTGTGGAGGCCAGGTCATCTGGAGTAGCACCCCATCACTCTCCTTCTTGGTCAAATAGCCCTTACACAGCCTGGAGGTGTGTTTGGGGTCATTGTTCTGTTGAAAAATAAATGATGGTCCAACTAAACGCAAACCGAATGGAATAGCATGCTGCTGCAAGATGCTGTGGTAGCCATGCTGGTTCAGTATGCCTTCAATTTTGAATAAATCCCCAACAGTGTCACCAGCAAAGCACCCCCACACCATCACACCTCCTCCTCCATGCTTCACAGTGGGAACCAGGCATGAGTCCATCCGTTCACCTTTTCTGAGTCGCACAAAGACACGGTGGTTGGAACCAAAGATCTCAAATTTGAACTCATCAGACCAAAGCACAGATTTCCACTGGTCTAATGTCCATTCCTTGTGTTCTTTAGCCCAAACAAGTCTCTTCTGCTTGTTGCCTGTGCAGCGCCCCAGAGTCCTGGTTGTTGCAGTAATGTCACTCTCCCACCAGGGTACTAAAGGAGTTCACCTTGCCAGGTATCACAAGTCACACACTACACTTCACACTCCAGTCCACCAGGGGGAGCCTTGCTTCTATCTATTAGGGCACTCCTCACACACGGGTAAAACTGGTGGGTTGGATAGGAAGTTAGTCAGAAGCTGCCTGTGTTCGACCCAGAGAGGACCTGTCAGGGGTGGGATCCTGACAGCGGCCTAGCACAAGATAGAACGTTACGGAGCTGCGCCTGCACCCATTGCGGCAGCATCCTAAGAAAGGACAAGAATAGAATTGTATTGTGGAGAGTGAGAGGCGAGATCACAGCACACGGAGATAATACCGGGAGGAGTTCTGCCCCAAGATCGGCAGCCTCCTTCTGAGGCGCGTAGCCGGTGGCCGGAACACCGAGGGAGTAATAGGCTCTACGCATTACTTCAGAGACCGGCAGGACAGTCAATTCCAAGTTGGTTGCCTGACCTTAATACCTAAGAAGACACGGAGGCAAATTGTGGGAGAGGGGCGTCACTAGGGTCCCTATAAATAAGCTCCAGGCCTACCCCGTCATACAGGTTGTCCTATCCATACAATCTGGGGGACAGAGAGAGAGAGAACATCAGAAATATCCACGAAAGTTGTGAGGACTATCCCATGGTGCTCAGCAGGGAGGTACTACAACACACAGGCGCTAGTAGGAAGGCTACTGATTTCCACCTGGACAAGGGGACTCTGGATGTGCCTTCAGACCGGCCGGACTCAGCCTACCCTGTGATCTGTGCTCTGGACTGTGGACGCTGGAGTCTTCAGTAAAAGGTAAAGAGACTGCAACCTTTGTGTCCTCATTATTCACTGCGCCTTACAACGTCGACCATCACCACCTACACATCTGGGAAGCCCTGGGGACATACTTCACCTGTGGGAAGGTATACCATCTAGCTGCCAATCCATCACCCCAGCGGACCCTTAAGCAGCGTCGGCCACCCTGACCGAATACCACAGGTGGCGTCACGAATACCAAACAAACTTCACCTTTAATTGGATGCCCCTCAGAAGGGCCACGGACTGGGTCGGGCCACCATGACATCCCCAGAAACGAGAGAGACCCGGTACCGAGTACCCCATTGCCCTTGACATGGGGGCACTCCACCTGTCCTTAGCAGTAGTTTCCTAGCAGCTATTTTACCATGAAGGCCTGCTGCACAAAGTCTCCTCTTAACAGTTGTTGTAGAGATGTGTCTGCTGCTAGAACTCTGTGTGGCATTGACCTGGTCTCTAATCTGAGCTGCTGTTAACCTGCGATTTCTGAGGCTGGTCACTTGGATTAACTTATCCTCAGAAGCAGAGGTGACTCTTGGTCTTCCTTTCCTGGGGCGGTCCTCATGTGAGCCAGTTTCTTTGTAGCGCTTAATGGTTTTTGCCACTGCACTTGGGGACACTTTCAAAGTTTTCCAAATTTTTCGGACTGACTGACCTTCATTTCTTAAAGTAATGATGGCCAATCATTTTTCTTTACTTAGAATTTGTATTATGGCAAGAAAAAAAGCAGCTAACAGCCTATTCAGTAGGACTATCAGCTGTGTATCCACCAGACTTCTGCACAACACAACTGATGGTCCCAACCCCATTTATAAGGCAAGAAATCCCACTTATTAAACCTGACAGAGTACACCTGTGAAGTGAAAACCATTCCCGGTGACTACCTCTTGAAGCTCATCAAGAGAATGCCAAGAGTGTGCAAAGCAGTTATCAAAGCAAAAGGTGGCTACTTTGAAGAACCTAGAATATAAGACATAATTTCAGTTGTTTCACACTTTTTTGTTAAGTATATAATTCTACATGTGTTAATTCATAGTTGTGATGCCTTCAGTGTGAATGTACGATTTTCATTGTCATGAAAATACAGAAAAATCTTTAAATGAGGTGTGTCCAAACTTTTGGTCTGTACTGTATATGGAGACAGAAAGGAATTAGAGGTCCTCTTATAGGGCAGTAAAGTATCATAAAAAGGAAAAGCGCTTTAGTGTCTAGAAACTTGTCTCATCCCAGATTCATACATCCGAGTTTCAAGGTTTGGGTATGGAAACCGATGCATTCACCGGCCCTGGGTCTCCTGACCTGTACACAACAGCGAGACTAAATGGATGTTTGGATCCACCTGCGTGTTACTCTGGGGCTTACCCAAAGGTAAAATTGAGGCCAGATGAAAATACAGAAAGCCTCTCATGTCTAAAAGAAAAACTAGTTGCTCAAATAATATTTGTATATGATTAGTAATATTGTCTAAGGGGTAACGTTTCTCCTTATGGAGAGTGACATACCAGCTGGCTTGTCAAGGTAAGGAGGCTTATTCGCCGTGCAATGCTCCTCTGGGAATTTAAATATGCAAATTGCCTCTGCTGAAAAAAAGAGGACTTAACTCTATAGCGCCACCTATTGGAAGTAGCGATCCTACAAGTCACAATCAACCCTTTAACGAGTCGTGCAATATGACTTAGGATAAAAGCCAAATCAGTATCTCAATTCGCAGACACGGTGTTTCGGGCTGTTGGCAATCGTCAGTGCGAAGCATGAGAACTGATTTGGCTAGGTGAGAGGCTCTGGACTGGGGTCTAAGGAGTAACGTTTCTCCTTATGGAGAGTGACATACCAGCTGGCTTGTCAAGGTAAGGAGGCTTATTCGCCGTGCAATGCTCCTCTGGGAATTTAAATATGCAAATTGCCTCTGCTGAAAAAAAGAGGACTTAACTCTATAGCGCCACCTATTGGAAGTAGCGATCCTACAAGTCACAATCAACCCTTTAACGAGTCGTGCAATATGACTTAGGATAAAAGCCAAATCAGTATCTCAATTCGCAGACACGGTGTTTCGGGCTGTTGGCCCTCGTCAGTGCGAAGCATGAGAACTGATTTGGCTAGGTGAGAGGCTCTGAACTGGGGTCTAAGGGGTAACGGGGCAATTTGCATATTTAAATTCCCAGAGGAGCATTGCACGGCGAATAAGCCTCCTTACCTTGACAAGCCAGCTGGTATGTCACTCTCCATAAGGAGAAACGTTACCCCTTAGACCCCAGTCCAGAGCCTCTCACCTAGCCAAATCAGTTCTCATGCTTCGCACTGACGAGGGCCAACAGCCCGAAACACCGTGTCTGCGAATTGAGATACTGATTTGGCTTTTATCCTAAGTCATATTGCACGACTCGTTAAAGGGTTGATTGTGACTTGTAGGATCGCTACTTCCAATAGGTGGCGCTATAGAGTTAAGTCCTCTTTTTTTCAGCAGAGGCAATTTGCATATAGTAATATTGTGTAACTTTCCACAGTATCTACTTTTCAACTCTGGTTTCTTACTTCAGCCGCCATGTTTTTTTCTATTGCAAAGCTACAGCTTTCATGACTTAGTGCTCTGTGAATCAACAGAAGAAGCTGTATGTGTGGATTCAGTATACGAAAGACGGAGTCAATACTATCTGAGCGCAGATCCTTTAGATCAGGGATGGGCAGTTAATTTTCCTAAAGGTCCAAATGTGATACTGTGACTGTTGTGGAGACCGAGCCAACCTGCAAAAATTAATTATGCTTATTATTGCTTTATATTAATTTTTATCACTTAATATTGAGCAGAATTAAGTCTGTTGACTAGCTGTTACTGTTAATACACGTTACGATAGGGCTTATTGCAACTTGTACGCTTACCTGTAGCAGCTAGTCCTGCCATATAATTGAATCCTTTTTATAAAGTTTATAAATTGTACTACTCCTGCTATTCAGCCTGTGTATGTTGAGTAACGTCTTCCGATACCAAATGATGCCTTTACAGTCCCCACACACAGTATAATGTCTCCACACAAATCTCCAAACAGTATGATCTCCCATCACACACTGTCACCACAAAGAGCCCCCGCACAGTATGATGTCCCCACAAAGTCCTCACACAGTATAATGTACCCACACAGCCCCCCTACATGGCATGCTGTCCCCACACAGGCACACTACAAATTATTATATGCACACACAGCCCCCTTGCACAGTAGTATGTCCCCACACAGCCCCCACACTCAGAATGATGTCCCCACACAGCCCTCTTACACAGCATTATATCCCGACTCAGAATGAAGTCCCCACATTGGCCCCTTGCACAGCATTATGTCCCCACACAGCCCATAGTGAGAATGATATCCCCACACTACCCCCATACACAGTACTATGTCCACACAAAGCCCCCCACTCAAAATGATGTCCCCACACAGCACCCTTACACAGTAATGTGTCCGCACACAGCTCCCCACTCAGAATGATGTCCCCACACAGCACCCTAACACAGTAATATGTCCCCACACATCTCCCCACTCAGAGTGATGTCCCCACACAGCACTCTAGCACAGTAATATGTCCCCACACAGCTCCTCACTCAGAATGATGTCCCCACACAGCACTCTAACACAGCAATATGTCCCCACACAGCTCCCCACTCAGAATGATGTCTCCACACAGCACAACCACTCCCCCTCCTGCAGAATGATGTCCCCACACAGCACTCTAGCACAGTAATATGTCCCCACACAGCTCCTCACTCAGAATGATATCCCCCACACTACCCCCTTACACAGTACTATGTCCACACAAAGCCCCCCACTCAAAATGATGTCCCCACACAGCACCCTTACACTGTAATGTGTCCCCACACAGCTCCCCACTCAGAATGATGTCCCCACACAGCACCCTAACACAGTAATATGTCCCCACACATCTCCCCACTCAGAGTGATGTCCCCACACAGCACCCTAACACAGTAATATGTCCCCACACAGCTCCCCACTCAGAATGATGTCTCCACACAGCACAACCACTCCCCCTCCTGCAGAATAATGTCCCCACACAGCACTCTAGCACAGTAATATGTCCCCACACAGCTCCTCACTCAGAATGATGTCCCCACACAGCACTCTAACACAGCAATATGTCCCCACACAGCTCCCCACTCAGAATGATGTCTCCACACAGCACAACCACTCCCCCACCTGCAGAATGATGTCCCCACACAGCACTCTAGCACAGTAATATGTCCCCACACAGCTCCTCACTCAGAATGATGTCCCCACACAGCACTCTAACACAGCAGTATGTCCCCACGCAGCTCCCCACTCAGAATGATGTCCCCACACAGCACTCTAACACAGTAATATGTCCCCACACAGCTCCTCACTCAGAATGATGTCCCCACACAGCACTCTAACACAGTAATATGTCCCCACACAGCTCCTCACTCAGAATGATGTCCCCACACAGCACCTTAACACAGAAATATGTCCCAACACAGCTCCTCACTCAGAATGATGTCCCCATACAGCACTCTAGCACAGTAATATGTCCCCACACAGCTCCTCACTCAGAATGATGTCCCCACACAGCACTCTAACACAGCAATATGTCCCCACACAGCTCCCCACTCAGAATGATGTCTCCACACAGCACAACCACTCCCCCTCCTGCAGAATGATGTCCCCACACAGCACTCTAGCACAGTAATATGTCCCCACACAGCTCCTCACTCAGAATGATGTCCCCACACAGCACTCTAACACAGTAATATGTCCCCACACAGCTCCTCACTCAGAATGATATCCCCACACTACCCCCTTACACAGTACTATGTCCACACAAAGCCCCCCACTCAAAATGATGTCCCCACACAGCACCTTTACACAGTAATGTGTCCCCACACAGCTCCCCACTCAGAATGATGTCCCCACACAGCACCCTAACACAGTAATATGTCCCCACACATCTCCCCACTCAGAGTGATGTCCCCACACAGCACGCTAACACAGTAATATGTCCCACACACAGCTCCCCACTCAGAATGATGTCTCCACACAGCACAACCACTCCCCCTCCTGCAGAATGATGTTCCCACACAGCACTCTAGCACAGTAATATGTCCCCACACAGCTCCTCACTCAGAATGATGTCCCCACACAGCACTCTAACACAGCAATATGTCCCCACACAGCTCCCCACTCAGAATGATGTCTCCACACAGCACAACCACTCCCCCTCCTGCAGAATGATGTCCCCACACAGCACTCTAGCACAGTAATATGTCCCCACACAGATCCTCACTCAGAATGATGTCCCCACACAGCACTCTAACACAGCAGTATGTCCCCACGCAGCTCCCCACTCAGAATGATGTCCCCACACAGCACTCTAACACAGTAATATGTCCCCACACAGCTCCTCACTCAGAATGATGTCCCCACACAGCACTCTAACACAGTAATATGTCCCCACACAGCTCCTCACTCAGAATGATGTCCCCACACAGCACCCTAACACAGAAATATGACCCAACACAGCTCCTCACTCAGAATGATGTCCCCATACAGCACCCTAACACAGTAATATGTCCCCACACAGCTCCTCACTCAGAATGATGTCCCCACACAGCACCCTAACACAGTAATATGTCTCCACGCAGCTGCCCACTCAGAATGATGTCTCCACACAGCACAACCACTCCCCCTCCTACAGAATGATGTAATGAAAAGACCTACTTACCTCCCCCGATTCTCTTGCTGCTCTGCTCTGCGCTGTATACTGTGGCACAGCTGGCGTAATGTAGTAACGTCATCATACCTGCTATGCTCTCAGATATACAAGCTCAATTATTATAGAGGAAGTTGACAGTTCCCCGTTCCATCACTGTATTCACCAGAATCTACATCACAAGGATACAGAAACAGGTGAAGGTGAGATGCCAGGTATAGGAAGGGCTGCATGGTGTGGGTCGTCATCGCATATAGACTTTTGACTTTTGTGGGCTGCACTGTAAAAGCCTAATGGCCATATATAGCCCACAGGCCGCATTATACCCTATACTCCTATAGTTGCATTAATTATGGCAGCAAGATAGTAATTTCCACAAAGAATTTACTGCACTAAAAAAGAAGGATTTATTTTTCAATCTGAATTAATCTTTCAATTCAAATTCTTTATATAAAAAGGTTACACATGGCAAACTTTGGTCTTTTTTCAAGCTACTTTATTATTTATGGTATATTATTACCATAAACTGTTAAGCATCATTGTTGTTTCAGGAGACCCCGCAGTACCAAGACCTTGATGGCACATCATTTTAGGAGGGTCAGTCAGTGACTGGATGACTCATTTCTGACATCATTTCGTAAGTTTTCCTGAGGACAACAGCATTGTTGTAGGAACGTGTTTATCCTTGTCAGTCCATACAAGTTCTTCTGTTGATCACATTTTAATACTTCAAGGGTAATGCCTTGGATACAGGAAGAGATTAGATGACAGGTTCTTCTGCCTTGGGGCCAACGAACACAAAAGAAAATATCTTTATCCCACACCTGCAGAATCACATAAAAACAATGGTACAGGGCATAATGTGTAATTCCAAAAATATTACTATTTCTAGGATATTTCTAAAATTTTAGATGCTGTCATCTATTTAGTGCTTTGTTCCAATATATTACATGCTATATGATTCTACTCCAGATACAAAATGTATCTATATACTGAAATATACATACTTATAGTACATACAGTATATTTTGACAATTGTGTAGATATAGGAGGGTCAAAGGTAGTAGTAACACATCAGCCCTGGTGGGTGAAGGGGTTAAAAGGCTTTTATACCACATAAGACGACACCAGTTCCAATTAGTGGCTTTATGTTATGACTTTGAATTTTGGAGTCACAAATTCCTTTTGAAGCGGTTGTACAGGAGTATGCATATATTAGCTAAGTATATATCAAATGGCATACTATAATACATAAGGAGATCAAAGTAGAAAGTAAAATATATCTGTATTCTGGTCATTGTTGTTATTCATCCAAATTACAGTTAATCCCAACACTGACACATACACAGTGACACCATGAATACCTGCTAACCCTCTCGCACTGTCTAATGACTCACGAGAGCAAGTGTCATGAGAGTGATCACTTATCGCCAATGCCAGGCATTGCAGCAGGATGTCAGATGTACATTACAGCTGGAGGTGAGGACACTGCTCTTCTGCCATCCCCATCCCTGCAATGGACATGTATGTCATAAAGGAGGTAGCTATTCTTCACCACAGTGTAAAGTTACGTCCCTGAGCACAAATTAGTTAACCCCTTTACCCCCAAGGGTGGTTTGCATGTTAATGACCAGGCCAATTTTTACAATTATGACCACTGTCCCTTTATGAGATTATAACTCTGGAACGCTTCAAAGGATCCTGATGATTCTGACATTGTTTTCTCGTGACATATTGTACTTCATGATAGTGGTAAAATTTCTTTGATATGACTTGAGGTTATTTGTGAAAAAAACGAAATTTGGTGAAAATTTCACAATTTTCCAAATTTGAACTTTCATGCCCTTAAATTCCACAGATACGTCACGCAAAATACTTAATAAGTAACATTTCCCACATGTCTACTTTACATCAGCACAATTTTGGAACCAACATTTTTTTTTTTGTTAGGGAGTTATAAGGGTTAAAAGTTGACCCACGATTTCTCATTTTTACAACACCATTTTTCTTTTAGGGACCACATCACATTTGAAGTCACTTTGAGGGGTCTATATGATAGAAAATACCCAAAAGTGAAACCATTCTAAAAAGGGCACCCCTCAAGGTGCTCAAAACCACATTCAAGAAGTTTATTGACCCTTCAGGTGCTTCACAGGAATTTTTGTAATGTCTAAAAAAAATGGAACATTTAACTTTTTTTCACAAAAAAATAACTTCAGATTCAATTTGTTTTATTTTACCAAGGGTAACAGGAGAAATTGGACCACAAATGTTGTTGTACAATTTGTCCTGAGTACGCTGATACCCCATATGTGGGGGTAAACCACTGTTTGGGCGCATGGCAGAGATCGGAAGGGAAGGAGATCTGTTTGACTTTTTCAACGCAGAATTGGCTGGAATTGAGATCGGATGTCATGTCACGTTTGGAGAGCCCCTGATGTGCCTAAACAGTGGAAACCCCCCAATTCTACCTGAAACCCTAACCCCAACACACCCCTAAGTCTAATCCCAACCCTAACCACACCACTAACACCAACACACCCCTAATCACACCCTAACCATAACCCTAACCACACCCCTAACCCTAATCCCAACCAAAAACGTAATCCAAACCCTAACCCCAACTCTAATCCTAACTTTAGCCCCAACCATAACTTAACCCTAACCCTAATGGGAAAATGGAAATAAATACTTTTTTTATTTTATTATTTTTCTCTAACTAAGGGGGTGGTAAAGGGGGGTTTGATTTACTATTTATAGCGGGTTTTTATGTTTGGCAGCTGTCACACACTAAAAGACGTTTTTTATTGCAAAAAATAGTTTTTGCATCACCACATTTTGAGAGCTATAATTTTTCCATATTTTGGTCCACAGTCATGTGAGGTCTTGTTTTTTGCGGGACGAGTTGATGTTTTTATTGGTTCCATTTTCGGGCACGTGACTTTTTGATTGCTTTTTATTCCAATTTTTGTGAGGCAGAATGAACAAAAACCAGCAATTCATGAATTTCTTTTGGGGGAGGTGTTTATACCGTTCTGCGTGTGGTACAATTGATAAAGCAGTTAAATTCTTCAGGTCAGTATGATGACAGCGATACTTCATTTATATCATTTTTAATGTTTTGGCGCTTTTATACAATAAAAACTTTTATATAAAAAATATCTAAAGAGCTATAACTTTTTTATTTTTCTGGTGATGGAGCTATATGGCGGCTTGTGTTTTTGCAGGACAAGATGATGTTTTCGGCGGTACCACGTTTATTTATATCCATATTTTTGATCGCGTGTTATTCCATTTTTTGTTCAGTGGTATGATCATAAAGCATTTTTTTTTGCCTTTCTTTTTAATGGTGGTCACTAAAGGGGCTAACTAGTGGGACAGTTTTATAGGTCGGGTTGTTATGGACGTGGCGATAGTAAATATCTGTACTTTTAGGCTATGTGCACACGTTCAGGATTTCTTGCAGAAATTTCCTGAGCAAAACCGAACATTTTCTGCAAGAAATCCGCATGCGTTTTTTTCGCATTTTTTTCGTGTTTTTTGCGCGTTTTTTTGCGGATTTTTTGTGTTTTTTTCCAGAGATTTCCCAATGCAATAATATAGTGGGAAATCCACAAAAAATCTGCAAAATTAATGAACATGCTGCGTTTTTTACCGCGATGCGTTTTTTTCGCGGAAAAAACTCGGGAGAAGTCTCCTCACAGATCTTCGGTTCTTGACAGCCATCGGGTGTCTTTCAGGTCCAAAGAATGAGGGTTTGGCTCCGGTTCCCGGCTGGCGTAGTGTAGGCCCTGGGTCCTGACTGGTGCATGTCTGGGATTTGGGCCTTTAATGGCGTAGTCTGAACTCTGGGTCTTAAGCAGCATAGATTGGATCCTAGGGCCTTCACTGACGTAGTCTATACTCTGTGTCTGGTCTGGTGCCTCTCAGGTCCTGTCTCTTAAGCTACTTTCACACCAGGTTTTCGCCGTCAGGCTCAATCTGGCTAATTAAAAAAAAAATGGATCCGGCGAATGTTGCCACCGGATCCGTTTTTTTTCCATAGACTTATATTAGTGCTGGATTGCGCCGGATGACCTTGCATTTCGTCCAGTTTCCGCCGGATCCGGAAAATCTACCGCTTCCGATTTCTGGGAAAAACGTCCATAGCAACGTTTTTTGTCTCCGGCGAAAAAGCCGGAAGCGACGGATGCAGCGCTTCCGGCTGTTTGCTAGAATGGAAGCCTATGGGAGCCGAAAGGTGCCGGATCCGGAAAATGACGGATTCCGCCTCCGGATTCCGTTTTTTTAAACTGCGCATGCTACAACATTTTTTAATAAAATTATTTGGATATGCTAATCAGATCCGTCAAAAAAAGGGATCCGTTGCATCAGTTTTTTACAATCTGCGCCGGATCCGTTTTTTCAAACATTCGCCGGATTGTGCCTGATGCAAAAAACCTGATGTGTGAAAGTAGCCTTACCGTGCTGCCACCCGTTGGCTTACATTCCTTACTGCAGTCTGTCACCCCGGTGGCAGCATCTTCCACTGCCCATGTCTGGTCCTCCCTCCTTCCTGGCACCAAAAACCACTCTGGTTTGGCATGAAGACCCTTTATATTTAGGATCCTCATCATCAATAGCACCTGACTAGGTCTTTCATACAAATTCGTCCTCACTGCAACTCTTCCTCTTCCGGTTGGTTCTGCATGGTCCTGTTTGGATGATAGATGGCAGTCTTCACGCACCAATGATGCACAGTGCTGGTTTTTTTTAGGATTATTGTCACCTCCTCTTACAAATCCGTAACTTGTGAGATTACGTGACACATGGCCATATTAATAGTGTTGTGCTGTCTGACAAGTTAAGGGTAACTAAGTTTGTATTTATGTTAGGAGCATTAAAGGAGTTGTCCAGGTTTGAGATGAAAGGCTACAGTCACTCTATGTGACTACAGAGTTCTGAATCCTTACAGTGCATGCAATTCACGCTTTCAGGATTCTCTGGTGCTGGCGGTGAGAGCAGGAGTTCATGTAACCACAAGATTGTGATTTGCATACATGCAAGTGCCGACTAGATGTGCATTACCTTGCTCAATTCACTTGTATACTTTTGGTTACATGACCGTCCGCTCATGCCGTCGGCACCAGAGAATGCTGACAGCATACAGTGCACGCGATGTATCTACACTCACATAGTGACTGCAGACTTTCATCACAAAGCTGAATAACCCCTTTAATTATAATGTTAAGTACTGTAGCATGCCCAATGTTTAAAGTGTCTATTATGCTTACTGTCAGGATTCAGCTAGCTGCTCCAACAGTCATCACATGAACACTCATATGCAATTTTCATACTTACTGTCACGTGATAAAGCTTCTTCTTCTGTTTCTCTCAATGAAGCAAGGCTTTAGTTTTTCACTGAACATTGAGACCATTAGGATGAGCAGACTTGGCTACTCTACACCAGACAACCTCTTTAAGGCCGGGATCACACATACGCGAGATATGACCGAGTCTCGCAGGTGAAAACCCAGCTCTGGCGCCGGCACTCCTGAATGGAGCGTGCAGCTCCATGTATTGCTGTGCAGCTGCACGCTCCGCTCCGGAGTGCCGGCGCCAGAGCTGGGTTTTCACCTGCGAAACTCGGCCGTATCTCGCGTATGTGTGATTCCGGCCTATGTGTGATCACAAGGGTCCAACAATTGCGACTCCCACTGCTCATCTTAAAAATCCAAAAATGTTAACTAGACCATTCTCTCACCAGGGATAAATCTGGAAAGTGGAAGGTGTTATTTGTGAATTTCCAATTATTATTATTATAGTCAGGTGTGGATATATCATTGGTCACAAGAGGTAAGGGGACCCATGTCTACATGGCACCTGCCACCCCATCAAATACTCCCCACTCCTCATTCCCCGATGTTCCGGTGTCTTCAGTGTCTTCTGACTCTCTGTGATGTCTCAGGGCAAAGCATGCGATTATGTCACTACAGCACGCTCTCTGTGTTGAGAAGTGCAGAGAGTCAGAAAACACTGAAGAGACCAGACCAGCGGGGACAGAGAGAGGTGAGTATTTGATTATTATTGATTTTTATTATTTTTTTATGTATGGAGCAATATATGGGGCCATTATACGGTATGGAACATTATACGCGGCCATTATATACTGTATGGAGTAGTGTTGAGCATTCCGATACCGCAAGTATCGGGTATCGGCCGATACTTGCGGTATCGGAATTCCGATACCGGGATTCCGATACTTGCCGCGTATCGGATACCGGAATCGGAAGTTCCAAGATTCAAAATGCAGAAATTCAGCCAATGAGAATGATTCCAAGTGTGGGCACATCCTGTTTAGCATGGAGGGCATGAAACTACTGGCAAGGCTGTGATTGGCTGCTGAAATGATGTCATGATGCAGTTTAAAAGTCGCTGGTGCCATTTTGCGATCACTCTGCTGTGAATTCAGTTAGTGACAGGACGCTGTTTGCTGACTGAGGGACAGTTTAGAGATAGCGATTTGCTTCTTTGTGCTTTCCAAAGGCTAATTTAGCAACCGCTGTGTTCACCTACTATTCACCTTGCTTTTGCCTTGTAGCGCTGTTTTCACAGCGATCTGCAAGGTCTGTGTGTGTGTGTGTGTGAGTGCAGCCCACTCTCTAGTCTGAGTGCAGCCACATAGGCCATCCATAGCTGGTTGTATTCAGTTCAGGGAGGGTGGTTCATTGCCTCATACTGTTCTTTTTTTTTTTTTTTTTTTTCAAGTAGTGTAGTCTGCTGCTAATTTATTCAAAAAAATCCTATTAGTGTCTTTCCACCCGTCTCCAGCTAATTTGTGGAAAAACACTACATAGGATAACGTAGAGGAGGGTTTTTGGGCCTTGCAGCGCCGTTTACGGCTGTCTGCACGGTCTCCGTGTGATTGCAGCTCGCCCTGTAGTCTGTGAGCAGCCATAGCCTGGTTGTCTCCAGCTCAGGGTTGTTCACTGCGTCATACCGCCAAATCAATTTTCATTTTGTTTTAAGTAGTGCAGGCTGCTGCACATTTTTTCAAAAAATTCCTATTAGTGTCTTTCACCCCGTCTCCAGCTAATTTGTGGAAAAACACTACATAGGATAACGTAGAGGAGGGTTTTTGGGCCTTGCAGCGCCGTTTACGGCTGTCTGCACGGTCTCCGTGTGACTGCAGCTCGCCCTGCAGTCTGTGAGCAGCCATAGCCTGGTTGTCTCCAGCTCAGGGTTGTTCACTGCGTCATACCGCCAAATCAATTTTCATTTTATTTTAAGTAGTGCACGCTGCTGCACATTTTTTCAAAAAATTCCTATTAGTGTCTTTCCACCCGTCTCCAGCTAATTTGTGGAAAAACACTACATAGGATAACGTAGAGGAGGGTTTTTGGGCCTTGCAGCGCCGTTTACAGCTGTCTGCACGGTCTCCGTGTGACTGCAGCTCGCCCTGTAGTCTGTGAGCAGCCATAGCCTGGTTGTCTCCAGCTCAGGGTTCTTCACTGCGTCATACCGCCAAATCAATTTTCATTTTGTTTTAAGTAGTGCAGGCTGCTGCACATTTTTTCAAAAAAATCCTATTAGTGTCTTTCCACCCGTCTCCAGCTAACTTGTGGAAAAACACTACATAGGATAACGTAGAGGAGGGTTTTTGGGCCTTGCAGCACCGTTTACGTCTGTCTGCACGGTCTCCGTGTGACTGCAGCTCTATCCGTTGTCAGTTCAGCCCCCCAAAAATAAATAAATAATAAAGTTCACCAAACACACCAGTTACACCACTTTACATTTGTGTAGGCCACATTAGCTCATATTAAAGTCTAGTCCACACTTTAGAAAATTAGTGTTTCTTATACCTGTTAGGAGGAGTTGCTCAGGAATAAGCACACAAAGCCGTTAGTACTTTTCTGCTTATCTTTATCAGTCAACCAAGATGAAGAAGGCAGTGAGTAAGGCACGTGGGCGTGGGCGTGGGCGCGGAGCAGGGAGGGGACGTGGGGATTATGTGCCTGCTGCGGGCACCGGTGACTCATCAGCACCCACTTTCACCAGGCAACAGTCATTCATGCGCAGCTTTGTGTCAGAGCGCCGTACACCGCTGCTGCGTGAAGAACAAATTGAAGCCGTTGTCGGATGGATGGCAGCTAATGCATCAACTTCAATTAGTGCCACATCCTCTCAGACACAGAGCACTGGAGAGCAGCCATCTGTCTCTTCACCACCTGCCAAATTGCCCAGGCAGACAAAGAGCCCAGGACAGGAGCCGTCTCTACTTCTGTTCTCTGAATCTCTTGGCTTGGAAACAGGGGGCCAGCCAAGCAGCATTGGAGAAATGGAAGAAGAGGCAGGGTGCAGTGATGCCCATCAGCTTTTTCTCTCTTCCTCTGAAGAGGCGGGTGGGCCAGTGGCTCCGGTCACCACATCGCAGGCCGCATCAGCTGATGATGACACTCAGGTGCCACTTACTGGTGCGTGCTCTGCTGCTGAGACTGCCCAGGAGGAGCAGTTGGGGGCAGAGGGTAGTGTAGATGATGAGGTCCTTGACCCATCTTGGCGTGAGGGACAGGAAGGTGGTGGGAGCAGCTCTGAGGAAGAGATTCCCCGTACGGCCCAAAGAGGGAGAGGGAGGGGGAAGACTGCGGATCCTGCAGCCTCCGCTTTGGCCCCCGTTAGGAGCATGTCTCTTCCAAAAGCCAAAAAGGGCGCTCCCAAGACTTGCAGTGCCTGGTCCTTTTTTGACACAGTTGCAGATGACATTTGCTATGTCAGATGCAAGGTGTGTCATCAAAAAGTCAAAAGAGGTCGAAATGTCAGCAACCTCAATACCTCCAACATGTGGAAACATGTGCGCAACAGGCACCCGGCGGAGTTAGAAAAACACACTGAAGAGCTAGGCCAACCAACAGCGGCAGCTACCACCTCTTCAGCTCGTGTTGCCTCTTCCTCTAGCTCACACGCAGCTGGTTCGGCTTCCTCCCAGGATTGCCGTGGAAGAACCTCTGGCCCTGTTGTCCAGAGACCCACTGTAATTCCACCCGCAGCACCACTTTCCCAGTCATCCACACACTCCCAGCCCAGTCTACAGCCATCGGTAGTACAGGCATGGGAGAAAAGGCGGCCTTTCTCGTCAAACCACCCACGAGCACAGGCTCTGACTGCAGGCAGACTTCTTTCACTGGAAATGCTGTCATTCAGGCTGGTGGAGACTGACAGCTTCCGTGACTTGATGTCATTGGCAGTCCCACAGTACAATGTGCCCAGCCGCTTTTACTTCAGCAGGCAAGCCGTCCCTGCCCTGCACAAGCATGTGGAGGGACACATAAAACACGCGCTACTGAACGCCGTCAGTAGCAAGGTCCACCTCACCACCGATGTGTGGACCAGTCAACATGGACAGGGGCGATACCTTTCCCTCACTGCCCATTGGGTTAATGTCGTTGAGCCGGGTACAGACCGTGCGAGTGGCGCAGGACGTGTCCTGCCCACTCCATGGATTGCAGGAATCCATTCTGTACGCATTGACTCCTCCTCTTACACCAGTTCCTCAGAATCATCGCTGCAGGAGCCGTCACAGTCCACCTCCACATGGACCCGTGATGAACGTGTACCTGTTACGACCGACATGAGCACAGCCGTGGCCAAACGTCAACAGGCCGTCTTGAAATTAATTTTTTTGGGGAATCGTAGCCACACAGCGCAGGAGCTCTGGAATGCCATCAAGCAGGAGAGCGATGTGTGGTTTGTGCCAGCGAATCTCCAGCCAGGCATGGTAGTGTGTGATAATGGCCGAAATCTGGTGGCAGCTCTGGGCCTCGGCAACCTCACTCACATCCCATGTCTGGCACATGTGCTCAATTTGGTCGTGCAGAGCTTTTTGAGGGACTATCCGGATCTTGATGCACTGCTGCACAAGGTCCGCCTAGAGTGTGCTCACTTGCGGCGTTCCAGCACGGCAAAAGCGCGCATTGCGGCTCTGCAGCGCCGACACCGCCTGCCGGAACATCGCATCATATGTGACCTACCTACCAGGTGGAATTCCACGTTACATATGTTGGAGCGGTTGTGTGAGCAGCAGCAAGCTGTAATGGAGTACCAGCTGCTTCAGGCGCAAAGAAGTCGCAGTCAGCGCCGTACAGACTTCACAACCACAGAGTGGGCCACTATGAATGACGTCTGCCAGGTTTTGCGTCCCTTTGATTATTCCACGCGGATGGCGAGTGCAGATGATGCACTAGTCAGCATGACTGTCCCCCTTATCTGCCTGCTTGAAAAATCACTGCAAGCGCTAAGGGATGATGTTGTGGAAGAGGTGGAGGATGAGGATTCAGCATTTCCATCATCTTCTGGACAGTCAGCGCCACGTGGTTCCTCACAAACGCGTAGGCAGGGGACAGTTTGTGAGGAGGATGAGGAGGAGTCAATGGAGGAGGAAGACATCCGTCCAGAGGAGGGAGTTACCGAATTGTCCAGTACTCAGTGTGTACAGCGAGGGTGGGGTGATGACGAGCGGGCAGAGATCACGCCTCCAGCAGGGGACAGCGTTTCTTGGGCAGTTGGCAGTCTGCAGCACATGGTGGATTACATGCTGCAGTGCCTGAGAAACGACCGCCGCATCGCCCACATTCTCAACATGTCTGATTATTGGGTGTTCACCCTCCTCGATCCTCGCTACCGGGACAACGTAGAAAGCCTCATCACACCGTTGAACCGGGAGCGAAAAATGCGGGAGTACCAAGACACACTGGTCAATTCCATCATCTTCTCCATTCCAACTGAGAGAAGTGCTGCTAGTGCATTCCAAAGCAGCTCAGTGCGTCCAGGCAGTGGTGGAGGCTCTGCACAAAGAGGGAGCAGAAGCAGTGCCTCTGCCCAAGGCAAGACCAGTATGGCCCAACTGTGGCACAGTTTTCTGTGCCCCCCACAAAAGTCTACACCATCACAGACGGCTCCAGTCAGCAGGAGGCAACGGTTCCGTCAGATGGTGACAGACTACATGTCTTGCCCTCTTGCTGTACTCCCAGACGGCTCTTCCCCTTTCAAGTTTTGGGTCTCAAAGCTGGATACATGGCCAGAGCTAAGCCAGTATGCATTGGAGGTGCTGTCTTGCCCTGCGGCCAGTGTATTATCGGAACGTGTCTTTAGTGCTGCAGGTGGTGTACTAACTGACCGTCGCATGCGACTATCCTCCGATAACGTTGACCGGCTTACTTTCCTGAAAATGAACAAGGCCTGGATCTCGCAGGAATTTGCCACTCCTCCTCCTGATTAAATAATTAGGTCACTGTATACGTTATCCAGGTCTCCTGTTGTGTTCATCTTTCTACCACCTGAACTTAAATTCCTGGGCTCCAACACCGCCAGTTGAGGCTCAGAAGTGCCGTCTGCACAGTCAAAACATACGACCCAGTGTTATTGGGTTTCAGTAACGTCAGCTGATCCCCAGCTGTGTAGCCGGCAATGTGTCATGCGACCGCGACGCTGACACAACAACTGAAATGTAAGGGAATCTGTCCCCCCCCCCCCCAAGGCGTTTGTTACTGAAAGAGCCACCTTGTGCAGCAGTAATGCTGCACAAGGAAAAGGTAGCTATTTTGGTTTAGCTCCTTGCACACGCAGAACTTAACACTTATAAAATGTGTCCACTGATACCGTAAAACCGTCCCGGAGGTGGGACTTTCCTTCGTAATATGACGCAGCACAGCCGTCATTCCTACCCCCCCGGCGCCGCGCCCCGGCTCCTCAGCGTTGTTTGATTCCGTCCCGGAGCCTGCGCTGTTATGTTATCCTGTGGCCAGGCACACTTAGCGCTGCCCGTCTTCTGGCATCATTTGGTGTCAGGATGGCTGCGCCTGTGCGGCCGCGCTGGCCGAGAGCCCGCCTCGCAGTGTCTTCTGATTTAATCCCACTGGGGGCCTGGGATCCATGGACATGCGCAGTGCATATCTGAACCTCCACCTCTCACTCATCTCCCTATGGCTTCTTCAGACTGTTCGGTGTCAGCTGGTCCCTAATAGCATGCCACGGCCGTGACACCGCACAGTCTTAAGAAGCCGTAGGGAGGGGAGTGAGAGGCGAGGATATGCACTGCGCATGGCCATGGATCCCAGGCCCCCAGTGGGATAAAATCAGAAGACACTGCGAGGCGGGCTCTGACACCAAATGATGTCAGAAGATGGGCAGCGCTAAGTGTGCCTGGCCAAGGGATAACATAACAGCGCAGGCTCCGGGACGGAATCAAACTACGCTGAGGAGCCGGGGCGCGGCGCCGGGGGGGTAGGAATGACGGCTGTGCTGCGTCATATTACGAAGGAAAGTCCCACCTCCGGGACGGTTTCACGGTTTCAGGGGACACATTTTATAAGTGTTTAGTTCTGTGTTTGCAAGGAGCATGATGAAAAGAGCCACCTTTTCCTTTTGCATCTTTTGTGCTGCACAAGCTGGCTCTTTCAGCTACAAACGCCTTGGGGGGGGGTTAAAGGTTCCCTTTCGACTTTCTCAGGCTTCGGCCTACATTGTGTTCCTCTGCTTTTCCACCTGTCCCTGGGCTCCAACACCGCTAGTTGCCGTCCAGAAGTGCTGTCCGCACAGTCCCAACAGTCGCTCCTCTGTTATTGGGGTTCAGTAACGTCAGCTGTTCCCCAGCTGTGTGTGTGGCAATCCCTCCTACCTCCTCCTACCTCCTCCTCCTCCTCCACCTGTCCCTGGGCTCCAACACCGCTAGTTGTTGCCTGGTAGTGCTGTACGCACAGTCCCAACAGTCCCTCCTCTGTTATTGGGGTTCAGTAACGTCAGCTGTTCCCCTGCTGTGTGTGTGGCAATCCCTCCTACCTCCTCCACCTCCTCCTCCTCCACCTGTCCCTGGGCTCCAACACCGCTAGTTGTTGCCTGGTAGTGCTGTACGCACAGTCCCAACAGTCCCTCCTCTGTTATTGTGGTTCAGTAACGTCAGCTGTTCCCCTGCTGTGTGTGTGGCAATCCCTCCTACCTCCTCCACCTCCTCCTCCTCCACCTGTCCCTGGGCTCCAACACCGCTAGTTGTTGCCTGGTAGTGCTGTACGCACAGTCCCAACAGTCCCTCCTCTGTTATTGTGGTTCAGTAACGTCAGCTGTTCCCCTGCTGTGTGTGTGGCAATCCCTCCTACCTCCTCCACCTCCTCCTCCTCCACCTGTCCCTGGGCTCCAACACCGCTAGTTGCCGTCCAGAAGTGCTGTCCGCACAGTCCCAACAGTCGCTCCTCTGTTATTGGGGTTCAGTAACGTCAGCTGTTCCCCTGCTGTGTGTGTGGCAATCCCTCCTATCTCCTCCACCTCCACCTCCCCCTCCTGTCCCTGGGCTCCAACACCGCTAGTTGTTGCCTGGTAGTGCTGTGCGCACAGTCAACAGTCCCTCCTCTGTTATTGGGGTTCAGTAACGTCAGCTGTTCCCCAGCTGTGTGTGTGGCAATCCCTCCTACCTCCTCCTACCTCCTCCTCCTCCACCTGTCCCTGGGCTCCAACACCGCTAGTTGTTGCCTGGTAGTGCTGTACGCACAGTCCCAACAGTCCCTCCTCTGTTATTGGGGTTCAGTAACGTCAGCTGTTCCCCTGCTGTGTGTGTGGCAATCCCTCCTACCTCCTCCACCTCCTCCTCCTCCACCTGTCCCTGGGCTCCAACACCGCTAGTTGTTGCCTGGTAGTGCTGTACGCACAGTCCCAACAGTCCCTCCTCTGTTATTGGGGTTCAGTAACGTCAGCTGTTCCCCTGCTGTGTGTGTGGCAATCCCTCCTACCTCCTCCACCTCCTCCTCCTCCACCTGTCCCTGGGCTCCAACACCGCTAGTTGCCGTCCAGAAGTGCTGTCCGCACAGTCCCAACAGTCGCTCCTCTGTTATTGGGGTTCAGTAACGTCAGCTGTTCCCCTGCTGTGTGTGTGGCAATCCCTCCTATCTCCTCCACCTCCACCTCCCCCTCCTGTCCCTGGGCTCCAACACCGCTAGTTGTTGCCTGGTAGTGCTGTGCGCACAGTCAACAGTCCCTCCTCTGTTATTGGGGTTCAGTAACGTCAGCTGTTCCCCAGCTGTGTGTGTGGCAATCCCTCCTACCTCCTCCTACCTCCTCCTCCTCCACCTGTCCCTGGGCTCCAACACCGCTAGTTGTTGCCTGGTAGTGCTGTACGCACAGTCCCAACAGTCCCTCCTCTGTTATTGGGGTTCAGTAACGTCAGCTGTTCCCCTGCTGTGTGTGTGGCAATCCCTCCTATCTCCTCCACCTCCACCTCCCCCTCCTGTCCCTGGGCTCCAACACCGCTAGTTGTTGCCTGGTAGTGCTGTGCGCACAGTCAACAGTCCCTCCTCTGTTATTGGGGTTCAGTAACGTCAGCTGTTCCCCTGCTGTGTGTGTGGCAATCCCTCCTACCTCCTCCACCTCCTCCTCCTCCACCTGTCCCTGGGCTCCAACACCGCTAGTTGCCGTCCAGAAGTGCTGTCCGCACAGTCCCAACAGTCGCTCCTCTGTTATTGGGGTTCAGTAACGTCAGCTGTTCCCCTGCTGTGTGTGTGGCAATCCCTCCTACCTCCTCCACCTCCTCCTCCTCCACCTGTCCCTGGGCTCCAACACCGCTAGTTGTTGCCTGGTAGTGCTGTGCGCACAGTCAACAGTCCCTCCTCTGTTATTGGGGTTCAGTAACGTCAGCTGTTCCCCAGCTGTGTGTGTGGCAATCCCTCCTACCTCCTCCTACCTCCTCCTCCTCCACCTGTCCCTGGGCTCCAACACCGCTAGTTGCCGTCCAGAAGTGCTGTCCGCACAGAGCCAAACACCTCGCCAATGTGTTAGTGGGGTTCAGCACCGCCAGCTGTTCCCCTGCTGTGCAGCCGGCAACGTGTACTGCGACCGCCACGCAGGCACAACAAGTTAAATTTAAGGGAACCTGTCCCCCCCCCCCAGGCGTTTGTTACTGAAGGAGCCACCTTGTGCAGCAGTAATGATGCAAAGGGAAAAAGTGCCTCTTTTCGTGGTGCTCCTTGCACATGCTGATCCTAACACTTATGAAAAGTGTCCCCTCCTACCGTGATACCGTCCGGTTGGTGGAACTTTCCTTTGTGATGTGATGCAGCACAGCCGTCATTCTTACCCCCTTGGCGCCGTGCGCCGCCTCCTCAGCGTTGTTTGAATCAGTCCCGGAGCCTGCGCTGTTAGGTTAGCCCTTGGCCATGCACACATTTTGCGCTGCCCATCTTCTGACATCATTTGGTGTCAGGCTGGCTGCGCCTGTGCGGCCGCGCTGGCCGAGAGCCCGCCTCGTACTGTCTTCTGATTTAATCCCACTGGGGGCCTGAGATCCATGGACATGCGCAGTGCATATCTGAACCTCCACCTCTCACTCATCTCCCTACGGCTTCTTCAAACTGTGCGGTGTCAGCTGGTCCCTAATAGCATGCCACGGCCGTGACACCGCACAGTCTTAAGAAGCCGTAGGGAGGGGAGTGAGAGGAGGCGCTGAGGAGGCGGCGCACGGCGCCAAGGGGGTAAGAATGACGGCTGTGCTGCGTCACATCACAAAGGAAAGTTCCACCTACCGGACGGTATCACGGTAGGAGGGGACACTTTTTATAAGTGTTAGGTTCAGCATGTGCAAGGACCATAATTAAAAGAGCTAAGTTTACCTTTTCCAGCATTAGTGCTGTACACGATGGCTCTTTCAGCTACAAACGCCTGGGGGGGGTTAAAGTTTCCCTTTCAACTTGCTCCAGTGCAGGCTTCGGCCTACACTCTGCTCCCTCTCCTCCTCCTGCTGACCCTGGGCTCTAACACCGCCAGTTGGGGCCCAGATGTGCTAGCTGCACAGAGCCAAACACCAGCCAATGTGTCAGTGGGGTTCAGCACCGCCAGCTGTTCCCCTGCTGTGTAGCCGGCAACGTGTCCTGCAACAGCCACGCAGACACAAGAACTGAAATTGAAGGAAACCTGTCCCCCCTCCCCCAGGCGTTTTTACGTTTTACAGCCACCTTGTACGACAGTAATGCTGCATGTGTGCAAGGTGGATCAGAAACTTAATCTCCTTGCCCATGTTGAAGTGAACACGTCTAAAAATGAGTCCTCTGCGACCATTAAAACGTCCCTCAGGTGTGATTTTCCTTTGTATTGACACGCAACAAGCTCCTTGGTAGCGCTGCCCGTCTTCTGATATCATTGTTTGGCTGCCTGCGCCTCTGCGGCCGCCTTGCCCCACACAATGCCCCTCGGTGTCTTATTTATTTGGACTGCGAGGGTGTGATTGATGGGCATGAATGGTGCATTTCTTCTCCTGTCCCTCATCTCCTTCCGCCTTCCTCAGACTGTGCGGCTTCATGGCCGCGGCATGCGATAAGGGATCAGCTGACGCCGCACAGTCTGAAGCGGGTGTAAGGACCTGAGTGTGAGAGGCGAACATATGTACTGCGCCAGGCCATGAATCCCAGCCCCGCAGTGTTTTAACAATGTTAACACACTGGGGGGCTGGGATGCATGGTCATCGCAAACCGCAACAGCCGACATAACATGATGTCAGAGGATGGTCAGCGCTAACAGCCCAAGGCCAAGGGATAACACAAAAGCGCAGACTCCTGTGCAACAAATAACGATGCTCAGGAGGCCGCGCAAAGCACCAAGGTGGCATTTTTGCCAGCTGTACTGCGTCTCTTTATGAAGGGAACTCACGCCTCAAAATCAGTTTGACTGTGTAAGGGCCTAAATGTTATACGTGTTCCTTTCAGCGTGTGCAAGGAGCAAAATTAAAAGAGCAACCTTTGACTTGTGCAGCATTACTGCTGCATAAGCTGTGGCTCTTCTACTTTGTAACCCCTGAGGGGGGGTTAAAGGTTACCTTTGAAATTGGTTCAATTAGGCTTCGGCCTACACTCTGCTCCCCCTGCAGAGCCCGGGCTCCAACACCGCCAGTTGGGGCCCGGTACTGCTAGCTGCACAGAGAAAAACACCAGCCAATGTGTCAGTGGGGTTCAGCACCGCCAGCTGTTCCCCTGCTGTGCAGCCGGCAACGTGTCCTGCAACAGCCACGCAGGCACAACAGACCCAAAGCTGCCGCCAGTGCAGGCTTCGGCCTACACTCTGCTCCATCTCCTCCTCCTGCTGACCCCGGGCTCTAACACCGCCAGTTGGGGCCCGGTACTGCTAGCTGCACAGAGAAAAACACCAGCCAATGTGTCAGTGGGGTTCAGCACCGCCAGCTGTTCCCCTGCTGTGCAGCCGGCATCGTGTCCTGCAAAAGCCACGCAGACACAAGAACTGAAATTGAAGGGAACCTGTCCCCCCTCCCCCAGGCGTTTGTACGTTTTACAGCCACCTTGTACAGCGGTAATGCTGCATGTGTGCAAGGTGGCTCATAAACGTATTCTCCTCGCACATGTGGAACTGAAAACACGTCTGAAATGTGTCCTCTGTGTGACCATTTAACCGTCCCGGTGGTGTGACTTTCCTTTGTAATGACACGCTGCAACCCCCTTGGTAGCGCTGCCCGTCTTCTGGCATCATTGTTTGGCTGCCTGCGCCTCTGCGGCCGCCCTGACCCACACAACGCCCCTCGGTGTCTTATTTATTGGGACTGCGAGGGTGTGATTGATGGGCATGAGCAGTGCATCAGTTCGCCTGTCCCTCATCTCCTTCCGCCTTCTTCAGACTGTGCGGCTTCATGGCCGTGGCATGCGATAAGGGATCAGCTGACGCCGCACAGTCTGCAGCGGGTGTAAGAACCCGAGTGCGAGAGGCGAACATATGTGCTGCGCCAGGCCATGAATCACAGCCCCGCAGTGTTTTAACAATGTTAAGACACCGCGGGGCTGGGATTCATGGTCATCGCGAACCGCACCGGCCGACATTAAATGAGGTCAGAAGATGGGCAGCGCTAACAGCGCTAGGCCAGGGGATAACACGACAGCGCAGACTCCTGTACAGCAAATAACAACGCTCAGGAGGCTGCACCCAGCACCAAGGTGGGATTCTTGACATCTGTGCTGCGTCTCATTACAAAGGGAACTCGCGCCTCCAACACAGTTTGACTGTATAAAGGGCTAAATGTTATACGTGTTTCATTCAGCGTGTGCAAGGAGCAAAATTAAAAGAGCAACCTTTGACTTGTGCAGCACTACTGCTGCATAAGCTGTGGCTCTTCTACTTTGTAACCCCTGAGGGGGGGTTAAAGGTTACCTTTGAAATTGGTTCAATTAGGCTTCGGCCTACACTCTGCTCCCCCTGCAGAGCCCGGGCTCCAACACCACCAGTTGGGGCCCGGTACTGCTAGCTGCACAGAGAAAAACACCAGCCAATGTGTCAGTGGGGTTCAGCACCGCCAGCTGTTCCCCTGCTGTGCAGCCGGCATCGTGTCCTGCAAAAGCCACGCAGACACTTGCTCTTGTACCTTCTGCTCCCCATCCTGGTTCCAGTACCGTCAGCTGGTTCCGGGCAGAGCCTTTGGCTTAGGTGCCTCCCTCTGGGTATCCGAGTTCCACCAACGTCAGGTGGTCCTTGGTAGTGCTTTCAGGCACGGGTACCTCCTGCTTAGTAACCGGGTTCCAGTAACGTCAGCTGGTCTTCGGTAGTTCCATTGGCTCTTGGACCTTCGGCTACCCATCCGGGTTCCAGCACCGTCAGCTGGTTCTCGGCAGTGTCTTTTGCTCTTGTACCTTCTGCTCCCCATCCTGGTTCCAGTACCGTCAGCTGGTTCCGGGCAGAGCCTTTGGCTTAGGTGCCTCCCTCTGGGTATCCGAGTTCCACCAACGTCAGGTGGTCCTTGGTAGTGCTTTCAGGCACGGGTACCTCCTGCTTAGTAACCGGGTTCCAGTAACTTCAGCTGGTCCTCGGTAGTTCCATTGGCTCTTGGACCTTCGGGTAGCCATCCGAGTTCCAGTTCCATCAGCTGGTTCTCGGCATTTTCTCAGCCTTCTTGTACCTTCTGCTACATTTCCAAGTTCAAGAGACTAAACACGATGACCCGGAAGACCACCCCTAAGATGACGACGACACCAGAGACGACAACCACCGTGATGACGACGACCCTGGAGACGATGACCCTGAAGACCACCCCGATGACGACGACCCCGGAGACAACGACCCTGAAGACCACCCCGATGACGACGACCCCAGAGACGACGACCCTGGAGACGACGACGACCTGGAAGACCGAGAAGCAGAAGAACAAGAGGCTGCAGAACAAAGAGCAGAAGAACATTAAGCATAAGACTAAATATCAGAGCAAAAGATATTATCTAAATTATAAGCAGAAGAAGACTAAGCAGTGTATGGGGGTGAGTCCGTTCCTCCTCGTGGTGCCCCTGGATAAAGCCTGATGCTGCAGGCCAAACTGAACGCGGACAAATGTAACTGTTTTGTGACAGGCAGAACGGAAGGTGTAATCTTCAAACTTTTATAGATAACAACTACGGGAATGCCTGTCACAAATAAGAATATGATGAACAAGTTGAATATGAAGAAGATAATAGTAAAATAAAAAGAATATGAACAATGTAACAAAAAAAATAATAGGTAGAAGATGAAGAAGAAGATGAATAAGGTGAAGAAGTTGATGTCAAAGAAGCTGATGATGAGGATAATGAAGAAGAAAGTGTGGGAGAAGTAAAAAAGAAGGTGAAGGGCGTGGAAGTTGTGAAACATCAATATCTGACAAAATTTAAAAAAAATTAACATAGTCAAAATCTTTCTAACGCCGAACGTCATAAAAAAAAACAAAATCCTGCTATTCTATTACATTGGGCTAAACCTCTGTGCCTTTAATGTCTCCGCCACGTCCCCCAATACATCCTACATTATTCTTAGTTGTTTTCCTTCATGTAGAATGAAACTACAAGTTTATAAAGGGTTTATTTTAATTCCGATATTTTCGTCCCATTGACTTGCATTGGGATCGGGTATCGGTATTGGATTAGATCCGATATTTTGACGGTATCGGCCGATACTTTCCGATACCGATACTTTCCGATATCGGAAAGTATCGCTCAACACTAGTATGGAGCACTATTTGGGGCCATTATACTGTATAATAATAATAATTATAATAATAATCTCTTTATTTATATAGTGCCAACATATTCCGCACCGCTTAAGGGTATGTGCACACGTATTCTGGTCCACTGCAGATTTTTCCGCAGCAGATTTGATAAATCTGCAGGACAAAAACGCTGCATTTTTGCTGCAGATTTATCACGGATTTAACTGCGGAGTTACCGCGGTTTTCACTGCGGTTTTACAACTGCAGTTTTCCATAGGGGCAGCTGTAAAACCACAGAAAGAAGTGACATGCTACGGAATGTAAGCCGCTGCGTTTCCGCGTGGTTTTTTGCGCAGCATGGCACAGCGTTTTTTGTTTCCCATAAGTTTACATTGTAATGTAAACTCATGGGAAACTGCTGCGGACCCGCAGCTGCGGAAACGCTGCAGATCCACAGCATTTTCCGCATCGTGTGCACATACCCTTACAGTTTTGCACATATTATTATCACTGTCCCCATTTTGGCTCACAATCTAAATTCCCTATCAGTATGTCTGGAGTAATATATGGCAATGGGGCCATTATACTGTAAGTGCAGCGCCCCAGAGTCCTGGTCGTTGCAGTATTGTCGCTCTTCCACAAGGGGGAGTGATGGTACGTCTGATGGCGTACCTGACCAGGTATCACAGTCACACACTACACTTCACACTCCGGCCACCAGGGGGAGCAAAAGGTTCTATGTATTAGGCCATTCCTCACACTCTGGTAAAACTGGGAGTCGGATAGGAAGTTAGAGAGAAGCTGACTGGGTTTTGCCCAGGTAACATCCAGTGAGAGGGGAGCGTTGCTTGGGAAGATTCAGGGAGGTCCCTGTCAGGGGTGGGATCCTGGCAGCGGCCTAGCACGAGACAGATCGTTACGGAGCTGTGCCTGCACTTCCTTGCGGCAGCATCCTAAGAAAGGACAAGAAGCGAAGTATTTTGTGGAGAAGTGAGAAACGAGATCACAGCACAAAGGAGATAGAACCAGGAGGAGTCGTGCCCCGAGATTGGCAACATCCTTCTAATGCGCGTAGCCGGCGGCCGGAACGCCGAGGGAGTAATAGACTCTACACATTACTCTGAACTACGGCAGGGCAGTTAACTCTAGGTTGGCTGTCTCACCTTTACACCTAATGAAGACAACGGAGGCAATTGTGGGAGAGGGGCGTCTCTAGGGTCCCTATAAAATAACTCCAGGCCTACCCCGTTATACGGGTGCGTCCTATCCAAACCATCTGGGGGACGGAGAGAGAGAACAGAAACATACACGACAGTTGTGAGGACTATCCCGCGGTGCTCAGCAGGGGGGTACTACAACACCCAGGCGCTAGTAGGTAGGCTACTGATTTCCACCTGCAAAGGGAACTCTGGATGTGCCTTTGGACCGGCCGGTCTCAGCCAGCCCTGTTAGCAGTGCTCTGGATTGCAGATGCCGAAGCCTTCAGTAAAAAGGTAAAGAGACTGCAACCCTGTGTCCTCATCATTTACTGCGACCTACACCATCACCATCTACTCATCAAGGGAAGCCCTGGGGACATACTTCACCTGTGGGAAATTACACCATCTAGCTGCCATTCCATCACCCCAGCGGACCCCTAGCAGCGTTGGTCACCCTGACCGAACACCACAGGTGGCGTCACGAACACTTGACAAACTTTCACCTACACCTTTTAATTGGGCGCCCCTTAGCAGGGCCACGGACCGGGTCCGGCCACCGTGACATCCCCAGAATCGAGACAGAAGGACCCGGTACCAAGTACCCCGCTGCCCTGCGTTTGGGGGCCGCTCCATATGGAGCAATATATGGGGCCATTATACTGTATAGAACATTATATGGGGCCATTATATGGGGATGGGGCCATTATACTGTATGAAACAATATATGTGGCTAGTCTAACCACAATACAGGCCCTCGCTTGCATGCACTGTATTCAGAATTGAATTCTAATGCTTTTGGTGTGTGGTAGAATCCAATTTACTAACATTGATTATACAGCTCCCACAAGTCCTCTATTATAGTGACCTTACAGCAGCTTCAGTCGCTATGACTGTGGTTCCATTGGGATTCGGTGGCCAAAATGAACTGTGACGCTCACAAAACTCAGATTTCATGGCACTTGCTGGCCGTCTGAAAATTTGAAGCGAGGGCCGCATAATGAAGTGGTGGGCAAAGCCCAAAATTTAAATGGACATCTTTTAACAGGCATTATAAAGGAAAGAGGAATATGTATTCCACTATCTTGCAAACTATATGGAACCATCAAGTGCTACAAAGAAACTGGCTCACATGAGGACTGCCCCAGGAAAGGAAGACCAAGAGTCACCTCTGCTTCTGAGGATAAATTTATCCGAGTCACCAGCCTCAGAAATCGTAGGTTAACAGCAGCTCAGATTAGAGACCAGGTCAATGCCACACAGCAGCAGACACATCTCTACAACTGTTAAGAGGAGACTTTGTGCAGCAGGCCTTCATGGTAAAATAGCTGCTAGGAAACCAGTGCTAAGGACAGGCAACAAGCAGAAGAGACTTGTTTGGGCTAAAGAACACAAGGAACGGACATTAGACCAGTGGAAATCTGTGCTTTGGTGTGATGAGTCCAAATTTTAGATCTTTGGTTCCAACCACCGTGTCTTTGTGCGATGCAGAAAAGGTGAACAGATGGACTCTACATGCCTGGTTCCCACCGTGAAGCATGGAGGAGGAGGTGTGATGGTGTAGGGGTGCTTTACTGGTGACACTGTTGAGGATTTATTCAAAATTGAAGGCATACTGAACCAGCATGGCTACCACAGCATCTTGCAGCTGCATGCTATTCCATCCGGTTTGCGTTTAGACGGACCATCATTTATTTTTCAAAAGGACAATGACCCCAAACACACCTCCAGGCTCTGCAAGGGCTAATTGACCAAGAAGGAGAGTGATGGGGTGCTACGTCAGATGACCTGGCCTCCACAGTCACCAGACCTGAACCCAATCAAGATGGTTTGGGGTGAGCTGGACCGCAGAGTGAAGGCAAAAGGGCCAACAAGTGCTAAGCATCTCTGGGAACTCCTTCAAGATTGTTGGAAGACCATTCCCGGTGAATACCTCTTGAAGCTCATCAAGAGAATGCCAAGAGTGTGCAAAGCAGTCATCAAAGCAAAAGGTGGCTACTTTGAAGAACCTAGAATATATTACATAATTTCAGTTGTTTCACACTTATTTGTTAAGTATATAATTCCACATGTGTTAATTCATAGTTTTGATGCCTTCAGTGTGAATGTACAATTTTCATAGTCTTGAAAATATAGAAAAATCTTTAAATGAGAAGGTGTGTCCAAACTTTTGGTCTGTACTGTACATGTAATTATGAAGCAAAAAAATGTTTTCTTAGCATTTTTCCCTTTAAAAAAGAATTTAGGTTTGGTAGGTCTTTTTATAAAGCCGTAAAACCGGCACAATATCCTGACAGTATTATTTCCAGATACCATATGTGGCTGGGGTCACACTTGCAAGTGTGATGCGAGAAACTCTCACGAATCTCTCGCATCAATACCCGGCACAGCCGCCGGCACTCGGGACCGGAGCATTCAGCTGCATAGAAATACATGCAGCCACAGAAAGGCATGCCAGCATCTTCTCCATGATGTTCCCATTTAGTTTTAGCTCTTTCCCATCCAGTTCAGCTTTTTTCTCATGCCCCCAGATGTGTTTGTTGGGTCCAGCAGAAAAATATTCGACTTTCCCATTGACTTGCATTGGATTCGTTATTCAGTACAAATACACGGCTATTAGACATTATTCGTGCCGATTTTGCCGAAGTCTAATATTTCACGATTTGCTCATCACTACTTATAACATAAGATACCTTAAAGCACATTATCTCAGCAGGGATCAAATGCTGTTAGCCTTGAATGTGTCTCTACTTAGGGAGTCCATTAACCCACTGTTATGTGCTACACTTGTGGGATTTGTCTTAGTGCCAAACAGAATTTTTTCTTCAGTGTGTGATCTTTTATTGAACCAACATGAAACATTGTGTAAGTATTCTTGTGTTTGAGCTTGCAAAGCTCAAGAGGTCTCTCTCTAGTCCAGATGTGAGTGAGATAAGCACATCTAAAGAGAGGAGTGTTTTTCTAAATCTGGAAGCTTTTGCAATGAAACAGCTCACTGTTATTTTTACATTAATCCAATAAAATGATCTGCATGAATGTAACCTGGTAATAACAGACGTTTTCGAAAACAACATTTCATGAATCTCTAGAGATGTGACGGGAACTCATCTGTGTTCTTTTCTAATTTATGTCTTAGAACAGTGAAGTATGCAAACTTGTTCTCCATCCTGAAACAACTTTCTACAAATGGGTGTCTGGTTTGGATAGTTCTCTAACTTAAGGAAGGGAGATCATTTTCTCTTGGAGCTCTGTCTGTAAGTCGCCATCGACCTCCTGGATCTCTTCAACGATAAAGAGTATCATGGCGGTTATTGCAATAGAAAAGGTCTAACATTTATTGTTGTTTTCTGCAATGAAATACTTGCACAGCTAATATACCAATTAATGATGTGACATGCCGGAAAATACTTGGTGATGAACAACGAGAAGATGTCTGTGTAGGACCCCAGAGGCTGGTTTATAGATTGCTCAGATACTACACCATCATGGACAGTTCAGACACCAATGAAAAGGAAGATTAGTACTATTTCCTTCTGTCTGGCCCTTTGGTGTGTCTGTTCTTGATTACATCTTTAGTCCTTTAACCCCTTAGTGACAGAGCCAATTTTTACAATTCTGATCACTGTCACTTTATGAGGTTATAACTCTGGAACGCTTTAACGGATCCCGCTGATTCTGAGAATGTGTTTTCATGACATATTGTACTTCATGTTAGTGGTAACATTTCTTCGATATTACTTGTGATGATTTATGAAAAAAATGGAAATATGGAGAAAGTTTTTACAATTTTGCAATTTTCAAACTTTAAATTTTTATGCCCTTAAATCAGAGAGATATTCAGCGCCCCAGAGTCCTGGTCGTTGCAGTAACGTCGCTCTGCCGCTAAGGGGAGTGATGGTATGTCTGATTGCACTAAAAGAGTTCACCTGACCAGGTATCACAGTCACACATTACACTTCACACTCTGGCCACCAGGGGGAGCAAAAGGTTCTATGTATTAGGCCACTCCTCACACTCTGGTAAAACTGGGGGTTGGATAGGAAGTTAGACAGAAGCTGACTGGGTTTTGCCCAGGTAACATCTAGTGAGAGGAGAGCGTTACTTGGGAAGATTCAGGGGGGTCCCTGTCAGGGGTGGGATCCTGGCAGAGGCCTAGCAAAGGACAGATCGTTACGGAGCCGTGCCTGCACCTCATTGCGGCGGCATCTTAAGAAAGGACACGAAGCGAAGTATATTGTGGAGAAGTGAGAAACGAGATCACAGCACAAAGGCGATAGAACCAGAAGGAATCGTGCCCCGAGATCGGCAACATCCTTCTGAGGCGCGTAGCCGGCGGCCGGAACGCCGAGGAAGTAATAGACTCTACGCATTACTTTGAACTACGGCAGGGCAGTTAACCTTAGGTTGGCTGTCTCACCTTTTACACCTAATGAAGACAACGGAGGCAATTGTGGGAGAGGGGCGTCTCTAGGGTCCCTATAAAATAACTCCAGGCCTACCCCGTCATAGGGGTGCGTCCTATCCATATCATCTGGGGGACAGAGAGAAAGAACAGAAACATACACGACAGTTGTGAGGACTATCCCATGGTGCTCAGCAGGGAAGTACTACAACACCCAGGCACTAGTAGGTAGGCTACTGATTTCTACCTGCAAAGGGAACTCTGGATGTGCCTTCGGACCGGCCGGTCTCAGCCAGCCCTGTTAGCAGTGCTCTGGATTGCGGATGCCAAAGCCTTCAGTAAAGAGGTAAAGAGACTGCAACCCTGTGTCCTCGTTATTTACTGTGACCTACACCGTCACCTACATCTTTAATTGGGCGCCCCTTAGCAGGGCCATGGACCGGGTCAGGCCACCGTGACATCCCCAGAATCGAGAGACCCGGTACCGAGTACCCCGCTGTCCTGCGTTTGGAGGCCGCTCCAGATATGTCACACAAAATAGTTAATAAATAACATTTCCCACATGTCTACTTTATATCAGAAAAATTTTGGAAACAAATTTTTTTTTGTTAGGAAGTTATAAGGGTTAAAAGTTTTCTCATTTTTACAACAAAACTTACAAAACCATTTATTTTGGGACCATCTCACATTTAAAGTTACTTTGAGGGGTGTTCATGACAGAAAATACCTAAACTTGACACCATTCTAAAAACTACACCCCTCAAGGTACTCAAAACCACATTCAAGAAGTTTATTAACCCTTTACGTGCTTCACAGGAACTGAAACAATGTGGAAGGAAAAAAATGAACATTTAACTTTTTCTCGCAAACATTTTATTCAGAACCAATTTTTTTATTTTCACAAGTGTAAAAAGAGAAAATGAACCACAAAATTTGTTGTGCAATTTCTCCTGAATACGACAATACCCCATATGTGGGGGTAAACCACTTTTTGGGCGCACGGCAGAGCTTGGAAGAGGAGTGCCGTTTGACTTTTTCAAAATTGCAGAATTGGCTGGAATTGAGATTCGACGCCATGTCGCGTTTGGAGAGCCCCTGATGTGACTAAACAGTGGAAATGCTCCACATGTGACACCATTTTGGAAACTAGACCCCTTAAGGAACTTATCTAGATGTGTGGTGAGCACTTTGAACCCCCAGGTGCTTCACAGAAGTTTATAACATAGAGCCATGAAAATAAAAAATCCTTTTTTTTTCCTCAAAAATCATTTTTTAGCTTGCAATTTTTTAATTTTCTCAAGGGTGACATGAGAAATTGGACCCCAAAATGTGTTGTCCAGTTTGTCCTGAGTATGCTGATACCCCATATGTGGGGGGATGACCACTGTTTGGACACACATCGGGGCTCGGAAGGGAAGTAGTGACATTTTAAAATGCAGAAAATAAAAAAATTGCATTTTTTCTACAAAAATGATCTTTTCGCCCCAAAATTTTTATTTTCACAAGGGTAACAGGAGAAATTAGACCTTGAAAGTTGTACAATTTGTCCTGAGTACGCTGATACCCCATATGTGGGGGTAAACCACTGTTTGGGCGCATGGCAGAGCTCGGAAGGAAAGGAGCGCCATTTTACTTTTCAATGCAAAATTGACTGGAATTGAGATGGGATGCCATGTCGCATTTGGAGAGCCCCTGATGTGCCTAAACAGTGGAAACCCCCCACAAGTGAACCCATTTTGGAAACTAGACCCATTGAGGAACTTATCTAGATGTGTGGTGAGCACTTTGAACCCCCAAGTGCTTCACAGAAATTTATAACGTAGAGCCATGAAAATAAAAAATCCTTTTTTTTCCTCAAAAATGATTTTTTTAGCCCCAAATTTTTTATTTTCTCAAGGGTAACAGGAGAAATTGGACCCAAAAGTTGTTGTCCAATTTGTCCTGAGTATGCTGATACCCCATATGTGGGGGGATGACCACTGTTTGGACACACATCGGGGCTCGGAAGGGAAGTAGTGACGTTTTAAAATGCAGACTTTGATGGAATGGTATGCGGGTGTAATGTTGCATTTGCAGAGCTCCTGATGTACCTAAACAGTAGAAACCCCTCACAAGTGACCCCATTTTGGAAACTAGAGCCCCCAAGGAACTTATCTAGATATGTGGTGAGCATTTTGAACGCCCAAGTGCTTCACAGAAGTTTGACGCAGAGCCGTGAAAATAAAATATCATTTTTTTTCCACAAAAATGATTTTTTAGCCCAATTTTTTTTATTTTTGCAAGGGTAACAGGAGAAACCGGACCCCAAAAGTTGTTGTCCAATTAGTCCTGAGTACGCTGATGCCCCATATGTGGGGCTTAACTACTGTTTGGGCGCACAGCAGAGCTCAGAAGGGAGGGAGCACCATTTTACTTTTTGAGCGCAAAATTGGCTGTCTCGTTTAGAGACCCCCTGATGTACCTAAACAGTTGAAACCCCCAATTCTAACTCCAACCCTAACCCCAACACACCCCTAACCCTAATCCCAGCTCGATCCATAATCCTAATCACAACCCTAACCATAACCCTAATCACAACCCTAACCCCAAAACACCCCTAACCCTAATCCCAACTCTAACCATAACCCTAATCAAAACCCTAAGCCCAACACACCCCTAATCCTAATCTCAACCCTAACCTCAAACCGAACCCTAATCCCAATATATCCCTAACCCTAATCCCAACCCTAATCTTAACCCTAACCCCAAATGTAACCCTAATGCCAACCCTAACCCTAATGCCAACCCTAACCCCAACCCTAATCCCAACTCTAACCCTAACTTTAGAATCTTCCTCTGCCGACCGGCAGATCACGGCGGGCGCACTGTGCATGCGCCCACCATTTTCTTACCAAAGCAAGAAGCCGGCGGCCAGAAGAGGAAGCAGGAGGACCCAGGGACACCAGTAAGTATAACAGGGTCCCCGATCCCCCTATTTCTCGGTCCTCTGATGTGCGATCACATCAGAGGACAGAGAATGACACACAGCATTTTTTTGCGGTCGCCAGTAAATGGTTAATTACCGGCGATCACAAAACAGGGGTCGGTTAAAACCGACCCCGATCATGTTCTTTGGGGTCCCTGCTACCCCCGGCACCTGAGACCCCAAAGATCTGCCGGGTGCCGGCCGGTGGGCGCACTGCGCATGCGCCCGCCATTTTTTGCAGGAAGAAGATGGTGGCACCCATGGGGAACCACAAGGAACACCGGGGGAGACGGGTGGCTATAGGGGACCCCATTTCTCTGTCCTCTGATGTGCGATCACATTGGAGGACAGAGAAATTAAATGGCAAAATTTTTTTGTGACCGCTGGTAAACGGTTAATTACTGGCAATAGCAACTCGGGGGTTGGTAAAAACCGACCTGAATCATGTTCTCTGGGGTCTCGGCTACCCCCGGCAACCAAGACCACAGAGAAAATCTGACGCTAGGGGCGCTGTTCACTTTTTCCACAGCGCCGTAATTAACGGCGCTGTGGTTTAAGTACTCTTAACTGCCGCCGTTAAAAGGCGTATCCAGGGCCTATGCAGCATCAATAGTAAAAAGATCTAATGTTAAAAATAATTAAAAAAATTTAAAATCATTGTATACTCACCTTCTGTCGGCTCCCGGATCCAGCCCAGGCCTTTCCCGCTCCTTGCGACGGTCCGGCCCAAGCATTGCAGTCTTGCGAGATGATGACGTAGCGGTCTCGCGAGACCGCTATGTCATCATCTTGCGAGACCCCAATGCACTCTTAGGACCGGAGTGTCAGGACTCTGAACATTTTTTACCTTTTGTGCATTACTGCCCTTTTTCAAGATGGCGTCTTTGGTCTCATGTGCACTGTGTCTCCTGCTATAAAAATCCACCCCAGCCTTCAGTCTGTGCTAGAGTATTCTGCCTTGCATCCAGCTCCTGACCTTTGATTACTCCCTGGCTATACACCTGCTCCTGTGAACCTGTGTGGTGATCCTGCTACTCTTCTCTGAGTTCCTGTTGCATACACAAGTTTCCAGTAATCCTCCTTCATCTGCTGTTCGTGTTTACTTCCATCTGCATTTGCTGGTTATGTAAGATGTTGCTGCTTTGCAATAACCTGAGACTATTAACCAGGCCTCCCTGGTTGAGCTAAGATATGATTTGAACTGCCTAATAAGCATATCTATCTGTGCCTGGACTAAGACAAGGATTTATTCGTGTCAAGTATCCTCAAGAATAACTGTGCTTCATAGACTTTCTGCTTCATTGCATTTTCCTCTGAAGTTTCCTATAGACTGCTAAGCTGCGTTTATTATTTGCACCAAGTGTTGTGGACTTGAGTTTCTCTCTGCACCTGTTTGAATCACCGTATGATAATATAGACTTTACCACTTATAAAACTGTGTCCTGTAGTTGTCTTGTTCCACGCAAAGAGTCTCCTGAGTTATCCCCTATAATTATTACAGGATACTCTAGCCTAAAAAAAAAAGGAGACTGCTGGAACAATGACTGCAGAAAGCAAATTAGAGCAGATGTTTTCCATAATTTGATCACTGCAGAAAGATGTGGAAGGTCTGCAAAAGAAGTTTGGAAGCTTTGAACACAATCAACAAGTGTTTGGACAAACTTTGCAGAACTTGAACAACCGCATGGCAGCCCAGGAAAACAAACTTGCTGGCATAGAGTCCCAGTATGGACGGGCTTTTCAGGACATAAGCACGCAAATAGCTGCACAAGTGACTTTACCTTCTGGGCAACCGCCACCAGCTGGCCCACCTAAGTTGCCCCCATTCAGATTTAATGGTGATCGCGACAAATTTCGTGGCTTTGTGAATCAGTGTATGCTATATTTTGATGTGCATGCTGACCGTTTTCCTACAGATAGATCCAAAGTACTGTGTGTAATAATGCTACTGACCTCACGAGCGCTCGCCTGGGCGAATCCGATGATTGAGTCTCGTGACCCACGGTTGACTTGGATGATTTCTTGGCCGCTATGGCATTAATGTTTGATGACCCTAATCGCCGTGCAACCGCTGAATCTGCTTTGTTGTTTTTACGCCAGGCTAAACGTTCTGTTATTGAGTATGCCACTGAATTCAGGAGATTGGCGGTAGATACCAATTGGGACAGTTATGCACAATTGCCTATTTTTAAAAGGGGTTTGTCTAGTATTGTAAAAGATGAACTAGCCCGCTCTGAGTCACCACAAGAGCTAGAGACATTTATACAGCATTGTGTGCGCACATTCGCCTTACTGAGCGTAGGCAGTAGAAATTTGCAGCATATAACCGTGTTTCTAACTTTTCCCTTCCTTCCAAAGAGCCTGCAGGTAAAACCTATTTCTCCCGAATATTTCCCCCATCCTCTGGAATTCCATGCCTCAACACGTCCAACTATCTACCACCCTCGGATCCTTCAGACGGAACCTGAAAACCCATCTCTTCAAGAAAGCCTACAGCCTGCAATAACCATTCTGCCGCCTCGCCATTGCCAGAGCAGTCACCTCACCACCGCCAGAGCTGCAGCACCTCTGACCTTCTGTCTCTTCCCCACTATCCCATAGAATGTAAGTCCGCAAGGACAGGGTCCTCTCTCCCCTCTGTACCAGTCTGTCACTGTAAACGTGTTTACTGTAAATGATATCTGTAACTCTGTTTGTAACCCCTTTCTCATGTACAGCACTATGGAATTAATGGTGCTATATAAATAAATAATAATAATAATAATAATAATAATAACCTCTCGGGAGGTGGAGGAGGTGCCCATGTAAATTGATTCTGTCCAGAGGCGCAAGATCAATGAGCGCTGGGAGCATCGCCTACGTGAAAGTCTATGTTTCCACTGCGGCCAGTCTGACCACTTCTTGATCAATTGTCCTAAGTGTCCTAGACGGCCTAACAAGGTGCTAGCAGCAATAGGGGAGTATGACAACTGTGATGATGAATCTGACATCTCTGAATGTAGCCTGCCTTTAAACGCTGTATTCCATTCACTTTCTATGACTTCACCCCCCAAGGAGCTGAAGGAAAAGAACTCTCACTGTTCTCTCCCTATTAAGATCCTGTGTTCAGGACAGTGGATTTCCAGTTCAGCTATGATTGACTCTGGTGCAGGTGGCAATTTCATGGATATCGCATTTGCCAAGGAACATGGTATTAAAATTCAGCAAAGAGCCTCTCCAATTACCATGGAAACAGTGGATGGGTCACCTTTAATCTCTGGGCCTGTGGATCAGGAGACCGTACCTGTCACACCCTATCGATGGATCTATCGAGTGGACCCACTGGACAGCAAATACAACGGTTGCTGATACCAGGAAGGGAGAGCCAGACTAGGAAAGCAGGTTCAAAAGCTTTATTGTACTGAAATACACATATACTAGGGAAGACACCCCAAAGGAAGGCCACAGGACCAAAACACCAGAGGGCCTCTAAGGAGTCCAAGGCTAGGAGTGACCCCTATACAGGGATTTCCCCTTGACCACCGATAGAGGGTCCGATGAGGCAGACACCTGTGTTAAACCGACCTAGGAGGATGGGAAGAAATGAAGAGGCAAAACAGGGCAGAATGTGGAACTTGGAAGCAGGCAGAGGACTGCAGGGAGCCGTACAGGATCCGGAACTAGGGATGCTGAGAAGACCAGGCTCGAACCTAGGGAAAAAGGTACACAGAGTAAGACAGGGAAATGGGACTGGAAAGACAAGCAAGACCAGACCTGGAGAAGCAACTTCAGGATAATAGAAGTTGTCCAGGCGGCGACCAGGAGTGACTGAGATCCTTTTATCCCTCCAGCCTCAAAGTGATAGGCCGGGAGGAGGGGCGGTGAGTAGGGTCGGGCTGGCCCTTTAAGAAGCCAGAGAGCTCACCTGCCTGCCCCCTATGCACTCCCTAGGAGAGGGAGAGGAAGGAGAAAGTGCAGCAGACAAGGGAGCAAGGACCCGGGCAGCATGTCTGCAGGGATGGACCCCGGAGCGCCGGCGGACGACCGAAGCGTGACCCTGCTGGCTCAGGACAGGACCAGAGGAGGTAAGAACAGGCGGGGAAGAGAAATTAGGCGCCCCAGACCGCGAGGTGGTGACAGTACCCCCCTCTCCAGGCCCCCCCGGGCGGCGACTGGCAAGGAACCGACATAGGAGACGAGGAGCATGGACGTTGCCCTCCGGTACCCAGGACCTCTCATCAGGACCAAACCCCTTCCAGTCGACCAGGTACCATGTGGCACGCACTCTCTTCTTCACGTCTAGAATGGCACTGACCTCATACTCGTTATAGGCCGAGATCGGAGGAGGACGCTCTCCCGGATCCTGGGAGAAGCGTTGAGGATCACAGGCTTGAGGAGGGAACGATGGAAAGAATTATGTATTCGCAGAGAAGGAGGCAGACGTAGCCGATAGCACACATCGTTGAGTCTCCGGGATACCTCGAGCGGTCCGATGTACCGAGGTCCGTTTGAAGGAGGGCACCTTAAGGCGGACGTACTTGGCTGATAACCATACCTTGTCACCCGGTTGAAACATCTGGGCATCAAGTCTTCTCTTGTCGGCATGGTCCTTTATACGCTGGGATGCTTTCTCAAGAGCTACAAGAGTCTTGTTCCAGATGTTGGCGAAGTCGCGGGCCACGGCCTCTGCTGCAGGATTGGAAGTCGTGATATCCAAGGGAGTCGGGATCCTCGGGTGCTGCCCATATACAATAAAAAATGGAGTGTTACGTGAGGACTCACCAACATGATTATTGTACGAGAACTCCGCCCAAGGCAGTAGGGACGTCCAGTTGTCGTGGTGTGCGTTGACAAAGTGTCGTAGAAAACCTGCCAACACCTGGTTTACCCGTTCCACTTGTCCGTTAGACTGTGGATGATAAGCCGAAGAGAAGTCCAAGGCAATATCGAGTTTCCTGCAGAGAGACCGCCAGAATCGGGACACGAATTGAACTCCCCTATTGGAAACAATGTTGGAGGGTAACCCATGCAACCGGAGGATATGTTGAACAAACAACTCGGCCAGCTTGGGTGCCGAAGGAAGACCAGGCAGAGAAACGAAGTGACCCATCTTGGAAAATCTGTCCACCACGACCCAGATGACAGTATTCCCGGAGGATGCGGGAAGATCCGTGACGAAGTCCATCGCAATGTGTTGCCATGGTTTTGATGGTATAGGCAAGGGTAAGAGTTGACCGGCGGGAAGCCGTTTGGGGGTCTTGTTGCGGGCACAGGAAGAACAGGCAGAGACGTAGTCTGTCACCTCTTGACGCATCCCAGGCCACCAGTAGTGCCGACCGATCAACTGTAGAGTCTTAGTCAGACCCACGTGACCGGCTAGTAAGGAGGAATGTCCCCAGCGAAGGACGCGTTCTCGATTCAGTTCGGGCACCAGCGTCTTACCTGAGGGTACCTGCGACAGTTGGAGCGGTGCAACCATGATCACCTTGGATGGATCGATGATGGGACGAGGTTCCACCTCCTGATCGTCGGTAAGAAAAGACCGGGAGAGAGCGTCAGCCTTGATATTTTTAACTGCGGGACGAAAATGAAGACGGTAATCAAACCGAGCAAAGAATAAGGACCAACGGGCCTGGCGAGGATTGAGCCTCAGGGCAGACTGGAGATAGGCCAAGTTCTTGTGGTCGGTGTAGATCACCACCGGGTGCACCACTCCTTCTAGGAGGTAACGCCACTCCTCCAAGGCCATTTTGATGGCAAGCAACTCACGGTCACCAATGGAGTAATTCCGCTCACAGGGGGAAAAGGCCTTCGAAAAGAAACCGCAAGAGACCATACGTCCGGAGGCGGCTTTCTGCGTGAGGACGGCCCCGGCACCTGTGGAGAATGCGTCCACCTCCAGAAAGAACTGCTTCTCCGCGACGGGCCTGTGCAGGGCTGGTGCGGAGGAGAAGGCCCGTTTGAGTGGCAGGAAGGAGCACTCAGCCTCTGGAGTCCATCCATTAGCAGGTGTTCCCTTGCGTGTGAGTGCTGTGAGGGGCTTGACCAGATCCGAGAAGTGCGGAATAAACTGCCGGTAGTAGTTGGCGAATCCCAAGAACCGCTGGATGGCTTTGATCACGGCGGGCTGAGGCCAGTTCATGATGGCCGACACCTTATCAGGATCCATCTCCAGCCCAGAGTCAGAGACGATGTATCCAAGGAACGGCAGGGAAGTCCGCTCGAAGAGGCATTTCTCATACTTGGCGTACAAGCCGTTCTCCCGTAATCGAAGGAGAACTCGTCGGACGTCTCTTCTGTGTGTGGGTAGGTCTGGGGAGAAAACCAAGATGTCATCTAGGTATACCACTACACATACGTACAGCAGGTCACGGAAGACGTCGTTCACGAGCTCCTGGAAAACGGCTGGTGCATTGCACAGTCCGAAGGGCATCACCCGGTACTCAAAGTGACCATCACGGGTGTTGAAGGCGGTTTTCCACTCATCACCGGCCCGGATGCGGACAAGGTTGTAAGCCCCTCGTAGGTCCAGCTTGGTGAATATCCGGGCTCCCCGGAGCCGATCGAAGAGCTCTGGAATAAGAGGCAGTGGGTACTTATTCTTTACCATGATGGCGTTTAATCCGCGGTAGTCAATGCAAGGACGCAAAGACCCGTCCTTCTTTTTCACGTAGAAGAACCCGGCTCCAACAGGGGATGTGGACCTCTCAATGAATCCCCGGGCCAAGCTGTCAGTGATGTATTCTGACATCGCCTGAGTCTCAGCAGGGGACAGAGGGTAGATTCGTCCTGTAGGAAAAGAAGCACCTGTAACCAAATCGATGGGACAATCATAAGGCCTGTGCGGAGGCAAGACCTCTGCTTCTCGTTTATCGAAGACATCCGTATATGCCCAGTAGGCTTCCGGAAGTCTGGGCAAGGACGTAGGTGAGGGAGGCAAACGGATAGGCCGGACGGACAGCAGGCAACGGCTATGGCAGGCCAAGCCCCAACGCTGGACCTCCCCACTTCGCCAGTCTATGACTAGCTCATGCGTACGCAGCCATGGCAGACCGAGCATGAAAGGCGGGGAGAGAGAGGGTAGCACGTAAAAGGCAATCCTCTCAGTATGGAGAGCTCCGATCTGAAGCTCCACCACACTGGTAATGCCCTCAACGGAATCTTGTAGGGGTCTCCCGTCAATGGTGGTGATGATGCGGGGATGCTGCAGGGGGTGTATAGGGATGCCGAGACGGAGAGCCATGTCTCGCTGAATAAAGTTACCTGCAGATCCCGAGTCCAAATACGCCAACTCTGAGAACTGCCTGTCACCGACTCTCACCTGTATGGAAACAGTTAACGGTTGAGAGGTATCACTCTCACCTAGGATGGCCTCTCTTACCTGTCCTAGGTGGAGGAGTTTTCCGGTCTTCTGGGACATTGCCGGCGGAAGTGGTTGGAGCCACCACAATAGAGACACAACCTCCGGGCGACTCTCTCCTCACGCTCCCGGGGACTCAGCCGGAGACGATCCACCTCCATGGGTTCGGGTGCTACGGCAGATGAAGCATTACCTGCCAATCGAGGTGGTCTTCTCTCCTGGGTTCTCTCCTTGGTGCGTTCTTGTAGGCAGCGGTCCATCCGGACGGCAAGGGAGATGTATTCATCCAGGGTACCGGGAAGGACTCGTACGGCAAGCTCGTCCTTCAGGCGACTGGATAACCCTCTCCGGAAGACACCGATCAGGGGCTCGTCAGACCAGCGAAGCTCCGAAGCCAAAGTGCGAAACTGTATGGCGTATTGGCCAACTGAGAGAGTACCTTGCTGTAAGTTGAACAACTCCTCCGTGGCCGAAGCCACCCGACCTGGCTCATCAAAGATCTTCCGGAAGGTGTCCAAGAAGGCCCGCAGATCGGATACAATGGGATCCTCTCTCTCTAGTAGTGGGTTGAACCAGGCCAAGGCCTCGCCCTCCAGGTGTGATGCCAGAAAGGCCACTTTCGCCACATCCGTAGGGTATTGATGAGGGAGAAGCCTGAAATGCAGCTGGCATTGGTTGATGAATCCCCTGCACATCTTTGGATCCCCAGAGTACCTGGTGGGTTTGCAGAGGCGAGGGGAAGAGAAGACGCCTCCTACGGCACCGGGATCCAACACGGGTGCAGCAACCGGGGCAGGAGGAGACCGCTGCAGATTCGAGAGCCGCTCGTCCACAGACGTCATGTAATTCAGCATCTGGGTCTGCATCCGTCCTTGTTGATCCAGCTCCTGATGGAGATCTGCAAGATGAGAGAAGTAAGATGCATCCACCCCCTGAGGGGAACCTAGACGGGCCTCAAGGGTACGCATGAACGCAACAACCTGTTCCTGGCTCTGGCGGAGACTAGCGAGCTCCCTCTGAGCATCGAACCTGGCATCAGCGGGGTCCATGGCCTGGGCAAAATCTGTCACGCCCTATCGATGGATCTATCGGGTGGACCCACTGGACTGCAAATACAACGGTTGCTGATACCAGGAAGGGAGAGCCAGACTAGGAAGGCCACAGGACCAAAACACCAGAGGGCCTCTAAGGAGTCCAAGGCTTGGAGTGACCCCTATACAGGGATTTCCCCTTGACCACCAATAGAGGGTCCGATGAGGCAGACACCTGTGTTAAACCGACCTAGGAGGATGGGAAGAAATGAAGAGACAAAACAGGGCAGAACGTGGAACTTGGAAGCAGGCAGAAGACTGCAGGGAGCCGCACAGGATCCGGGACTAGGGATGCTGAGAAGACCAGGCTCGAACCTAGGGAAAAAGGTACACAGAGTAAGACAGGGAAATGAGACTGGAAAGACAAGCAAGACCAGACCTGGAGAAGCAACTTCAGGGGTAATAGAAGTTGCCCAGGTGGCGACCAGGAGTGACTGAGATCTGTTGTGAATTAGACTTTTTGGCTCCCTCTTGTGGTTACTAGTGATATGACTCTGGGATTGTCTTTCCTCAGTTTGGCACCCACCTGGGTCGTTAGTCCAGGGGTGTTGCTATATAAACTTCCTGGATCCTTAGTCCAGTGCCTGGCATCGTTGTAATCAGATCCTTTCTGTTTGCTCCTGTCTGCTGGTCCTGGTTCGTGCAAAATTAAGCTAAGTCCTGCTTCTTTGTTTTTTGGTTATTTGCTTTGCTCTTATTTTTGTCCAGCTTGTACTAAATGTGATTCCTGACTTTGCTGGAAGCTCTAGGGGGCTGGTGTTCTCCCCCCGGGCCGTTAGACGGTTCGGGGGTTCTTGAATATCCAGCGTGGATATTTTGATAGGGTTTTTGCTGACCATATAAGTCATCTTACTATATTCTGCTATTAGCTAGTGGGCCTCTCTTTGCTAAATACCTAGCTCATTCTTACGTTTGTCTTTTCCTCTTACCTCACCGTTAATATTTGTTGGGGGCTTGTATCCAACTTTTGGGGTCTTTTCTCTGGAGGCAAGAAAGGTCTTTCTTTTCCCTTCTAGGGTTAGTTAGTTCTCCGGCTGGCGCGAGACGTCTAGAACCAACGTAGGCACGTTCCCCGGCTGCTGCTATTTGTGGTGCTAGGTTTAGATATATGGTCAGCTCAGTTACCACTGCCCTATGAGCTGGTTTTTTGTGTTTGCAGACTTAGTAATTATTTCTGAGACCCTCTGCCATTGGGGTCATAACAGTATGCCAGGCCAACATTGAATGTTTAATGCATTGCAGAAGTGGGATAATAAGAAAGGAAATTCTGAGTTTTTTTTTTTTTTCCTCTCTTCCTCCCCTTTACCTCTGAGTGGCTTGTGCTTGCTGCAGACATGAATGTCCAGACCTTGATTACAAGTGTAGACCAGCTTGCTGCTCGTGTGCAGGGCATACAAGATTTTGTTACCAGTAGTCCAATGTCTGAACCTAAAATACCTATTCCTGAACTGTTTTCTGGGGACCGATTTAAGTTTAGGAATTTCAGGAATAATTGTAAATTGTTTCTATCTCTGAGACCCCGTTCATCTGGAGATTCAGCTCAGCAAGTTAAAATTGTTATCTCTTTTTTACGGGGCGACCCTCAGGATTGGGCTTTCTCGCTAGCGCCAGGAGATCCGGCATTGGCAAATATTGATGCGTTTTTTCTGGCGCTCGGATTGCTTTACGAGGAACCCAATCTTGAAGTTCAGGCAGAAAAAGCCTTGCTGGCTATTTCTCAGGGCCAGGATGAAGCTGAAGTGTATTGCCAAAAATTTCGGAAATGGTCCGTGCTTACTCAGTGGAATGAGTGTGCTCTGGCCGCAAATTTCAGAAATGGCCTTTCTGAAGCCATTAAGAATGTGATGGTGGGTTTCCCCATTCCTACAAGTCTGAATGATTCCATGGCGCTGGCTATTCAAATTGACCGGCGTTTGCGGGAGCGCAAAACCGCTAATCCTCTGGTGGTGTTGTCTGAACAAACACCTGATTTAATGCAATGTGATAGAATTCAGACTAGAAATGAGCGGAAAAATCATAGACGTCAGAATGGGTTGTGTTTTTACTGTGGTGATTCTACACATGTTATATCAGCATGCTCTAAACGCCTAACAAGGGTTGTTAGTCCTGTCGCCATTGGTAATTTGCAACCTAAATTTATTTTGTCTGTGACTTTAATTTGCTCATTGTCTTCTTACCCTGTTATGGCGTTTGTGGATTCAGGTGCTGCCCTGAGTCTTATGGATCTGTCATTTGCCAAGCGCTGTGGTTTTGTTCTTGAACCGTTGGTAAATCCTATTCCTCTTAGAGGTATTGATGCTACGCCATTGGCGGAAAATAAACCGCAGTTTTGGACGCAGGTAACCATGTGCATGACTCCTGAACATCGGGAGGTGATTCGTTTTCTTGTTCTGCATAAAATGCATGATTTGGTCGTTTTGGGTCTGCCATGGTTACAGACCCACAATCCAGTCTTGGATTGGAAGGCAATGTCTGTGTCAAGTTGGGGCTGTCAGGGAATTCATGCTGATTCCCCGCCGGTGTCTATTGCTTCCTCTACTCCTTCGGAAGTTCCTGAGTATTTGTCTGATTATCAGGATGTATTCAGCGAGTCCAGGTCCAGTGCTCTGCCTCCTCATAGGGACGGTGACTGCGCCATAGATTTGATTCCAGGTAGTAAATTTCCTAAGGGAAGACTATTTAATCTGTCTGTACCTGAGCATGCCGCAATGCGTTCGTATATCAAGGAGTCTCTGGAGAAGGGGCATATCCGTCCATCCTCTTCCCCTCTTGGTGCGGGATTCTTTTTTGTGGCCAAGAAGGACGGATCTTTGAGACCTTGTATTGACTATCGGCTTCTGAATAAAATCACTGTTAAATTTCAGTATCCTTTGCCTCTGTTGTCGGACTTGTTTGCCCGGATTAAAGGTGCCAAGTGGTTCACCAAGATAGATCTTCGTGGTGCGTACAACCTTGTGCGCATTAAGCAAGGAGATGAATGGAAGACAGCATTTAATACGCCCGAAGGTCATTTTGAGTACTTGGTGATGCCTTTTGGGCTCTCTAATGCTCCCTCAGTGTTTCAGTCCTTTATGCATGATATTTTCCGGAAGTATCTGGATAAATTTATGATTGTTTATCTGGATGATATTCTGGTTTTCTCTGAAGATTGGGACTCACATGTGGAGCAGGTCAGGATGGTGTTTCAGGTTTTGCGTGAGAATGCTTTGTTTGTTAAGGGCTCAAAGTGTCTCTTTGGAGTACAGAAGGTTCCCTTTTTGGGGTTTATTTTTTCCCCTTCTGCTGTGGAGATGGACCCAGTCAAGGTCCGAGCTATTCATGATTGGACTCAACCCACGTCAGTTAAGAGTCTTCAGAAGTTCTTGGGTTTTGCTAACTTCTACCGTCGTTTTATCGCTAATTTTTCTAGCGTTGTTAAACCTTTCTGATGTTGCTAACTGGGCTCCTGCAGCCGTGGAGGCATTCCAAGAGTTGAAGCGCCGGTTTACTTCGGCGACTGTTTTGTGCCACCCTGATGTCTCACTTCCCTTTCAGGTCGAAGTGGATGCTTCTGAGATTGGGGCAGGGGCCGTTTTGTCGCAGAGAGGCCCTGGTTGCTCGATAATGAGACCATGTGCTTTCTTCTCTAGGAAGTTTTCGCCTGCTGAGCGGAATTATGATGTTGGCAATCGGGAGTTGCTGGCCATGAAGTGGGCATTTGAGGAGTGGCGTCATTGGCTCGAGGGTGCTAAGCATCGTGTGGTGGTCTTGACTGATCACAAAAATTTGATGTATCTCGAGTCTGCTAAACGCCTGAATCCTAGACAGGCCCGCTGGTCATTGTTTTTCTCCCGTTTTGACTTTGTGGTCTCGTATTTTCCAGGTTCAAAGAATGTGAAGGCTGATGCTCTTTCAAGGAGCTTTGTGCCTGACTCTCCTGGAGTTGCAGAACCAGTTGGTATTCTTAAAGAGGGAGTTATCTTGTCGGCCATTTCTCCTGATTTGCGACGTGTGTTGCAGAGATTTCAGGCTGGTAGACCTGACTCTTGTCCACCTGACAGACTGTTTGTTCCTGATAAGTGGACCAGCAGAGTCATTTCCGAGGTTCATTCCTCGGTGTTGGCAGGGCATCCTGGAATTTTTGGCACCAGAGATCTGGTGGCTAGGTCCTTTTGGTGGCCTTCCTTGTCACGGGATGTGCGGTCATTTGTGCAGTCCTGTGGGACTTGTGCTCGAGCTAAGCCTTGCTGTTCTCGTGCCAGCGGGTTGCTCTTGCCCTTGCCTGTCCCGAAGAGGCCTTGAACACACATTTCCATGGATTTCATTTCAGATCTCCCGGTGTCTCAGGGCATGTCTGTCATCTGGGTGGTATGTGATCACTTTTCTAAAATGGTCCATTTGGTGCCTTTGCCTAAGCTGCCTTCCTCTTCCGATCTGGTTCCTGTGTTCTTTCAGAATGTGGTTCGTTTACACGGCATTCCTGAGAATATTGTGTCTGACAGAGGATCCCAGTTTGTTTCCAGGTTCTGGCGATCCTTCTGTGCTAAGATGGGCATTGATTTGTCGTTTTCGTCTGCCTTTCATCCTCAGACTAATGGACAAACGGAGTGAACTAATCAGACTCTGGAGGCTTATTTGAGGTGTTTTGTTTCGGCAGATCAGGATGATTGGGTGACCTTCTTGCCGTTGGCTGAGTTTGCCCTTAATAATCGGGCTAGTTCCGCTACTTTGGTTTCGCCATTTTTCTGCAACTCTGGTTTCCATCCTCGTTTTTCCTCGGGACATGTGGAGCCTTCTGACTGTCCTGGGGTAGATTCTGTGGTGGATAGGTTGCAGCAGATCTGGAATCATGTGGTGGACAACTTAAAGTTATCACAGGAGAAGGCTCAGCGTTTTGCCAACCGCCGCCGCGGTGTGGGTCCCCGACTTCGTGTTGGGGATTTGGTATGGCTGTCTTCTCGATTTGTTCCTATGAAGGTCTCCTCTCCTAAATTTAAGCCTCGCTTCATCGGTCCTTACAAGATATTGGAAATCCTTAATCCTGTGTCCTTTCGCTTGGATCTTCCGGTGTCGTTTGCCATTCACAACGTGTTCCATGGGTCTTTGTTGCGGCGGTACGTTGTACCTGTGGTTCCTTCTGTTGAGCCTCCTGCTCCGGTGTTGGTTGAGGGCGAGTTGGAGTACGTGGTGGAGAAGATCTTGGATTCTCGTCTCTCCAGACGGAGGCTTCAGTATCTGGTCAAGTGGAAGGGCTATGGTCAGGAGGATAATTCCTGGGTGGTTGCTTCTGATGTGCATGCGGCCGATTTAGTTCGTGCCTTTCACGCTGCTCATCCTGATCGCCCTGGTGGTCTTGGTGAGGGTTCGGTGACCCCTCCTTAAGGGGGGGGTACTGTTGTGAATTAGACTTTTTGGCTCCCTCTTGTGGTTACTAGTGATATGACTCTGGGATTGTCTTTCCTCAGTTTGGCACCCACCTGGGTCATTAGTCCAGGGGTGTTGCTATATAAACTTCCTGGATCCTTAGTCCAGTGCCTGGCATCGTTGTAATCAGATCCTTTCTGTTTGCTCCTGTCTGCTGGTCCTGGTTCGTGCAAAATTAAGCTAAGTCCTGCTTCTTTGTTTTTTGGTTATTTGCTTTGCTCTTATTTTTGTCCAGCTTGTACTAAATGTGATTCCTGACTTTGCTGGAAGCTCTAGGGGGCTGGTGTTCTCCCCCCGGGCCGTTAGATGGTTCGGGGGTTCTTGAATATCCAGCGTGGATATTTTGATAGGGTTTTTGCTGACCATATAAGTCATCTTACTATATTCTGCTATTAGCTAGTGGGCCTCTCTTTGCTAAATACCTAGCTCATTCTTACGTTTGTCTTTTCCTCTTACCTCACCGTTAATATTTGTTGGGGGCTTGTATCCAACTTTTGGGGTCTTTTCTCTGGAGGCAAGAAAGGTCTTTCTTTTCCCTTCTAGGGTTAGTTAGTTCTCCGGCTGGCGCGAGACGTCTAGAACCAACGTAGGCACGTTCCCCGGTTGCTGCTATTTGTGGTGCTAGGATTAGATATATGGTCAGCTCAGTTACCACTGCCCTATGAGCTGGTTTTTTGTGTTTGCAGACTTAGTAATTATTTCTGAGACCCGCTGCCATTGGGGTCATAACAGAGATCCTTTTATCCCTCCAGCCTCAAAGTGATAGGCCGGGAGGAGGGGCGGTGAGTAGGGTCGGGCTGGCCCTTTAAGAAGCCAGAGAGCTCACCTGCCTGCCCCCTATGCACTCCCTAGGAGAGGGAGAGGAAGGTGGAAGTGCAGCAGACAAGGGAGCAAGGATCCGGGCAGCATGTCTGCGGGGACGGACCCCGGAGCGCCGGCGGATGACCGGAGCGTGACCCTGCTGGCTCAGGACAGGACCGGAGGAGGTAAGAACAGGCGGGGAAGAGAAAGTAGGCGCCCCGGACTGCGAGGTGGTGACAGTACCCCTTGAAATTTTGTTGGAGCCTAAGCATCAGGAGCTACTTTCTTTCTTGCTAATTACTTCTCCTCATTTTCCTGTGATTCTAGGCATTCCTTGGTTGCGTTCTCAGAACCCAATTATCAACTGGGAGACCAAGGAGATTATCTTCCCAACAAGCAGCAACTCAGCGTTAACAGAAGCTGTCCCTGAGTCCACGGCTACGGAACCACATGTACAGGTATTTTCTTTACCTCCAGCTTATAAAGAGTTCTCTGACATCTGTGACAAGAAGAATTCAGATCAGCTTCTTCCACACCGGCATTATGACTGTCCCATTGAGCTGCTTCCCGGGGCAGCCATTCCTTTTGGTAACGTATACCCTTTGGCGGCACCGGAGCTTCAAGCCTTAAAAGAGTATATTGATGAAAATCTGGCCAAAGGCTTCATACGTCCTTCTTCCTCACCAGCAGGGGCACCTATCTTTTTTGTAAAGAAGAAGGATGGGACCCTGAGACCCTGTGTTGACTATCGAGAACTCAATAAGGTAACCGTACGAAACCGTTACCCTTTGCCTCTGATTCCCAAATTACTGGAAAGAGTCCGCCATGCTAAGGTGTTCTCTAAACTGGATCTTCGTGGGGCTTATAATTTGGTGCGTATTCGTCCAGGGGATGAGTGGAAGACAGCATTCAGATGCCGGTATGGACACTTTGAATCTCTTGTGATGCCCTTCGGGCTTTGTAACGCCCCTGCAACATTTCAACACCTTGCTAATGACATTTTCAGAGATTTGTTGGACCAGTTTGTAGTGATCTATTTGGACGATATACTAATCTTTTCTGACTCTCTACAGGAACATGAAGAACATGTCAAAACTAGTGTTGAGCGATACCGTCCGATACTTGAAAGTATCGGTATCGGAAAGTATCGGCCGATACCGGCAAAGTATCGGATCTAATCCGATACCGATACCCGATACCAATACAAGTCAATGGGACACCAAGTATCGGACGGTATCCTGTATGGTTCCCAGGGTCTGAAGGAGAGGAAACTCTCCTTCAGGCCCTGGGATCCTGTTATGACCCCAATGGCGAGGGTCTCAGAGGAACAAGTAAGTCTGCGAAGTACAAAAATCCAGCTCATAGGGCAGTGGTAACTGGGTTGACCATATATCTACTCCTAACGCCAACACTAGAAGTAGCCGGGGAACATGCCTACGTTGGTCGCTAGATGTCTCGCGCCAGCCGGAGGACTAACTACCCCTAGAAGAGGAAAACAAAGACCTCTCTTGCCTCCAGAGAATAGACCCCAAAAGTTGGATACAAGCCCCCCACAAATAATAACTGTGAGGTAAGAGGAAATGACAAACACAGAGATAAACTAGGTTTAGCAAAGAGAGGCCCACTTACTAATAGCAGAATGTAGTAAGATAACTTATATGGTCAACAAAAACCCTATCAAAAATCCACACTGGAAATTCAAGAACCCCCGAACCGTCTAACGGCCCGGGGGGAGAACTCCAGCCTCCCTAGAGCTTCCAGCAAGGTAAGGATACAGATTATGTACAAGCTGGACAAAAATGCAAACAAAAACAAATAGCAAAAAGCAAGAAAGCAGACTTAGCTTAATCTAGCAGGAACCAGGATCAGTAGACAAGAGCACAACAGATTAGCTCTGATTACAACGTTGCCAGGCATTGAACTGAAGGTCCAGGGAGCTTATATAGCAACACCCCTGACCTAACGACCCAGGTGAGCATACAAGGGATGGCAGACATTCCCAGAGTCAAATCACTAGTAACCACTAGAGGGAGCCAAAAAGGTAAATTCACAACAGGATCCATATCAATGTGTAAAAGAAAGAATTAAAATAAAAAATAGGGATATACTCACCCTCCAACGCAGCCTGGACTTTACCGCCGTAACCGGGAGCCGTTGTACCTAAGAATACGCGCTTGAAGGGCCTTAGATAACGTCACGGCGCTCTGATTGGTCCGTAGCGGTCGCGTGACCGCTACGCGACCAATCACAAAGCAGTGACGTCACCTAAGGTCTTTCAAGCGCTTGAAATACCTTAGAAGACGTCCGCAGCTTCTGATTGGTCGCGTAGCGGTCGCGTGACCGCTACGCGACCAATCACAAAGCAGTGACGTCACCTAAGGTCTTTCAAGCGCTTGAAAGACCTTAGGTGACGTGCCGTGACGTCATCTAAGGCCCTTCAAGCACGCATTTTTAGGTACAACGGCTCCCGGTTACGGCGGTAAAGTCCAGGCTGCGTCGGAGAGGTGAGTATATCCCTATTTTTTATTTTAATTCTTTCTTTTACACATTGATATTAATCCCGATACCGATTCCCGATACCACAAAAGTATCGGATCTCGGTATCGGAATTCCGATACCCGCAAGTATCGGCCGATACCCGATACTTGCGGTATCGGAATGCTCAACACTAGTCAAAACTGTTTAAGCCGTCTGAAAGAGAACCATCTGTATATTAAGCCGGAGAAATGCGAGTTCCATCGTTCTGAGATACAGTTCTTAGGTTATATCATCTCTCCCCAGGGGCTGAACATGGAATCTGGTTAGATTCAGGCTATCCTTGACTGGCCGGTACCCAAGAACGTTAAGGAGGTCCAACGTTTTATTGGTTTTGCAAATTTCTACAGACGCTTCATTCGAAATTTTTCTGATATTGTCCGTCCCATTACTTCCTTGACAAAGAAGGAAAAGCCCTTTAAGTGGTCATCACAGGCTCAAGAAGCTTTTGATCGGCTTAAAGTCTGTTTCACATCAGCACCGCTGTTGATACACCCAGATCCAACACTTCCTTTCATTGTGGAGGTGGACGCTTCTGATAATGCTTTGGGGGCTATTCTCTCCCAAAGAACTGGAGAGAAGGGTCTGCTACATCCTTGTGCTTTCTTTTCCCGTAGACTAACCTCAGCAGAGAAGAATTACGATGTGGGAGACAAGGAATTGCTGGCTATTATTGCGGCTTTCAAAGAATGGAGGCATTATCTGCAAGGAGCTGCACAACAGATCATAGTGCTAACTGACCATCGCAATCTAGAGTTCCTTAGATCCGCTAGATGTCTTTCTCCTCGTCAGGCTCGTTGGAACTTATTTTTAAATCAATTTAACTTTGTTATCTCGTACCGTCCAGGTTCTTGTAATGGGAAGGCTGATGCTTTATCCCGAATCCATGCTGCGGATTCCGTACCTGGAGCCCCGTCCAAGACAATTCTATCTGATGCCAATTTCATCGGAGTTATCCACGATCAGGACTTGTGGAAGGAGTGCAGGGAAGCCTATGAAGGTGATGTATTTCTGGCCAACCCACCTGTGGATATTAATCTTGTCTTTAAGGGTGGCATGTGGTTCAGAGATCGACGTATCTACATACGTCGTCCGTCTGCAGATCCTCAAGTTGGTACATAACTCCAAGTTGGCTGGTCACAGGGGGGTACAGAAGACACAAGAGTTTCTGAGCCGATTCTTCTGGTGGCCAACTTGCCTGAAGGATACCAAGGACTATGTTATCTCTTGCGAGGTATGTGCCCGTTACAAGACACCTCATGTGGCACCTACGGGTCTTCTACAACCATTACCTTTTCCGTCCCGCCCTTGGGGGTCTATATCAATGGACTTTATTGTGGAGCTGCCTACATCGGGGGGCATGAATACAATCATGGTGGTAGTTGATCGCCTGACTAAAGCTGCTCATTTTGTTCCGTGCACCGGCCTCCCCTCAGCTAAAAATACAGTGAACTTGGTTATACAGAATGTCTTTCGGTTGCACGGGGTTCCAGATGAGATCATCTCTGACCGTGGAGTACAGTTCACTTCAAGATTCTGGAAGGGGTTTTGCTCTGCACTCAATATTAATGTCTGTCTCTCTTCTGCTTACCATCCCCAGACAAATGGTCAGACTGAGCGTACCAACCAGACGCTGGAACAATATCTAAGATGTTATGTCAGCCATCTCCATGATGATTGGTTGGAGTTGTTGCCGTTAGCTGAATTTTCATATAATAATTCTCAGAGCGCCTCCACTAAATTTACACCTTTCTTTGCCAATCTGGGTTATCATCCGTGTATTTTACCTAGGTCTCCAATTATTTCTCCGGTTCCGGCAGTGGAGGAAAGGCTGACTGCGATGAGACAGAATCTGGAGGTTCTGAAGGAATCCCTGACCACAGCTCAAGAACGTTATAAGAGATCGGCTGATAGATTCCGTAAACCTGCACCCATGTTCAAGGTAGGAGATTCCATGTGGTTAGCAACTAAGAATCGGAAGTTAAACGTTCCTTCACAAAAACTTGGACAGAAATTCATTGGCCCTTTCAAGATCAACGGTATTGTGAGCTCTGTGGCCTGCCGGCTGAAGCTGCCTAGGACAATGAAGGTACACCCAGTTTTTCATGTATCTTTACTAAAGCCTGTATCTCCTAATACCTTCCAGGGATGTGTTGTGCCACCTTCGCAGCCTGTGGTGATTGATGGGCAAGAACAATTCGTGGTGGAGGAAATTATTGATTCCAGGATTCGCAGGAATCGGCTCCAATATCTGATAAGATGGCAGGGATATCCCCCTGAGGAAGACTCTTGGGAACCTGTGGAAAACATCAATGCCCAACAGAAGATTTCTCGTTTTCATCAGAGATTCCCTGAGAAACCAGGTCCAGGATCATCCTGAGGCCGCTTCTAAGGAGGGAGTAATGTCAGGACTCTGAACATTTTTTACCTTTTGTGCATTACTGCCCTTTTTCAAGATGGCGTCTTTGGTCTCATGTGCACTGTATCTCCTGCTACAAAACTCCACCCCAGCCTTCAGTCTGTGCTAGAGTATTCTGCCTTGCATCCAGCTCCTGACCTCTGATTACTCCCTGGCTATATACCTGCTCCTGTGAACCTGTGTGGTAATCCTGCTACTCTGCTCTGAGTTCCTGCTGCATACACAAGTTTCCAGTAATCCTCCTTCATCTGCTGTTTGTGTTTACTTCCATCTACATTTGCTGGTCATGTAAGCTGTTGCTGCTTTGCCATAACCTGAGACTATTAACCAGGCCTCCCTGGTTGAGCTAAGATATGATTTGAACTGCCTAATAAGCATATCTATCTGTGCCTGGACTAAGACAAGGATTTATTCGTGTCAAGTATCCTCAAGAATAACTGTGCTTCATAGACTTTCTGCTTCATTGCATTTTCCTCTGAAGTTTCCTATAGACTGCTAAGCTGCGTTAATTATTTGCACCAAGTGTTGTGGACTTGAGTTTCTCTCTGCACCTGTTTGAATCACCGTGTGATAATATAGACTTTACCACTTATAAAACTGTGTCCTGCAGTTGTCTTGCTCCACACAAAGAGTCTCCTGAGTTATCCCCTATAATTATTACATGGAGCGTCGCGAAGAGCATTGGTAAACGCCTGGGCTAAAAGGTGAGTATATAACTATTTTTTATTTTAATTCTTTTTTTTTAACAGGGATATGGTGCCCACATTGCTATATACTATGTGGGCTGTGTTAGATACTGCATGGGCTGTGTTATATACTACATCTCTGTGCTATATACTATGTGGGCTGTGCTATATACTTCGTGGCTGTGGTATATATTACGTGGCTGGGCAATATACTACATTGCTGTGCTCTATACTACGTGGCCTGGGTTATATACTGCATGGACAGTCTCTGTGCTATATACTACGTGACTGTGCAATATATTACGTGGCTGTGCAATATACTACGTGGCTGTGCAATATATTACGTGGCTGGGCTATATACTATGTGTCTGTGCTGTATACTATGTGGCTGGGCAATATACTACGTGGCTGGGCAATATACTATGTGTCTGTGCTATATACTATGTGTCTGTGCTATATACTACATGTCTGTGCTCTATACTACGTGGCTGGGCAATATACTACTTGTCTGTGCTATATACTACACGAGCTGTGTTATATTCTACATGGCTGTGCTATATACGTGGCTGTGTTATATACTACGTGGCTGTGCTATATACTACGTGGGCTGTGTTATATACTATGTGGGCTGTGTTATATGCTACTTGGCTGTGCTATATTTCTCTGCTGTATCTGTGCATCATGAATCGTGGTATGTGTTAAAGAGGGGGGCCCACTGAGACTCTTTCGCCCGGGGCCCTCAAAAACCTCGAGCCGGCCCTGGCTTCACTGATTGGTCACGCCCGGCCACGAACAATCAGTGACAGTCGCAGTCCGCCCGTGAATTGGCACATAATTTGAACCACGCTTCGCTAATTGGTCGCGCCCGGCCGGCCGAATCCTTTGTATAAATTGCATTACTCTGAAAACTTTATAAATAAACTACATAGATATTCTAGAATACCCGATGCGTTGGAATCGGGCCACCATCTAGTAGAGGATAATGACCCAGAACACACATCTGAAAGTATGAAGAATGGTTAAGAAAGGAAAAAATGGACTGATTTCCACTGGTGGGCAATCAGTCTGGATGTCAATCTCAATCTGATTTAAAATTTTTGGAGAAAGCAGAAATCTGCTATTAGGAAAAGTAACTGCAAACATTGAAGATAATGTAGAAAATAAGATTGAAGAGCATAATTGCATTGGTAAAGTGGCAGAAACCGCCAGTAGACAAGTTCAAGAATCTCACAGATGGCTAAACAAAAACCTAAACGTTTGGACGCTGCCATTGCTGTCGAAGGTCGTACCAAGTAATAGAGGATGCCTTTATTCCTGTCCATGTTATATATTTCTTCTTTGAAAGGACAGCAGGTATGCTGAAGTGTCAACTTTCTTGTTTATTGTAGCATGTTATAAACAGGCTATTAAAATATTAAAATCATCCACTGATGGTACATAGCCACTTACCATATTTTTCGGACTATAAGATGCATTGGACCATAAGACGAACCACAAATTTTCAGACGGAAAATAGGGAAAAAATGTGTCAAATGGGGGACTGTCTTACAGTCCAAATTCAGCTTACCGGGGAGGGGTTTCATGGAGGTGGAGATTCAGATCTCGGCAACAAGATCTCATCTCCAGATCTTGGGAGACGAGATCTCGTTGCAGAGATCTTAATTTGTGCATGAACCACCCCCCGGCGGCCATTTTCCTGGAGGCCACTGCATCACAGGAATGGATCTGCGCAGACCTCCAGGCATTCAAAAAATGCCGGCGGAGCCCCGCCGCCCCATAGACCACCACCTCCCCATCCCACAGATCGCTGCCCAAAAGGCCTCCACCGCAACAGAGAGCCGCACCAGCCTGGGAAGGAAGGCTGCAGAAACAGACCGGGACCACCGCCACGGTATATGTAAGTATATTCTGACTATAAGACGCACCCCCATCTTCCCCCCAAAATTTTTTTGGAAAAAAGTGCGTCTTCTAGTCGGAAAAATATAGTATATCTGAAGCTGTTGGATTTTTTATATATGTTTTCTCATAAACATTCAAAGATGCCAATAATGTGGTATTTTCTTGAATGTGATAATAATTGTGCTGGGTTCCAGTCTGCACAGTCTTGCAGGTTTGTGCTTGGCAATTGATAAGGCAATTTTAAATTTAAAAAAAAAGTGATGCAGCTCAGCTATTTGGTCTGGATGTGCATTGGATGATTAATTAGGGAACTGATTGGCCTCATTAAAAGATGTTTTCAAATTGCAGAATTACCCTCACTGCCACCTAGGATCAGTCAACAATCTTAGGAGAGATCAAATAGTTAAACTTACTAACATTACTACAACATGTAACACTAAAGATGGGTTAACATGAACGCTAATTTAACCCCTTAATAACCACCAATACTTCTGTTTACTGACCTTAGATAGCCTCCTCAGACAGGTAACAATCAAGTAGCTGTACACTATAGCTGACAACTTGCTTCATCAGCCACGATCAGTGTTGACACTGAGCATAGCAGTTTAACCCCTCAAATGTTGTTGTCAATAGTGACTACATCAAAATGGTTAAAGTGCTGGGGCTCCCTCTTTAATCCCATAAGCACCTTGAATTTATGACTGTGTGGTCCTGATGTTTGCCATGGCAATTCACAGCCAAATAATTGCCTTAAAGTCTGCCAGATATAGTTACCTGTTCAGAAGTTAGCAACATTTAGGTGCTAAAAAATACATTTTGTAAATTTCCTTGTAAAAATGAAAAATTACTGCTACATTTTTATAACTTCTAAAATAATAACAAAATAAAATAACATTTTACAAATGGTTCTGATGTAAAGCAGACACGAGGGAAATGTTATTTATTAATGTTTTTGTGTGGTATGACCATCTGGATTAACCCCTTAATCCCATATGACATACTATCCCGTCGAGGTGACCTGGCACTTAATTCCCAGTGACGGGATAGTACGTCATATGCGATCGGCCGCGCTCACGGGGGGAGCGCAACCGATCGCGGCCGGGTGTCAGCTGACTATCGCAGCTGACATCCGGCACTATGTGCCAGGAGCGGTCACGGACCGCCCCCGGCACATTAACCCCCGGCTCACTGCGATCAAACATGATCGCGGTGTGCCGGCGGTATAGGGAAGCATCGCACAGGGAGGGGGCTCCCTGCGTGCTTCCCTGAGACCCCCGGAGCAACGCGATGTGATCGCGTTGCTCTGAGCGTCTCTTACCTCCTATCCCTGCAGGCTCCGGATCCAAAATGGCCATGGGGCTGCATCCGGGTCCTGCAGGGATTACTTCCGGGTCCAGTGCAAGCGCTGGTAAGCCTGCAGTGCTGTCAGTCAGATCGCTGATCTGACAGAGTGCTGTGCAAACTGTCAGATCAGCGATCTTTGATGTCCCCCCTGGGACAAAGTTAAAAAGTTAAAAAAAAAATTCCACATGTGTAAAAAAAAATAAATAAATAAATTCCTAAATAAAGAAAAAAAAAATGATTCCCATAAATACATTTCTTTATCTAAATAAAAAAAAAACAATAAAAGTACACATTTAGTATCGCCGCGTCTGTAACGAACCAACCTATAAAACTGTCCCACTAGTTAACCCCTTCAGTGAACACCGTAAGAAAAAAAAAACGAGCCAAAAAACAACGCTTTATTATCATACCGCTCAACACAAAGCGGAATAATACGCGATCAAAAAGATGAATATAAATAATCATGGTACCGCTGAAAACGTCATCTTGTCCCGCAAAAAACAAGCCACGATACAGCATCATAAGCAAAAAAATAAAAAAGTTATAGTCCTCAGAATAAAGCGATGCCAAAATAATTATTTTTTCTATAAAATAGCTCTTATCGTATAAAAGCGCCAAAACATAAAAAAATGATATAAATGAGGTATCGCTGTAATCGTACTGACCCGACGAATAAAACTGCTTTATCAATTTTACCAAACGTGGAACGGTATAAACGCCTCCCCCAAAAGAAATTCATGAATAGCTGGTTTTTGGTCATTCTGCCTCACAAAAATCAGAATAAAAAGCGATCAAAAAATGTCATGTGCCCGAAAATGTTACCAATAAAAACGTCAACTCATCCCGCAAAAAACAAGACCTCACATGACTCTGTGGACCAAAATATGGAAAAATTATAGGTCTCAAAATGTTGGGACGCAAAAACTTTTTTGCTATAAAAAGCGTCTTTTAGTGTGTGACAGCTGCCAATCATAAAAATCCGATATAAAAAACGCTATAAAAGTAAATCAAACCCCCCTTCATCACCCCCTTAGTTAGGGAATAATAATATAATTAAAAAATGTATTTATTTCCATTTTTCCATTAGGATTAGGGCTAGGGTTAGGGCTAGGGTTAGGGTTAGGGCTAGGGTTAGGGCTAGGGTTAGGGTTAGAAACCGAAAAAGAATCGGAGTATATGTCCAATAATATCTCAATTTTTATTAAATAAATAACACAAATAACAAAAGCAAACACATAACAACACATAAATACATTTTACATAAATTCAGTTTAGGTGGGTAGCACAGACCAGAAAGCCGATGCTGTCCATTACCAACGCCAAATATATATAGCAAATCACGTGCATACTGCAAACTTTTTGTACTAAGGCACAGGGACATATGTTAGGTCGTATATAAGAAACCGTGCAGCCCTGTACATAGGCTAGCACTCAGGTACTAATAATCAAAAAACCCTACCCCATGCACTTACCACAGAAATGGCGTCAGACCTGGACAGCACCGTTGCCCCAACGCGCGTTTCGCGTCGGCTTCGTATAGCTGTCCAGGTCTGACGCCATTTCTGTGGTAAGTGCATGGGGTAGGGTTTTTTGATTATTAGTACCTGAGTGCTAGCCTATGTACAGGGCTGCACGGTTTCTTATATACAACCTAACATATGTCCCTGTGCCTTAGTACAAAAAGTTTGCAGTATGCACGTGATTTGCTATATATATTTGGCGTTGGTAATGGACAGCATCGGCTTTCTGGTCTGTGCTACCCACCTAAACTGAATTTATGTAAAATGTATTTATGTGTTGTTATGTGTTTGCTTTTGTTATTTGTGTTATTTATTTAATAAAAATTGAGATATTATTGGACATATACTTCGATTCTTTTTCGGTTTCTAACATAGTAGGAGTGTCCTCTTTGTAATCATTGGTGTTCCCCCCCAGTTACATGCTCCCCCACTGGGGTTGTGAGCAATGTGGGTGAACCAAAAACAGTTATCTTTCTTTTTGGGATTGTTTTATTAGGGTTAGGGTTAGGGCTAGGGTTAGGGCTAGGGTTAGGGTTGGGGCTAGGGTCGGAGCTAAAGTTAGGGTTAGGGTTGGGGCTAAAGTTAGGGATAGGGTTTGGATTACATTTACGGTTGGGATTAGGGTTAGGGGTGTGTTAGTGTTAGGAGTGTGGTTAGGGTTACCGTTGGAATTAGGGTTAGGGGTGTGTTTGGATTAGGGTTTCAGGTAGAATTGGGGAGTTTCCACTGTTCAGGCACATCAGGGGCTCTCCAAACGCGACATGGCGTCCGATCCCAATTCCAGCCAATTCTGCATTGAAAAACAGTGCTCCTTCCCTTCCGAGCTCTCCCATGCGCCCAAACAGGGGTTTTACCCCAACATATGGGGTATCACCGTACTCGGGACAAATTGGACAACAACTTTTGGGGTCCAAGTTCTCTTGTTATCCTTGGGAAAATAAAAATTTTGGGGGCTAAAAATCATTTTTGTGGGAAAAAAAAGGATTTTTTATTTTCACGGCTCTGCGTTGTAAACTGTAGTGAAACACTTGGGGGTTCAAAGTTCTCACAACACATCTAGATAAGTTCCTTGTGAGGTCTAGTTTCCAATATGGGGTCACTTGTGGGGGGTTTGTACTGTTTGGGTACATCAGGGGCTCTGCAAATGCAACGTGACGCCTGCAGACCAATCCATCTAAGTCTGCATTCCAAATGGCGCTCCTTCCCTCCCGAGCTCTGCCATGCACCCAAACAGTGGTTCCCCCCCACATACGGGGTATCAGCGTACTCAGGACAAATTTCACAACAACTTTTGGGGTCCAATTTATCCTGTTACCCTTGGGAAAATAGAAAACTGGGGGCTAATAAATCATTTTTGTGAAAAAAAAAGAGAATTTTTATTTTCACGGCTCTGCGTTATAAACTGTAGTGAAACACTTGGGGGTTCAAAGCTCTCAAAACACATCTAGATAAGTTCCTTAGGGGGTCTACTTTCCAAAATGGTGTCACTTGTGGGGGGTTTTAATGTTTAGGCACATCAGGGCTCTCCAAACGCGACATGGTGTCCCATCTCAATTCCAGTCAATTTTTCATTGAAAAGTCAAACGGCGCTCCTTCCCTTCCGAGCTCTGCCATGCGCCCAAACAGTCGTTTAACCCCACATATCGGGTATCAGCGTACTCAGGACAAATTGCACAACAACGTTTGGGGTCCAATTTCTTCTCTTACCCTTGGGGAAAAAAAATTGGGGGCGAAAAGATCATTTTTGTGAAAAAATATGATTTTTTATTTTTACGGCTCTGCATTATAAACTTCAGTGAAGCACTTGTTGGGTCAAAGTGTTCACCACACATCTAGATAAGTTCCTTAAGGGGTCTACTTTCCAAAATGGTGTCACTTGTGGGGGGTTTCAATGTTTAGGCACATCAGGAGCTCTCCAAACGCAACATGGCATCCCATCTCAATTCCAGTCAATTTTGCATTGAAAAGTCAAATGGCGCTCCTTCCCTTCCGAGCTCTGCCATGCGCCCAAACAATGGTTTACACCCACATATGGGGTATCAGGGTACTCCGGACAAATTGCACAACAATTTTTGGGGTCCAATTTCTTCTCTTACCCTTGGGAAAATAAAAAAATGGAGGCGAAAAAATCATTTTTGTGAAAAAATATGATTTTTTATTTTTACGGCTCTGCATTATAAACTTCTGTGAAGCACTTGGTGGGTCAAAGTGCTCACCACACATCTAGATAAGTTCCTTAAGGGGTCTACTTTCCAAAATGGTGTCACTTGTGGGGGGTTTCAATATTTAGGCACATCAGGGGCTCTCCAAACGCAACATGGCGTCCCATCTCAATTCCAGTCAATTTTGCATTGAAAAGTAAAATGGCGCTCCTTTCCTTCCGAGCTCTGCCATGCGCCCAAACAGTGGTTTACCCACACATATGGGGTATGAGCGTACTCAGGACAAATTGTACAACAACTTTTGGGGTCCATTTTCTCATGTTACCCTTGGTAAAATAAAACAAATTGGAGCTGAAATAAAATTTGTGTGAAAAAAAGTTAAATGTTCATTTTTATTTAAACATTCAAAAAATTCCTGTGAAACACCTGAAGGGTTAATAAACTTCTTGAATGTGGTTTTGAGCATCTTGAGGGGTGCAGTTTTTAGAATGGTGTCACACTTGGGTATTTTCTATCATATAGACCCCTCAAAAAGACTTCAAATGAAAATGGTGTTGTAAAAATGAGAAATTGCTGGTCAAATTTTAACCCTTATAACTCCCTAACAAAAAAAAATGTTGGTTCCAAAATTGTGCTGATGTAAAGTAGACGTGTGGGAAATGTTACTTATTAAGTATGTTGAGTGACATATCTCTGTGATTTTTTTTTTTTATCAATTAGTGTTTATTGAAGATTTCCAAAACAATACAGTACAGTCAAACAGTAATAACAGTAACAGAGGTCAACTAAAAATGACCAGAAATAAGTGAGGAGAAAAACAAAACCAATCAGAAAGGAAGAAGTAGGAAGTAGGGGAGAGAAGTGGCGGGGTAGGTACGGTAGGGGGAATAGGGGGGGGGGAAAGGAGTGTAGGCATTCACAAGACATTATCTAGCAGTTCAGTTATAGACCAGGGGTCCTGGCAAACTATGGCAGAATAAGAATATTACAAACACAAAAACAGACATGTCAATTATGCTTACTTATTCCCACTCAAGTAAACAGTCAAACAAGGTGGTGCGGGTCAATAGAGGAATGACCGCTATGTAACCAAGGGTGCCAAATATTTTGTCTTTTGGTTTTGGCAGTCATGGAGTGAGCCAAGGCGAGTTCATATTGGCAGTGGACATTAAGTTTATTAATTAATTCACTAATATTGGGAGAATTAGTGTCTTTCCATCTTGAGGCGACTAATAACCTGGCAGCTATTAGAATATGTGATAGTGTACCTCGAAGTATGTGTGGAATATCCTCCAGGCCGATGTGAAGAATGACCTGCCTAGGTGACAGAGTCAGCTGGATCCCCAAGACCTGTGCAATTAAAAGGTCCATATCTCTCCACCAGGGCTGAAGAATTGGGCACGACCACCAGGTGTGTTCCAGAGTTCCCCTGTGACCGCACCCCCTCCAGCATTTATCCGACCCGGCAGGGTCATAGTGAGCCACCTGAACCGGATATTGATACCATCTAAGGTGTACTTTTTTCAATTGTTCGAGATGATTGACGCAGGCAGATACCCGTAATACCTCACCCAGTCCCTCCTCCTAATCCATCAGGTCAGATAGGAAGTCCAGATCCTGTTCCCACTTGATCATATATGGCAGTTTAACATCTTCTGCTGGGTCGTTTAAGGCTTTATATAATATTGAAATTCCCTTCGGGCCAGAGTCAGGCAACAAGAAATAACCATTAACCCTGTTATTTAAATGGGAGTTGAAGAAAGGCGAGTCTGGGGAATTATGAAGTAGATGACGTATCTGCAAATATTGATAGAAATATCTCCGGACATTCGGGAAGTTAGAGGCCAAGCGGTCAAAGGGGATAAGGCCAGTGGTATCAAATATCTGCCGTAATGTTATGATTCCAGCATCAACCCAAGGCTGGAGATTAATAAATGGGATGTGTGTCTCAAGGGCTTTTAAGGATAGGGAGTCATGAGATAATTTAATCAAGGAAGGGACCAGTGTCCTCCAATAGTGGAGCGCGATTTTCATGGTTGGTAAGGCAGGGGAATAATCAGTGATTGCAATAGATTCAGCCTCAAGAATCGTGCGGGTAGATCTAGTTTTGGCATAGTAGTTTTCTATTTGGAGCCATCTATGGTCTTTGTCCGCCTGCCACCAGTCTCTAAGTCCAGTTAGTATGGCCGCTCTATGGTACAGCATGAGGTTCGGCATTCCCAGCCCTCCCCGTTTGTACGGATAGTACATCAAGGTCCTAGAGATTCTAGATTTTTTGTGTGACCAAATATAATTGTATGTCATAGTTTGTAATTTCAAAATCAAACGTTTGGGATTTTTAATGGGATACACCTAAGGAGATAAAGTATTTTAGGCAGGATCATCATTTTGAAAACATTAATCCTGGCAATCCAGGTTGTCATAACTGTGTGAAAATGGTCAAGTTGTGCCCTAACCTGTGTAATCAATTTAGAGAAATTCTTCTCGACAATCTGTTCAGAGCCCGTCAATATAACTCCCAAGTATGGGATACCCTCTGTCATCCATTTAAATGGAAACTCAGCCTCCATTTTCGACTTAGCCGCGCATGGAACCGCCACCGGAAACAACAAGGACCTCGTAGGATTCAACCTGTAGTATGACACATTACTGAATTCCCCAAGTTCCAAGGTAATAGCTGTCAAGGATGTCTCCAAGTTGACACAGGATAGAATAACATCATCAGCATACAAGCCAATTCTGTGCTCCATCTTTCCAACCCTGATGCCGGTGATATTAGTAGAGGTTCTTATGCGTTCAGCAAGCGGCTCCATGCACAGTGCGAAAATAATAGGAGAGAGTGGGCAACCCTGACGAGTGCCATTCGTGATCTGAAACGGACCAGATAAAAAACCGGACGTCAAGACCCTGGCACAAGGAGTCGAGTACATAGCACAGATTGCTGAGAATATTGGGCCCGACAGTCCAAACCTTTCCAGTACTGCCCGAAGATACCCCCAGTGCACCCTGTCAAAAGCCTTCTCAGCATCAAGCGACAGGAATGCACTGGGTAGGCCAGACAGCTCGGCTATTTTAATCAGATTCAGCATGCGCCGCACCCCATCTTTCGTCTCACGTCCGACCACAAAACCCACTTGGTCCGGTGAAATTATAGTTGGGATAATAAGCTTTAGTCTGGACGCTATAATTTTAGTGAATATTTTGACATCCGAATTGAGCAGAGCAATGGGTCTAAAGTCACCATGGTGTGTGAGAGGTTTCCCAGGCTTGGGTATGGTAGATATGGTAGCTTCCAAACCAGGAGCCGCCACAGTACCTGAGTCTCTCCACACCGAGAATAATCTCTGCAAATATGGAGTCAGCAACAGATAAAAGAATTTATAATAGTCATTCGTCAGCCCATCTGGGCCTGGGGCCTTATGAGAATTAGTTTGTTTAATCGTCGAGTTAATTTCTACATCTGTGAAGGGAGAATTAAGGTAGTTTAGCTGCTCAGATGTAATACGGGGTAATTTTATAGAGTCTAGATATTTATAAATAGATTGGTGATCCGGTTGGGGAGTAGAAGGGTCATCTTTTAAGTTATACAATCCGGTATAATATTCTGCAAAAGCTTGGACTATGTCCTGAGGGTTCCTAAGGGCCTTCCCATTTTTATCTAAGATATGGTCCACTCTTGATTTAGCTTCCCTCTTACGTACTCTGCGCGCCAGGAGTGCACCTGCCCTATCACCCACGGCATATAGATTAGTCTTGAATTTCTTCATGTTATGTGCATATCTGGCCAGGAGATTTTCTCTCAATTTAAACCTAATCTGATAGATCTCCTCGGAGATAGAAGGCGTGGGAGCAGACTTGTTGATATTGTCTAAATATTGCAGGTGGGAAAGTAATACCTCTCTGCCACTCTCCCTCTTCCTTTTCAGGTAGGAAGCTTGTTGGAGAAGCACACCTCTAATCACTACTTTATGTGCCAACCATAAGGACTCATCAGAAACCTCTCCATTATCATTTATCTGAAAGTAATGTTCCAACTCCGAAGAGACTCTATCTAACACCTCCCCATTCAGCAGCAATGCATCATTTAATCGCCACCTAAAGGCTGGATTAGCTTGGTGTGCTAAAGTAAGAGTTAGAGTGATGGGAGCGTGATCAGACCACGTTATTAAGCCTATAGTTGCGGATCTACATCTGGACAAGGTTGCACTATCTGTTAGAAAATAATCAATACGGGAGTATGTGGAATGCCTGGAAGAGTAAAAGGTATAATCCCTCTCAGATGCATGTGAATATCTCCAATAATCATGCAGGTGGAATTCGCCTGTGAGGAGAGTCAAGTCCCCTCTAGGTCGTCTGCTACCAGAAGAGCAATCAAGGTCCGCATGCATGGGGAGATTAAAGTCACCACATATTATATTGCTGCCCTTCACATTTACAGAGACTTCATGAAGGGTTGTTCTCAGGAATTTGTGTTGTCCCTCTTTGGGAGCATAAAGATTTGTCAACGTGTGTAACTCACCATTCAATAGGCACGTGATAGTTAAGCACCTACCTGTGGGGTCATTATTTTGTGCTATCAATTTAAAAGCGATTGTATTTTTCACTATGATGCACACACCAGCCTTTTTGGTTGGGCCATTAGCAAATAGAATGTGTGGGAAGAGGGGATGACGGAGCCTAAAATTATCCTCGGCCAACAAATGGGTCTCCTGCAAGCAGATAATATCTGCTCTCGACCGCTTCACCTCCCTCCACATCATAGATCTCTTCTCAGGGGAGTTTAAACCCCTGACATTCAAAGAAAGAATTTGTAAAGTCATGGTACCATTATACTAAAATCTATACTGCTGGTATTACCCAGTGACCCCACTGGTGGTGTACCGAAACTCATATACAAATAACTGCCAGTTCCATAATAACAATCAAAAATTAGTATAGACAGAGAATGCCCGGGGATTTGGAGAGAAAAAACCTGGAGGAAAGAAAGGGGAAGGGCAAGTATGTAGTCGCATCGGAAGGAGACTCTAAATGTATGCCAGACAGAGTAAAAAGAACCAAAAAATAAAAAATAACAAGTAAAAACAAAGGAAAAAAAAAACCAAAACATAGGTCAATATACGAGGAATCCTCGTAGGAACGTCTGGAACAGTCCAGACAGTCCGCAGAACAGAATCTGCGTGGGGGGGTGGAAGTGAGAGGTTCACAATCCAAAGGCCCACTGAGGGGTGCAGTAGGAGGGCTCAGCAATCCAGACACCGTCCGTGTGGCACTGTCAATCCGTAGACCAGTCTGAGGCTATTTTCCTTCCTGTATCCGCAGGTCTGGGAGCAAAGGGTATTTTCCAGGCCGTAAGCCTCTCCTCTGCCTGTTTAGGCGAGGAGCAGGGGACCGTGCGTCCTTCATAAGTGATAATCAAACGCACAGGATTAAACCCCCATCGGTAACGTATGTTGATGTCCCTCAATGCTTTACAGACATGGGCATATTCTCTCCTTTTGGCCAGGGTAGCAGCTGACAAATCCGGGAAGACCTGGAGATCCCGGAATTCAGGGGGTAGGTCAGGGGGGCTCCTTATCCGCCGCAGGAATGTCTCTTTAGTAGTGTACAAATGAATCCGTGCAAGGATGTCTCTAGGAAGAGATGGATCTAGATGCTTGGGCTTGGGTGTTCTATGTACCCTGTCCGCCAGTAGATCTCTCGAGGAAAGTGAGGGCAGGACAGCCTGCATAAAATTCTGGAGGAAAGCAGCTAAATCTTTATCTGCAACATTCTCAGGGATTCCTCTCACTCGAATATTGTTCCTCCTGGATCTGTCCTCTAAGTCGTGCAATTTATCAAACGCCCCTGCTAACTTGCCTTTTATAGCTTGGTTTTCATCCACCAGAGCGTTAATTACAGAGACATATTCGGACATTTTGTTTTCCAAATGATCCGTGCGGGCCCCTAAGGAGTTAATGTCTCCTCTTATCTCCTTCAACATGTCCTGCATATCCTCTTTTAGTGAGGCACGTATAGATGTGAGGAATTCTTTCATATCCCCCTTGGTCATAGGTGCAGAGCTGCTATATTGTGCTCCCGCTGAGGTCTCCCCTCTTTCAGAATCCCGGGAGCCGTGGGAGGAGTGTGATGATCTGGAGGGAGAAGCCGCCGCCATTTTCCCTGCGGCATGTGTGGTTTGAGACCGCGGAAAGAAGTCTGGCAGGCGAGGAGGAGAGGTCTTCTTATGGGATCTGCCTCGGGTCATCATGTGCCCAGTCGTACTGCGGTGCTAGCGGTAAGCGCCTCAGCGGTCAGGAGAGTCAGTGAAAGCCGGTATGAGCCGCGTTATGTCTGGTGGTGCCAAAGCTCGTCACCTCATTTTAGGTCCAGCATGACAAGGTTAGGTGTGGGACCAGCCCAGGACAGTGTACTTGAGGGTACAACTCAGTGATGATGTTGTAGAAGCAGAGGAAAAACATACAGGAAGCACACTGTCTCTGATATATGTCTTATTGTTCTCCTGGGTGCTGCTGCTGGAAAAGGGGTGGGATTCCAAAGAAGTAGTTTATCTTCTCTTATGGAGGAGAGTGACAGTGGTAGACGATCAGCTTCTGTTGACTAGAAGGGATATTGTCAGCCTCCCTTATCTCTCACACTGGAGTCGTGTTTGCTCAGCAAAGGAGGATCTGTCCTGGCCCCCCCACTGTGAGAACTGGGCTATTGCAAGTGTGTGCAGGCTGCAATCACCTCTCTGCTCAGGGGGAATCTCCTAATAGATCTGGCTGTGAGCAGAGAAGGATTAAGGAAACCTCTGGAAGATGATAAAAGTGCTGGTGTTTCTGCTGTTAGATGTTTGGGCAGCGAGAGGTGCAGAGAGAAAATTACAGGCCCTCCTCCACAGGGGAAGCACAGGCCTGTTACACTCACCAGGCCTCAAGGCTCAGGCTGCAGAGATCCCTTCACAGTCTGTAAAAGCTATTTTCTTGTGGTCCACCAAGTGCAGAACACTCTCATGGAGGCTTAGATGGTAAGACAAGATGATTTACAGCAGCAGTGTGGCCGATGGATGTTGATTTCCAGGCTGGAGATCAGGAGCTCCTGGAAGAAGCTTCCTCTCTTGATGGTGCCTAAGCCACACCCCATATCTCTGTGATTTAAGGGCATAAAAACTCAAAGTTGGAAAATTGCGAAATTTTCAAAATTTTTGCCAAATTTCCATTTTTTTCACAAATAAACTCAAGTTATATCGAATAAATTTTACCACTATCATGAAGTACAATATGTCACAAGAAAACAATGTCAGAATCGTCAAGATCCGTTGAAGCGTTCCAGAGTTATAACCTCATAAAGAGACAGTGGTCAGAATTGTAAAAATTGGCCCGGTCATTAACGTGCAAACCACCCTCGGGGCTTAGAGATTTAGTTTTTCTTGCCGCAGCTGAATGATTTACATCTGTTAGCCAGCATAAGTACATGTGGGGGTTGCCTGGTTGCTAGGGAACAAGAAAAACTAAATCTCCGAGCACTAAAAAATACTCCGAGGACCCCCGAGCTTCCTCGAGAAATCTCGAGTAACGAGTATATTCGCTCATCACTATACAAAACATATCAACCTAAATTTAGCATTACCATAAAATATAACATGTCACGAAAAAAAATATCAAAATCACTGGGATATGTAGAAAAGTTCCAGAGTTATTACCACATAAAGTGATACTAGTCAGACTTAAAGGGACACTGTCACCCCCTCTTGCCATTATAAACTAAAAGAGCCACCTTGTGCAGCAGTAATGCTGCATTCTAACAAGGCGGCTCTTTTAGTTTTTGGTGCATGTATTCCCAAAATAAAGCGTTTTATAACTTCTCCAAAATACCTGTCTTTCGCCAGGGAGGCAGGTCCTCACCCCCCTGCTTGAAACGCCACACTGCCGTCACTCAAATCTTCAGGGGCGCCGGGCGCCGCCCCCTCCGCGCTGTTTTCGCATGAAATCCGGCGCCTGCGCTGTGTAGTACTGTCTGGTGCAGGCGCAGTGAGCTTTGGCCGTCTGACGTCACAGCCAGGCTTGCAGACGGCACTTGTGCGGCCAGTGCGGCCACCCACCTTGGTAATCCCAGCCCCGCAGTGTGTTACGCATTATGCACAGTGCGGGGCTGGGATTACCAAGGTGGGTGGCTGCACTGGCGGCACAGGTGCCGCCTGCAAGCCTGCACAAGACAGTACTACACAGCGCAGGCGCCGGATTTCATGCGAAAACAGCGCGGAGGGGGCGGTGTGTTGTGAACTCTATTTTTGGGCTCCCTCTAGTGGTCACAAGCGGTACTGTGTAGTGTTGTCTTTCTGCAGGTTGGCAGCATCAGCTGGTTCGTTATCCTTGGTTGGTTTCCTATTTAGCTCACCTGGATACTCAGTTCCTTGCCTGCTCTCAATGTATTCAGTGTTCTTCAGATTCCTTGTGACTACCTTGCTCCCAGTCTCTCCAAGACAAGCTAAGTTTTTGTTTGTTTATTTTTTGATTATCCGCATTTATCATGTTTCTTGTCCAGCTTGCTAAAATGTGATTTCCTCGCTTGCTGGTTGCTCTAGTGGACTGAGTTTCTCCCCCCACACTGTTAGTTGGTGCGGGGGTTCTTGAAATCTCAGTGTGGATATTTTGTAAGGGTTTTTTACTGACCGCACAGACCCCTTTTCTATTTTCTGCTATCTAGTATTAGTGGGCCTCATTTGCTGAATCTGCTTTCACCCCTGTGTATGTGCCTTCCTCTTACCTCACCGTTATTATTTGTTGGGGGCTTCTATATCTTTGGGGATTATTTCTCTGGAGGCAAGTGAGGTCTTTCTTTCTCTCTAGGGGTAGTTAGTTCCTCAGGCTGGCTCGAGACGTCTAGGATTTTAGTCACGTTCACCGGCTACCTCTAGTGTGTTGGATAGGTTCAGATTTGCGGTCAGTCCAGTTTACCACCTCCCTAGAGCTTGTCCTATGTTTTGTTACTTAGCTGGAGTATTTTGTGATCCTCACCCACTAAGGATCATAACAGTAGAGCAGGCCAAAAAGTGTTTAATGCATCGCAGAAGTGGGATAAAAAGAAGACCTGAGTACATTTTTTTTTTTTCCTCCCGCTTTTCCTTTGCTGCAGTCTGTTTAGCTTCTTTCATCCCCTTGAACTCTGGGTGGTTTTGAGCTCAGCTGCAGACATGAATGTTCAGACTCTGGCTTCTAGTGTGGATCATCTTGCTGCACGGGTGCAAAGTATTCAGGATTTTGTTATTCATAGCCCTATGTCAGAACCAAAGATACCCATTCCTGAGTTGTTTTCTGGAGATAGATCTAGGTTTCTAAATTTTAAGAATAATTGTAAGTTATTTCTATCTCTGAGACCTCGTTCCTCTGGTGATTCCGCTCAGCAAGTTAAAATTGTTATCTCCTTGTTGCGTGGCGACCCTCAAGATTGGGCTTTCTCTCTGGCACCAGGAGATCCTGCATTGCTTAATGTAGATGCATTTTTTCTGGCTCTTGGACTGCTTTATGAGGAGCCTAATCTTGAGAATCAGGCAGAAAAAGCGTTGCTGGCTATCTCTCAAGGTCAGGATGAAGCAGAGGTGTATTGTCAAAAATTTCGGAAATGGTCGGTGCTTACTCAATGGAATGAGTGTGCCCTGGCTGCAAATTTCAGAGAAGGTCTTTCTGAGGCCGTTAAGAATGTTATGGTGGGGTTTCCCACCCCTACAAGTCTGAGTGATTCTATGGCTTTAGCCATTCAGGTTGATCGGCGTTTGCGGGAGCGCAAATCTGCTCATCCTTTGGCGGTATTTTCTGAACAGAGACCTGAGTCTATGCAATGTGACCGAACTCTGATCAGAATTGAGCGACAAAGTCATAGACGTCAAAATGGGTTGTGCTTTTACTGTGGTGATTCTACTCATGTTATCTCAGCATGCTCTAAACGCTTAAAAAAAATCGCTAAACCTGTCACCATTGGTACTATGCAGCCTAAATTTATTTTGTCTGTTACTTTGATTTGTTCTTTGTCGTCCTACCCGGTTATGGCTTTTGTGGATTCGGGTGCTGCCCTGAATCTGATGGATTTGTCGTTAGCCAGGCGCTGTGGTTTTGTCCTGGAGCCTTTGGAATTTCCTTTTCCTCTGAGGGGAATTGATGCTACGCCATTGGCAGAGAATAAGCCTCAGTATTGGACGCAAATGACCATGTGCATGACTCCCGTACATCAGGAGGTGATTCGCTTTCTTGTTCTGCATAATTTGCATGATGTTGTCGTTTTGGGTCTGCCATGGCTGCAGGCTCATAATCCAGTTTTAGATTGGAAAGCTATGTCTGTGTCAAGTTGGGGTTGTCAGGGAATTCATGGCGATGCTCCGTTGGTGTCTATTGCTTCTTCCACTCCTTCGGAGGTCCCTGAGTTTTTGTCTGACTACCAGGATGTATTTGATGAGCCCAGGTCCAGTGCCCTGCCCCCTCATAGGGATTGTGACTGTGCTATAAATTTAATTCCTGGTAGTAAATTCCCTAAGGGACGACTTTTTAATCTGTCTATACCAGAGCATGCCGCGATGCGGAGTTATATAAAGGAGTCTTTGGAGAAGGGACATATTCGCCCATCCTCTTCCCCTCTTGGTGCAGGATTTTTTTTGTGGCCAAGAAGGACGGTTCTTTGAGACCTTGTATAGATTATCGTCTTCTGAATAAAATCACAGTCAAATTTCAGTATCCTTTACCACTATTGTCTGATTTGTTTGCTTGGATTAAGGGTGCCAGTTGGTTCACCAAGATAGATCTCCGTGGTGCGTATAACCTTGTGCGCATTAAGCAGGGAGATGAATGGAAAACAGCATTTAATACGCCTGAAGGCCATTTTGAGTACTTGGTGATGCCTTTTGGACTCTCTAATGCTCCTTCTGTGTTTCAGTCCTTCATGCATGACATCTTCCGAGAATATCTGGATAAATTTATGATTGTTTATCTGGATGACATTTTGGTCTTTTCTGATGATTGGGAGTCCCATGTGAAGCAGGTCAGGATGGTGTTTCAGGTCCTGCGTGCTAATGCTTTATTTGTGAAGGGCTCAAAATGCCTCTTCGGAGTACAGAAGGTCTCCTTTTTGGGTTTTATTTTTTCTCCTTCTACTGTGGAGATGGACCCAGTCAAGGTCCAGGCTATTCATGACTGGACTCAGCCCACGTCTGTTAAGAGTCTTCAGAAGTTCTTGGGTTTTGCGAATTTTTACCGTCGTTTCATCGCTAATTTTTCTAGCGTGGTTAAACCTTTGACGGATTTGACCAAGAAGGGTTCTGATGTGACTAATTGGTCTCCTGCGGCCGTGGAGGCCTTTCGGGAGCTGAAGCACCGGTTTTCTTCAGCTCCAGTCTTATGTCAGCCAGATGTCTCTCTCCCCTTCCAGGTCGAGGTTGATGCTTCTGAGATTGGAGCAGGGGCTGTTTTGTCGCAGAGAAGCTCTGATGGCTCTGTGATGAAGCCATGTGCTTTCTTTTCAAGAAAGTTTTCGCCTGCCGAGCGGAATTATGATGTTGGTAATCGGGAGTTGTTGGCTATGAAGTGGGCATTTGAGGAGTGGCGACATTGGCTCGAAGGAGCTAAACATCGTGTGGTGGTCTTGACTGATCACAAAAATCTGATTTACCTTGAATCTGCCAAGCGCCTGAATCCTAGACAGGTTCGTTGGTCGTTGTTTTTCTCCCGTTTCAACTTCGTGGTCTCATACCTGCCTGGTTCGAAGAACGTGAAAGCTGATGCACTTTCTAGGAGTTTTGTGCCTGACTCTCCGGGAGTTTCTGAGCCGGCTGGTATTCTCAGAGACGGAGTGATTTTGTCTGCCATTTCCCCAGATTTGCGACGAGTGCTGCAGAAATTTCAGGCGGATAGACCTGACCGTTGTCCACCAGAGAGACTGTTTGTCCCGGACAGATGGACCAGCAGAGTTATTTCCAAGGTTCATTCTTCAGTGTTGGCGGGTCATCCTGGGATTTTTGGTACCAGAGATTTGGTGGCTAGGTCCTTCTGGTGGCCTTCCTTGTCACGGGATGTGCGTTCCTTTGTGCAGTCTTGTGGGATTTGTGCTCGGGCTAAGCCTTGCTGTTCTCGTGCCAGCGGTTTGCTTTTGCCTTTGCCTATTCCGAAAAGGCCTTGGACGCACATTTCCATGGATTTTATTTCGGATCTTCCAGTATCTCAGAAAATGTCTGTCATCTGGGTGGTGTGTGATCATTTTTCCAAGATGGTCCATTTGGTGCCCTTGCCTAAGTTGCCTTCTTCCTCCGATTTGGTTCCTCTATTTTTTCAGAATGTGGTTCGCTTGCACGGCATTCCTGAAAATATTGTGTCTGATAGAGGATCCCAGTTTGTGTCCAGGTTTTGGCGGACTTTTTGTGCTAAGATGGGCATTGATTTGTCTTTTTCGTCGGCCTTCCATCCTCAGACTAATGGCCAAACCGAGCGAACTAATCAGACATTGGAAACTTATTTGAGATGTTTTGTTTCTGCTGATCAGGATGATTGGGTGACTTTTTTGCCATTGGCCGAGTTTGCCCTTAATAATCGGGCTACTTCTGCTACTTTGGTTTCGCCTTTTTTCTGCAATTCTGGTTTCCATCCTCGTTTTTCCTCGGGTCAGGTTGAGCCTTCTGACTGTCCTGGGGTGGATTCTGTGGTGGATAGGTTGCAGCAGATTTGGAACCATGTGGTGGACAATTTGAGGTTGTCACAGGAGAAGGCTCAGCGCTTTGCCAACCGCCGCCGCGGTGTGGGTCCCCGACTTCGTGTTGGGGATTTGGTGTGGCTGTCTTCTCGGTATGTTCCTATGAAGGTCTCCTCTCCTAAATTCAAGCCTCGCTTCATCGGTCCTTATAAGATCTTGGAAATCCTTAACCCGGTGTCTTTTCGTTTGGATCTCCCAGCATCGTTTGCCATTCATAATGTGTTCCATAGGTCTTTGTTGCAGAGGTATGTGGTACCTGTGGTTCCTTCTGTTGAGCCTCCTGCTCCGGTGCTGGTCGAGGGCGAATTGGAGTACGTGGTGGAGAAGATTTTGGATTCTCGTATCTCTAGACGGAGGCTTCAGTATTTGGTTAAGTGGAAGGGCTATGGTCAGGAGGATAATTCCTGGGTTGTCGCCTCTGATGTTCATGTGGCCGATTTGGTTCGTGCCTTCCACGCGGCTCATCCTGATCGCCCTGGGGGTCTTGATGAGGGTTCGGTGACCCCTCCTAAAGGGGGGGTACTGTTGTGAAATATATTTTTGGGCTCCCTCTAGTGGTCACAAGCGGTACTGTGTAGTGTTGTCTTTCTGCAGGTTGGCAGCATCAGCTGGTTCGTTATCCTTGGTTGGTTTCCTATTTAGCTCACCTGGATACTCAGTTCCTTGCCTGCTCTCAATGTATTCAGTGTTCTTCAGATTCCTTGTGACTACCTTGCTCCCAGTCTCTCCAAGACAAGCTAAGTTTTTGTTTGTTTATTTTTTGATTATCAGCATTTATCATGTTTCTTGTCCAGCTTGCTAAAATGTGATTTCCTCGCTTGCTGGTTGCTCTAGGGGACTGAGTTTCTCCCCCCACACCGTTAGTTGGTGCGGGGGTTCTTGAAATCTCAGTGTGGATATTTTGTAAGGGTTTTTTACTGACCGCACAGACCCCTTTTCTATTTTCTGCTATCTAGTATTAGTGGGCCTCATTTGCTGAATCTGCTTTCACCCCTGTGTATGTGCCTTCCTCTTACCTCACCGTTATTATTTGTTGGGGACTTCTATATCTTTGGGGATTATTTCTCTGGAGGCAAGTGAGGTCTTTCTTTCTCTCTAGGGGTAGTTAGTTCCTCAGGCTGGCTCGAGACGTCTAGGATTTTAGTCACGTTCACCGGCTACCTCTAGTGTGTTGGATAGGTTCAGATTTGCGGTCAGTCCAGTTTACCACCTCCCTAGAGCTTGTCCTATGTTTTGTTACTTAGCTGGAGTATTTTGTGATCCTCAACCACTAAGGATCATAACAGCGGTGCCCGGCTCCCCTGAAGATTTGAGTGACGGCAGTGTGGCGTTTCAAGCAGGGGGTGAGGACCTGCCTCCCTGGCGAAAGACAGGTATTTTGGAGAAGTTATAAAACGCATTATTTTGGGAATACATGCACCAAAAACTAAAAGAGCCACCTTGATAGAATGCAGCATTACTGCTGCACAAGGTGGCTCTTTTAGTTTATAACGGCTGGAGGGGGTGACAGTGGCCCTTTAAACAATGTGGCCTGGTCACTCAAGCTGATACAAACTGTAGGAGCAGGGCCGGACTGGGACTAAAATTCAGCCCTGGCATTTGAAGTTACACAGGCCCACTTGTCATATGGTGACTGTATAATATCTTTGTACACTTATAGGTTACAAGACGTGAGGGGAGTGTAACATGACTATATAACATATAATTACAGCTGTATCCAGCATTCTTCTCAGTCCTATTTATGGTTTTTAGTTGCAGTACCAAGAAAAGCTGCTACTTTACCTACATAACTGGATCTCGTAGATAATGAAGGGATTGAGACGACCAAAGGCTGTGGAACCTCATTCTGATGCTCCATAAACGTTGCCTACAGCCACTTTTGGTTCCGCTGCGCAGCACGAGACACGGTGACTCCGAAGAGCGGTGACATCAGTAACGTCCCCACTCTTCAGATATCCTGGGTCTTGCGCTGAGCTCGGCGACTGTGATTGTATTGTTACTACCGTCACCGCTCTTCAGAGTCACTGGATCTCACAAGGTCTGGGCTAGTAGTAGGGGTGTCTGATAGACACCTCTCCATTACTTACACCAGGGATTGATATCAGCTGACATCAACCCTAAAAATCATTACACATACCAGAATTAAATGCTTTGGCGGCTGGAAAAAGCAGTAGAGTTAGCACTATTCCCAGCCGCCGGGTGCTAACTACAACTGTCATCATCCTTGCCTGGTCTCCCTGCGAAGCATTTGTGCTGTATTTACATGCGCTGATCTCAGGCCGCTAAACGAGTGTGATCGACAATTCTGAAGTCATTCACTTGTTTCCCAACTGAGAAAGAATGAAGGGAACAGAACAATCACAATTCGATCAATCTGTACCCATACAGTATCAGGTTATCAGCAGCACAACTACAGTTTACACCGGCGATGTGCTGCTGAGAACAAGGATTTCTGTTCCCACATAAACAATCCAATCAGTCGATGAATAGGCAGCATTTTGCTTGTTTAGTATAGTACACCCCATAGTCCTCCATATATTATAATGTGCACCTCAGTCCTCCATATAGTATAATACACTCCTCAGTCCTCCATATAGTATAATACACTCCCCATAGTCCTCCAAATAGTATAATACACTCCCCATAGTCATCCATATATTAAAATGCACTGCAATTCCTCCATATAGTATAATACACTCCTCAGTGCTCCATATAGTATAATGTACTGCCACAGTCCTCCATATAGTATAATACACTCCTCAGTCCTCCAAATAGTATAATACATTCCTCATAGTGCTCCATATAGTATAATGCCCTGCCATTGTAATCCATGTAGTACAATTCACTTCCCATAGTATAATGCACCCCATAGTTCTTCATATAGTATAATGTATTCCCCATAGTCCTCGATACAGTATAATGCAGCCCACATATAGTATAATGATGCCACCCCAGAGTATAATGCAGCCACCCCACAGAATATATTGTAGCCCCGAGTATAATGTAACCCCCCAGAGAATATAATGCAGCCCCCTCATATAGTATAATGCAGCTCCTGCATATATAATATATGGTAGCCCCCTCATAGAGCATAATGCAGCCCCCCATAGAATATAATACAGCCCACCTCCCCATAGAATATAGTACAGCCCCCATAGAATATAATGTAGCCCCCATAGAATATAATGTAGCCCCCATAGAATGTAATACAGCTCCCCCATAGAATGTAATGCAGCCCTCCCCCATAGAATGTAATACAGCCCCTCCATAGAATGTAATGCAGCATGCCCCATAGAATGTAATGCAGCACGCCCCCATAGAATATAATGCAGCAAGCCCCCATAGAATGTAATGCAGCAAGCCCCCATAGAATGTAATGCAGCACAGACCCCATAGAATGTAATACAGCACAGCCCCCATAGAATGTAATGCAGCCAGCCCCCCATAGAATGCAATACAGCACAGCCCCCATAGAATGTAATACAGCACAGCCCCTATAGAATGCAATGCAGCCAGCCCCCATAGAATGTAATACAGCCAGCCCCCATAGAATGTAATGCAGCCAGCACCCATAGAATGTAATGCAGCACAGCCCTCATAGAAAGTAATGCAGCACAGCCCTCATAGAATGTAATGCAGCCAGCCCCCATAGAATGTAATGCAGACAGCCCCCATAGAATGTAATGCAGACAGCCCCCATAGAATGTAATGCAGCAAGCCCCCATAGAATGTAGTGCAGCACAGCCCCCATAGAATGTAATGCAGCACAGTACCCATAGAATGTAATGCAGAACAGCCCCCATAGAATGTAATGCAGCCAGCCCCCATAGAATGTAATGATGTAATGCAGCACAGCCCCCATAGAATGTAATGCAGCCAGCCCCCATAGAATGTAATACAGCACAGTCCCATAGAATGTAATGCAGCCAGCCCCCCATAGAATGTAATGCAGCACATCCCCCATAGAATGTAATGTAGCCAGCCCCTAAAGAAAGTAATGCAGCACAGCCCCCACAGAATGTAATGCAGCCAGCCCCCCATAGAATGTAATACAGCCAGCCCCCATAGAATGTAATGATGTAATGCAGCACAGCCCCCATAGAATGTAATGCAGCCAGCCCCCATAGAATGTAATACAGCACAGTCCCATAGAATGTAATGCAGCACAGCCCCCATAGAATGTAATGTAGCCAGCCCCTAAAGAAAGTAATGCAGCACAGCCCCCACAGAATGTAATGCAGCCAGCCCCCCATAGAATGTAATACAGCCCACCTCCCCATAGAATATAGTACAGCCCCCATAGAATATAATGTAGCCCCCATAGAATATAATGTAGCCCCCATAGAATGTAATACAGCCCCCCCATAGAATGTAATACAGCCCTCCCTCATAGAATGTAATACAGCCCTCCCCCATAGAATGTAATGCAGCCAGCCCCCATAGAATGTAATGCAGCCAGCCCCCATAGAATGTAATGCAGCCCTCCCCCATAGAATGTAATACAGCCCCCCCATAGAATGTAATGCAGCCAGCCCCCATAGAATGTAATGCAGCACGCCCCATAGAATGTAATGCAGCACGCCCCCATAGAATGTAATGCAGCCTGCCCCATAGAATGTAATGCAGCAAGCCCCCATAGAATGTAATGCAGCAAGCCCCCATAGAATGTAATGCAGCAAGCCTCCATAGAATGTAATGCAGCACAGCCCCCATAGAATGTAATGCAGCACAGCCCCACAGAATGTAATGCAGCACAGCCCCTATAGAATCTAATGCAGCACAACTCCCATAGAATGTAATACAGCCATCCCCCATAGAATGTAATACAGCACAGCCCCCATAAAATGTAATAGAGCACAGCCCCCATAGAATGTAATGCAGCCAGCCCCCCATAGAATGCAATGCAGCACAGCCTCCATAGAATGCAATGCAGCACAGCCCCCATAGAATGTAATGCAGCACAGCCGCCATAGAATGTAATGCAGCACAGCCCCCATTGAATGTAATGCAGCACAGCACCCATAGAATGTAATGCAGCACAGGCCCCATAGAATGTAATGCAGCCAGCCCCCATAGAATGTAATACAGCACAGCCCCTATAGAATGCAATGCAGCCCGCCCCCATAGAATGTAATGCAGCAAGCCCCCATAGAATGTAATGCAGCAAGCCCCCATAGAATGTAATGCAGCAAGCCCCCATAGAATGTAATGCAGCACAGCACCCATAGAATGTAATGCAGCACAGCCCCCATAGAATGTAATGCAGCCAGCCCCCATAGAATGTAATAATGTAATGCAGCACAGCCCCCATAGAATGTAATGCAGCCAGCCCCCATAGAATGTAATACAGCACAGCCCCCATAGAATGTAATGCAGCCGCCCCCCATAGAATGTAATGCAGCACAGCCCCCATAGAATGTAATGCAGCTAGCCTCCCATAGAATGTAATGCAGCACAGTCCCCATAGAATGTAATGTAGCCAGCCCCTATAGAATGTAATGCAGCACAGCCCCCACAGAATGTAATGCATCCAGCCCCCATAGAATGTAATGCAGCCAGCCCCCATAGAATGTAATACAGCACAGCCCCTATAGAATGCAATGCAGCCTGTTGTGAACTGTGTTTCTGGGCTCCCTCTGGTGGTCACTAACGGTATTGTGTTAGGCATGTCTTGTTGCAGGCCTGAGCTCCAGCTGTGTCATTAAGCAGCGGGTGTTCCCTATTTAAGTCTCCTCTGGACTCAGTCTCTTGCCTGGCATCGTTGTATCCAGATCTATATGGTCTCCTCCGGATTCCTTTCAGTCTGTCTCATGCAAGAAAAGCTAAGTCTGTTTTGAACAATTTGGATCGTTTGCATTTTTCAGTGTTTTTGTCCAGCTTGCTTATATTTGATTTTCTGGCTCGCTGGAAGCTCTAAGGGTTCTGATGTTCTCCCCCCGCACCGTCAGTCGGTGTGGGGGTTCTTGAATGTTCAGCGTGGATGTTTTTGTAGGGTTTTCTGCTGACCGCATAGTCCACTATCTATTTTCTGCCTATCTAGACTAGTGGGCCTCACTTTGCTGAAATCTAGTTCATCTCTACGTTTGTGTTTTCTTCTTGCCTCACCGTTATTATTTGTTGGGGGCTTTCTATATCTTTGGGGTTCAATTTCTCTGGAGGCAAGTGAGGTCTTATTTTCCCTCTAGGGGTAGACAGTTCTCCGGCTGGCTCGAGACGTCTAGAACCAACGTAGGCACGTTCACCGGCTGCTTCTAGTTGTTTGTGTCAGGATCAGGTATGCGGTTAGCCCAGTTTCTACCTCCCAGCGTCATTTGCTATTCATGTGTTCCATAGGTCCTTGTTGCGGCGGTACGTGGTGCCTGTGGTTCCTGCTGTTGAGCCTCCTGCCCCGGTTTTGGTTGAGGGCGAGTTGGAGTACGTGGTGGAGAAGATTCTGGATTCTCGTATCTCTAGACGGAGACTCCAGTATTTAGTTAAGTGGAAAGGCTATGGTCAGGAGGATAATTCCTGGGTTGTCGCCTCTGATGTTCATGCGGCTGATTTGGTTCATGCCTTTCATGCTGCTCATCCTGATCGCCCTGGGGGTCTTTGTGAGGGTTCGGTGACCCCTCCTCAAGGGGGGGGTACTGTTGTGAACTGTGTTTCTGGGCTCCCTCTGGTGGTCACTAACGGTATTGTGTTAGGCATGTCTTGTTGCAGGCCTGAGCTCCAGCTGTGTCGTTAAGCAGCGGGTGTTCCCTATTTAAGTCTCCTCTGGACTCAGTCTCTTGCCTGGCATCGTTGTATCCAGACCTATATGGTCTCCTCCGGATTCCTTTCAGTCTGTCTCATGCAAGAAAAGCTAAGTCTGTTTTGAACAATTTGGATCGTTTGCATTTTTCAGTGTTTTTGTCCAGCTTGCTTATATTTGATTTTCTGGCTCGCTGGAAGCTCTAAGGGTGCTGATGTTCTCCCCCCGCACCGTCAGTCGGTGTGGGGGTTCTTGAATGTTCAGCGTGGATGTTTTTGTAGGGTTTTCTGCTGACCGCATAGTCCACTATCTATTTTCTGCCTATCTAGACTAGTGGGCCTCACTTTGCTGAAATCTAGTTCATCTCTACGTTTGTGTTTTCTTCTTGCCTCACCGTTATTATTTGTTGGGGGCTTTCTATATCTTTGGGGTTCAATTTCTCTGGAGGCAAGTGAGGTCTTATTTTCCCTCTAGGGGTAGACAGTTCTCCGGCTGGCTCGAGACATCTAGAACCAACGTAGGCACGTTCACCGGCTGCTTCTAGTTGTTTGTGTCAGGATCAGGTATGCGGTTAGCCCAGTTTCCACCACCCTAGAGCAGTATTTATGTTGTTGCTATCTTGCCGGAATATAGATCCTCTGCCATTGGGATCATAACAGCAGCCCGCCCCCATAGAATGTAATGCAGCAAGCCCCCATAGAATGTAATGCAGCAAGCCCCCATAGAATGTAGTGCAGCACAGCCCCCATAGAATGTAATGCAGCACAGCACCCATAGAATGTAATGCAGCACAGCACCCATAGAATGTAATGCAGCCAGCCCCCATAGAATGTAATAATGTAATGCAGCACAGCCCCCATAGAATGTAATGCAGCCAGCCCCCATAGAATGTAATACAGCACAGCCCCCATAGAATGTAATGCAGCCAGCCCCCCATAGAATGTAATGCAGCACAGCCCCCATAGAATGTAATGCAGCCAGCCTCCCATAGAATGTAATGCAGCACAGCCCCCATAGAATGTAATGTAGCCAGCCCCTATAGAATGTAATGCAGCACAGCCCCCACAGAATGTAATGCAGCCAGCCCCCATAGAATGTAATGCAGCCAGCCCCCATAGAATGTAATACAGCACAGCCCCTATAGAATGCAATGCAGCCCGCCCCCATAGAATGTAATGCAGCAAGCCCCCATAGAATGTAATGCAGCAAGCCCCCATAGAATGTAGTGCAGCACAGCCCCCATAGAATGTAATGCAGCACAGCACCCATAGAATGTAATGCAGCACAGCACCCATAGAATGTAATGCAGCCAGCCCCCATAGAATGTAATAATGTAATGCAGCACAGCCCCCATAGAATGTAATGCAGCCAGCCCCCATAGAATGTAATACAGCACAGCCCCCATAGAATGTAATGCAGCCAGCCCCCCATAGAATGTAATGCAGCACAGCCCCCATAGAATGTAATGCAGCCAGCCCCCCATAGAATGTAATGTAGCCAGCCCCTATAGAATGTAATGCAGCACAGCCCCCACAGAATGTAATGCAGCCAGCCCCCATAGAATGTAATACAGCCAGCCCCCATAGAATGTAATACAGCCCCCCAATGGCCCCACAATCCAGTTATCACTCATTGATATATTAAAAAAAAACAAAAACACTCTCCTCACCTCTCCTCGTGCCCGCGCTGCTCCCGATTCCGGTCTCAGCTGCAGTCTGCCTGCCCAACACACAGCAGGTGCGCGATGATATGACGTTATCACGCACCCGCCGTGTCAGAGGCAGAGCGGGGAATGATGGGAGAAGGAGCGACAGCGGACGCTCTCTCCTCCATCATTGCATTCAACTGTACCGGCGTCATACACGCCGGTATAGTTGAATGCGGTGGCGCTGGCCAGTCCGGCCCTGTGTAGGAGATTAATGGAACTTAACATCATTGTTTGATCCCATACAGTTTCCATATTGTTTATATGAGATTTTCTCCTAATTCTTTTAATAAAATGCCTTGTTCACACGGACCAATAGTCAGGAATAGTGCTCATTCAGCCAATTATTGGCCTTGTGAAGAGGTCTTCAGTGGAGATTGTAAACATTTATAGATCTTTTGTACAACTGTATATTAAGAAGACATTTGTTGGGAGGACTGTTCATATAAATTTTTCATTTAAAGTTATTGGGTTTTCTATTTAAAGAGAGTCTTTCAGCACAAGTGTTCAAATAAAGCACTGCCGCTTGGAAACCTCTTGACATAGCCAAACAGTTCAGTGCACCGTCCCACCTACTTGATTTGCAGCTATGTAGCTAGTAGACCCCCTTTTCATTGAGAGACAGCTTTGGCTTTACAGGAGCCTGGAAAGGGTGGATAGATGGGAAATAAGTAGATGTAAAGATGCACTGAAGTCTTATATCACATCAAGAGTACATTGAGCAACTGTGCTTGGTTTGAGCAGTCATTTTGTCCTGCCAGTCTCCATTTACGTAATTCAAGTCTGTTTTCAAATTTCCTACCTTTAAAGGGAATCTGTCACCCCAAAAATCGTATATGAGCCAAGGCCACTGGCATCAGGGGCTTATCTGCAGCATTCTGTAATGATGTAGATAAGCCCCCGATGTAACCTGAAAGGTAAGAAAAACAGGTTAGATTATACTCACCCAAAAACAGTCTCGCTGCGGTCTGAGTCCGATGGGCGCCGCAGTCCGTGTTCGGCGCCTCCTAGCTTCATACGATGACGTCCTCTTCTTGCCTTCCTGCCGGTGCTCCGGCGCAGGCATACTTTGTCTGCCCTGTTGAGGGCAGAGTAAAGTACTGCAGTGCACAGGTGCTGGGCCTCTCTGACCTTTCCCGACGCCTGCGCACTGCAGTACTTTGCTCTGCCCTCAACAGGCAGACAAAGTACGCCTGCGCCTTGGGGGGTTATTTACTTTTTTTTTTATTTTGATCACTGTAATAGGATCTATCACAGTGACCAAAATGAACCAATAGGAAAAATCTTCCTATTGTTGCCGGGTGCCGGCCGGCAGAGCTCTGCGGGCGAACTGTGCATGCACCCGTCATTTTCTTACTGGAAGAAGACGCCAGAGGCCAAGGAGGGAAGCGGGAGGATGCAGGGACACCGGGAGACACTGGCAAGTATTGGGGGCGATTGGAGACCCTATTTCTCTGTCCTCTGATGTGCGATCACATCAGAGGACAGAGAAATTAAATGACAAATCGCGCTTTTTTTTTTGCGGTCGCCATTATACGGTTAATAACTGCGATCGCAACCCTACCCGAATCATGTCCTCTGGGGTCTTGGCTACCCCCAGCAGCTGAGACCCCAGAGAAAATCCGACTCTGGGAGGCGCTATACACTTTTTCCACAGCACCATTAATTAATGGCGCTGTGGTTTAAGTACCGTTAACTACCGCCATTAAAAGGCGTATCGGCGGTCGTTAAGGGGTTAAATTGCAGTGGAGAACAAAGAATACACACGAAAATATAGTAGCTTTAAACCCTTAATAATAGCATGTCACAGAAGCTAAGGCTGCACCACATCAGGGAGATGCCAACTGTTTTACATAGCCGACATATTGTTCCAACAGCAGCGGCCAGAGCAAGCTCTGATTGCTGCTGCTTAGCTGCTTACACCATGTTCCAAATTATTATGCAAATTACATTTTTCTCGAATTTTCCTAAACGGTTGGTGCAAATGACAGTCAGTCTAATAAAAGTCATCACCCGTTAGAGTATACATCAAATTTTATTGAAGAAACCTCCCAATGATAAAAGCATAATCTCCAAAATGAATAAAAACTCAAAATGCACTGTTCCAATTAGGCACAGTAGAATTTCTAACCATTTGATATGTTTTAAAGAACTGAAAATGCTCATTTGTGGAATTTGCAGCATTAGGTCACATTCACTGAACAAAAAAGTTATATAACTCCAAAACATCCTAACAGGCCAAGTTACATGTTAACATAGGAGCTCTTCTTTGATATCACCTTCACAATTCTTGCATCCATTGAACTTGTGAGTTTTTGGAGAGTTTCTGCTTGTATTTCTTTGCATGAAGTCAGAATAGCCTCCCAGAGCTGCTGTTTTGATGTGAACTGCCTCCCACCCTCATAGATCTTTTGCTTGATGATACTCCAAAGGTTCTCTATAGGGTTGAGGTCAGGGGAAGATGGTGGCCACACCATGAGTTTATCTCCTTTTATGCACATAGCAGCCAATGACTCAGATGCATTCTTTGCAGCATGAGATGGTGCATTGTCATGCATGAAGATGATTTTGCTCCTGAAGGCACGTTTCTGCTTTTTATACCATGGAAAAAAGTTGTCAGTCAGAAACGCTAAATACTTTGCAGAGGTCATTTTCACACCTTCAGAAAGCTTAAAGGGCCCTACCAGCTGTTTCCCCTTGATTCCGGCCCAAAACATGACTCCTCCACCTCCTTGCTGACGTCGCAGCCTTGTTGGGACATGGTGTCCATCCACCAACCATCCACTACTGCATCCATCTGGACCATCCAGGGTTTGAAAATTAGTCTTCATGTATGTCTGGGCCCACTGCAACCATTTCTGCTTGTGAACACTGTTTATGGGTGGCCAATAGTAGGTTTATGCACCACAGCAAGCCTTTGAAGGATCCTACACCTTGAGGTTCGAGGGATTCCAGAGGCACCAGCAGCTTCAAATGTTTGCTGCTTTGTAATGGTATTTTGGCAGCTGCTCTCTTAATTCAATGAATTTGTCTGGCAGAAACCTTCCTTATTATGCCTTTATCTGCATGAACTCTGTCTGTGCTCTGTTTCAGTCACAAATCTCTTCACAGTATGATGATGACTCTTACGTTTTCGTGAAATATCTAATGTTTTCATACCTTGTCCAAGGCAATGCACTATTTAACGCTTTTCAGCAGCAGAGTGATCCTTTTTACTTCCCATATTGCTAGAAACCTGTGGCCTGCTTAATTATGTGGAACATCATTTTTAAGTAGTTTTCCTTTAATTAGAATCACCTGGAAAACTAATTACCACATGTGTTTAAGATTGATTTCAGTGATCCATTGAGCCCTGAGACACAATACCATCCACGAGTGTATTTGAAAAACAAAACAATTAAATTTTTAGGACACTTAAATCCAATTTGCATAATAATTTGGAACATGGTGTAAATGTCGTTCTCAAGCTATGACAGAGGCATTTGACTAACAGCTTCCATCGGCTCCCGCAGAAGATCACAGGGAACAGATTGGTGGTTATAACAGCCTTTGGAATAACCCGGCAGCTGCCATCTCTGTCCTTGTGTTAAGCCTTGCCTGCTGCTGAGTTTCATAGGAGTACAAGGGAGAGCATAATTTATTTTAACTTCTTGCAGACATGCCAATTTACAGTTTTTGCACTTTCATCTATTCCTCCCCTTCCAAATTTTATATTTTTTCTTCAACGTAGACTTATGAGAGCTTGTTTTTTTGCAGGACAAGTTGTACTTTTGAATCATACCATCCATTTTAACACGCGATGTACTGTAAAGCAGTTAAAAAAAAAAAAAAATCATTAACCTGATCGCTAAACGGTGTAGCGAGAAAAAAAATTTGAAACGCCAAAATTAAGTTTTTTTGGTCGCTGCGACATTGCATTAAAATGCAATAACGGGAGATCAAAAGAATGTATCTGCACCTGGTATCATGGCACATTTTTTTTATTTTATTAGCAAACTTTGGAATTTTTTTCACAACTTAGATAAAAAATAACCTAGTCATGTTAGGTGTCTATGAATTTGTACTGACCTGGAGAATCATAATGGCAGGTCAGTTTTAGCTTTTAGTGAACCTAGAAAAAAGCCAAACAAAAAACACGCATGGGATTGCACTTTTTTTGCAATTTCATCGCACTTGGAATTTTTTCCCATTTTCTAGTACACGTCATGGTAAAACCAATGATGTCGTTCAAAAGTACAACTCGTCCTGCAAAAAATAAGCTCTCACATAGCCATATTGACAGAAAAATAAAAAAGTTATGGCTCCGGGAAGGAGGGGAGTGAAAAACGAACACGGAAAATCCCAAGGTCATGAAGGGGTTAAGTAGTAAAAAAAAAAAAGCGTGCCTATGCTGCCATTTTCCAAAATCCATAACGCTTTAAATTTTTCGATGATGGAGCTGTGCGAGAGCTTGTTTTTTTGCAGCATGAGCTGACTTTTTATTGCTATAATTTTGGGGTAGATACAATGTTTTGGTCTCCACTTAATGCTTTTCACTCAGTTGTTGCGGCATCTGAAAAAACACAGTTCTGGTGTTTTTATTTCTTTTGTCATTACAGCGCTTACCAATCGGGTTAATTTTATATTTTCATAGACCAGATTTTTTATGGATGTGCCATAAACACATCTATTTTCCTAAATTTATTTTTAATGTGTGAAAAGTGTGGTGAGTCAAATTTCTATATTTGTTCTATATTTTTAAAAATTTGTTTGCCAGCCACAGGCTGTCTTTTATAGGAGTATCGTAATGACCCCGCGCTGTCATGACAACCCATTAGTGTCCCATGAATGTGTTATGGGGGGTACTCATGTGCGCTTAGAATCCTAGGCTACACAATGTAAATGTGGCTGTTAGAAATGTCAACAGCACATAACAGGTTAACAGACGCAGGTGGAGCTTCCCTCTATTGACATATGTTAGAGGCTGATGACAGCTATAAAACACAGCCATCATCTGCCCACAAAGATGAGGGCTCAGCTCCTGACCCAACCTATGACATAACAATACATTGTATGCTGGTAAGGGGTTAAAAAGTAACAAACTTTCATGTTTCTTAATCATTTCAGCATAAAAATTTATGAAAAATTGCAAAACACTTTATTAGGTGAATTGTCTTCATTCTTATAAAGAAGAAAACATGTAAGTGGTTACTAAGCCCTGCTTTTCCTTAGTCTATAGCCTACCTTTAGTTCCATTAATATCTGAACAAGTTGGAGTACAGATGATAGCAGTGAAAGGTTCAGCACTCAGAGGAAGAGGCAGGCCTTGAATCTTTTCAATGCCATCATTTGAACTCCAAAGGAGTAGGTTCTGATATCAATTCTGCTGACGGCAGGCAAAAGGACGTATGATGAGCTCATAGGAGTAGAAATGTGGCCGATACACTCCCTACTGTGATAAAAAAGGCAGGAAAATGTAGAACCTCAAAGATTGTCTGTAAGAGAGGGTGGTGGTGCCTATTCGCTGTGGAGTTTGGCAAGATACACAAGAGAGAAAAATTAATATATACTCACCTATACACTCACCGGCCACTTTATTAGGTACACCTGTCCAACTTCTTGTTAACACTTAATTTCTAATCAGCCAATCACATGGCGGCAACTCAGTGCATTTAGGCATGTAGACATGGTCAAGACAATCTCCTGCAGTTCAAACCGAGCATCAGTATGGGGAAGAAAGGTGATTTGAGTGCCTTTGAACGTGGCATGGTTGTTGGTGCCAGAAGGGCTGGTCTGAGTATTTCAGAAACTGCTGATCTACTGGGATTTTCACGCACAACCATCTCTAGGGTTTACAGAGAATGGTCCGAAAAAGAAAAAAAATCCAGTGAGCGGCAGTTCTGTGGGCGGAAATGCCTTGTTGATGCCAGAGGTCAGAGGAGAATGGGCAGACTGGTTCGAGCTGATAGAAAGGCAACAGTGACTCAAATCGCCACCCGTTACAACCAAGGTAGGCCTAAGAGCATCTCTGAACGCACAGTGCGTCGAACTTTGAGGCAGATGGGCTACAGCAGCAGAAGACCACACCGGGTACCACTCCTTTCAGCTAAGAACAGGAAACTGAGGCTACAATTTGTACAAGCTCATCGAAATTGGACAGTAGAAGATTGGAAAAACGTTGCTTGGTCTGATGAGTCTCGATTTCTGCTGCGACATTCGGATGGTAGGGTCAGAATTTGGCGTAAACAACATGAAAGCATGGATCCATCCTGCCTTGTATGGAGCATCTTTGGGATGTGCAGCCGACAAATCTGCGGCAACTGTGTGATGCCATCATGTCAATATGGACCAAAATCTCTGAGGAATGCTTCCAGCACCTTGTTGAATCTATGCCACGAAGAATTGAGGCAGTTCTGAAGGCAAAAGGGGGTCCAACCCGTTACTAGCATGGTGTACCTAATAAAGTGGCCGGTGAGTGTATATATAATAGCTGTAAATGATCCAGCTGCGGCGAAGAAAACTAAATCTCCGAGCACTAAAAAAATACTAGGAGGACCCCCGAGCATGCTCGGGAAATCTCGAGTAACGAGTATATTCGCTCATCACTAGTTACCAACCAACATCAGCTGACCAATCTAAAGGAACTTCCAGCAAGAGACCGACATTAACTCTTCCTGGAACAAAAGGAAAAAACAGTATTTAAATTTCAGCTGACCCAGAGCTACCAGGAATCCCAAAATGATTTGAGAAATTACAGCTGTAAGTCGCTTTGGATAAGTCTCTATGAGCTTTGCACTGGGATTTTTGCCCATTCCACAAGGCAAAACTGCTCCAGCTCCTTCAAGTTAGATGGTTTCCTCTGGTGAACAGCAATCGTCAAGTCTGACCACAAATTCTCAATTGGATTAAGGTCTGGGCTTTGACTAGGCCAATCCAAAACATTTACTCGTTTCCCCTTTTACCACTCAAGTTTAGATTTACAAGTATGCTAATCACTGACAGACTGAAACCAGTTTTGCTCAACAATATCCCTGTATTTCGCATCATCCATCTTCCCCCTCAAAACCACTTTCCCTGTCCTGCTAATAAAAAAAAAACATCCCCACAGCATGATGCTGCCACCATGTTTCACTGTGGGGATGGTGTTCTTGGGGTGATGAGCCATATTGGTTTGTCGCCAGACATAGCATTTACCTTGATGGCCAAAAAGTTCAATTTTGGACTCACCTGATCACAGTACTTTCCTCCATACAGTTGGGGAGTCTCCTACATGTCTTTTGGAAAACTCAAAACTAGCGCTATAACTTGCCAAATAAGCAGGGACCTGATCAAATTCACTCATCTCTAGTCATGGGGCGGCGTCGGATTAGTCGCTGCTTTGGTGTGGAGAGTGGCACCTTCGGCACTGACTGACAGACAATGTCAGAGCTTAATCCAATATTCAGATTGCCATGCAGATCAATGAGTGGGAAACATTGGACTGCACTCTGAGTGCAGTCTGATTTCAACGGACTGACAGAATGGAGAAATGTTTTTCTATCGTCTCATCTGAGAGAATCGGATCACACTGTGCTCACATTCTAGGCAGCACGGTGGCTCAGTGGCTACCACTGTTGCCTTGCTGCGCTGGGGTCCTGGGTTCAAATTCCACCAAGGACATCTGCATGAGTTTGGATGTTTTCCTGTCTTTGCGTGGGTTTCCTCCCACACTTCAAAGATATACTGATAGGGAATTTAGATTATGAGCCCCATTGGGGACAGCAAGGTTAATGTCTGTAAAGCGCTGCGGCATAAGATAGCGCTATATAATAACTAATCAGACTTTGATCAGAGTGTAATTTGCATAATGGATCCGATTCTCTTGAATGAGAGAATCTACGACTGTCTGCACCTGCCCTAAAAGAAGGCTCAGGACAAGCGGTTACTAAACAGAGAGCAAAGTAAGAGGTCCAGGTTTGCATTTTTCTTCTGTCACAAATATTTTAAAGAAAGAAATAGTAAAATGTTTGGAAAGTTTTGCCTTGTCATAGTGGGGATCCAACACCATTTAAAATATATATCTAGAGGACATAAAAGCACATGGGGATATGATCCAGTACAACCTGTATGTAATTAATTTAAAAAAGGTGCACCTAAAAATACCAGAAATAGAAGCATGAAATGTAGTAGAAATCTCAAATTAGGACAGTACTGCCCTCTTGTGGCTTAACTCGTTCATCAACTTTTTCTTGTCATTTACTAAAGTTACAGCCATTTAAAATATGTCTTTATTATGACAATAGTGGGATTTGATGAACAAAAGTAGGAACTTAGCTATACAATTTCCCAATCTATACCACACAATCATTTATTTGCCTCGACAAAAATTATAAAAATGACACATGCAAAAGCACCCTAAAGAACTAGTCAGTGTCCTATAAGGTTAAACAATTGACCCAAAGTGATTGAACTGTGCAGTTTCCATGTAGCCGGAGTGCAGGTGTCATTGACTGTGTGTAATCAGGAAGCTTTAATATGCATATAAACAGCATAGGCATAATGGAAGAAATCAAGTATCTGTTTTGCTCATTATTTCCCCATTTACGTAGAACTACTTATGATCTAATTTATTCTGCACAAGAACTCTACAGCCTTAACCACCGAGCTTGTTTCCACCTTCATGACCAGGCCAAATTTTACAATTCTGACCACTGTCATTTTATGTGGTATCCAAATTGTGTCTTCGAAGAGGACTAGAACACTAGCGCCACCTATTGGAAGTAGCAATCCTAAAAGTCAATACTGACCCTCTAACGAGCCTTGTCACATGACTTAGGATAAAAGTCAAAACCTCAATTTGCAGACACTGTTTCGGGTACCGCCGGTCGTAAATACAAAGTGTGAGATCTGGTTTGGCTGGGCGAGAGGTATCTTACCAGGATCCAAGGGGTAACGTTTCTCATTGCGGAGACTGACATTTATATGGTTACAACTCTGGAATGCTTCAACGGATCACACCTATTTGGAGATTTGTTTTTGTGACATATGGTACTTCATGATAGTGGTAAAATTTGTTTGATATGACTTGCGTTTTTGTTTGTGGAAAAAAATCAAAAATTTGAAAGTTTTAACAATTTTCCAACAAAATTTACAAAATCTTTTTTTTTTAGGGACCAAATCACATTTGAAGTGACTTTGAGGGGCCCATATGACAGTAAATACCCCAAATTGACACCATTCTAAAAAACTGCACCCCACAAGATGCTCATTCAAGAAGTTTATTAACCCTTCAGGTGCTTCACAGGAATTAATGGAATAGGGAAGGAAAAAAATGAACATGTAGCATTTATTCACAGGAGAAAATGCACCATTCGTTGTGTGAGTACACAGATACCCAATATGTGGAGAAAAACTACTGATCGGGCGCTTGGCGGGGCTCAGAAGGAAATAAGCATTATTTGACTTATTTAAATGCAAAGTTTGCTGGAATAATTAGTGGCCATCACAAAAATTTTACTTTAGACCCAATTTTGTTTATATTTTCACAAGGGTAACAGGAAAAAATTGACCCTAAACTTTGTTGTGCAATTTCTCCTGAGCACACATATACCCATTATGTGGGGGAAATCTACTGTTTTGGCTCACAACAGGGCTCGGAAGGGAAGGAGCACCGCTTGACTTTTTGAATGCAAGATTGTCTGGAACAGAAATAGTAGATGTGCTATTAGCTAATCTTTTGCAAAGTCTTTTAGCCATTACAGGATCATCTATTGTATTTGTTACTATGATGCCATCTACTGGCCGTTGTTATATTATGTTCTTCATGTATTATTACTGTGCTTTACCCATAATACCTTTCTTTCTGCAAATCCTCCTATCTTTATGTAACTTCCTTCTTGGGGTCAGTGCCATCTTGGACAACACATGCTTCAGGACTGGAGAAAGAATTTTCTTGTTACCTCTAACTTCGTGCTTCTAATATCAGCTCTAACCTGCAGTTCTAACTTCTACCTCATCTTCATCACTTCATCATCACTGATATCTCACCTCATCCCATCAAAGTACTGTAAATAAAACATGTTGAATCCATCATTGCATCATCCTTCTGGAATACTTACGTGCAGTTCATCAGGAATAGGAGCACAAGTTAGCAAGTAACACCATCTGCTATTGCTTATACAGAGATCCGTATTCACATCCCTCAGACACATCTTACTCATGTACATCGGTGGCAGAATAGTACGCTACGTCACATTTGGAGAGCTCCAGCTGTGCCTAAACAGTGGAAACCCCCTCAAGTGACATCATTTTGGAAGCTACACTCCTCAAAGAACTTATCTATATGTGTGGTGAGCACCTTGAACCCCACGTGCTTCACAGAAATTTATAACATAGACCAGTGGGGAAAAAAAAAAATCTAATTTTTCCAACAAAAGGTTCTTTTAGCCCCAATTTTTTTTTTTATTTCCACAAGGGTGAAATAAGAAATTGCACCATAGAATTTGTTGGGCAATTTCTCCTGAGTACACTGATACCCCATATGTGGGGGAAAACTCCTGTTTTGGCACTTGACAGAACTTGGAAAGGACAGGGCTCCATTTGACTTTTTCAACGCAAAATTTGCTGGAATCATTAGCAGACGCCATGTTGCGTTTGGAAAGCCACTGATTGCCTAAATAGTGGAAACCCACCACAAGCGACTCAATTTTAGAAACAAGACTAGTGAAGAAAAAATAACTACATTTTTACCACAAAAAAATTGTTTTAGCCCCAGATTTTACATTTTCACAAGGGGAAATAGGTAAAAATGGCACTAAAATTTGTCCCACAATTTTTGATAAATGTGGAAATACCCCAAATGTAGCTGTACAGTACTGGTTAGCGGCAAGACTCGGGAGGGACAAAGTTCAAGAATTGGTTTTATTTTTTACACCGTTCTTCATGCTGTGCAAGTGATTAGGGAACTTTATTCTTCAGGGCGGCGCGATCATAGCAATACCAGAATTATAACAGGGTTTTTATGTCTGGCTTCTGTCACACACTAAAAGACGCTTTTTTTTGTTGCTAAAACTAGTTTTTGCATCGCCATATTTTGAGAGCTATCATTTTTCCATATTTCTGCCGACAGAGTAAAGTGAGGTCTTATTTTATGCGGGGCGAGCTGATGCTTTTACGATTATTATTTGTAATCATATGTTTGTCATGTTTTATTGCACTTTTTGTTTAGTATGATGAAAAAAAGCAGTTTCTTGCCTTTTTTTTTTTTACTTTGTCCCACTACGGGCTTTTCACTTTCAGCACTCTGATCGCAGTTATTGAACATTGCTATGCTTGACAACTGTCAGTGCTGCACAGACAAGTTAGTTAGATCATACTCTGCACATGATCTAACTAACTTGCTAGTGCCTGGTGACCCGAATGTTGTCATGATGACATCGGGTCGCCATTGCATCGTTCAGCCCCTCGTGATGACATCGCAGGGGTGCTGATCGGAGGGCAGTCGGCCCCCTACCTCTGCCGGCCTTCTATATGCTGCATTCAATATTGATCGCAGTATTTAGAGGCATAAATGCTTCTGGCAGTGAGTGCCGGGTGTCAGTTGTCATGTCAGCTGAACACCTGGCGACAATTGCGTGCACACAGCTCCTGGACGTATCTATACATCCAAACTCGGTAAGTTCCTACCAACCTGGACATATCGATACATCCAAGGTTGTGAAGGGGTGAATGTGAATGCACCAGTGCCGGTAAAGAAAGCAAGCAATGACTATCTTCTCCCTGATTTAAAGAGCAGGGTCTTATTAAAAGGTCATGTGCACACGTTGAGTATTTGGTAAGTTGTTTTTACCTCAGCATTTGTAAGCCAAAACCAGGAGTGGAACAGTCAGAGGAAAAGTATAATAGAAACACGTCACCACTTCTTTTCACCCACTCCTGGGGTTTTGGCTTACAAATACTGATGCACAATACTGACCAAATAGTTAACATGTAGAACAGGACTTCATAAGCTAAAGATGACATTGTATCCTTTTATAATAATTTTTGAAATTGGATTTCATTAACCGCTTAACGACCTTGGACGTACCCAGTACGTCATGGAAGGGAGTGACTTCCCGACCTTGGATGTACTAGGTATGTCTGACTGAAATGCTGCATAGTGACCCCCTTTTTGTTTTTTTTGTGTGAAAAAAGAATTGAATAAAAAATTAGATTAGAGGATAGGACTAGATTAGGGACAGTAAAAATATACTGTAGTAATCTGCATCTACTACAATATTTTTTACTGAATTAAATCAGGGTTAGTGTCCGATAGTAAAGCAGGAAAAAAGAATCACATTTGTGCATGTGTCCTACAGCTGTCAAGAGCTGATCAGTGACACATCACTGATCGGCATCGCGTTGTTGTTTTTTGTGTGAAACAAGAATTATGAAAAAAAAAATTTTGATTAGTTGATAGGACTAGATTAGGGACAGTAAAAGTATACTGCTGTAATCAGCGTCTACTACAGTATTTTTTAGTGAATATAGTCAGGGTTAGTGTCAGATAGTTGCGGCACTCAGGAATTTTTTTTTACTCTCGTCCATTTAGTAACTTTGTTTTTTTTCACTTTACTAAATTTTTAAATTCTTTTTATTTCATTTTTTCTTTTTAGATTCTTTTTTTATCTCTTTTAAATAAACATTTTACACCAAACACTCACACCTGAATACACCTACATGCACAAACACTGCATATGTGATAAAATGTCCAGTTCATCCTTAACACGCAAGTCAGCGCAGGAGGCCAACGCTTTCCTTGGCTCCGACACGGATAGTGAGGGGAGGATGCCACATTCATTCTTTTTTCCCTTCCTGAAGTGATGCCGAACCACCACACTGATGCCCCAGGACAGAAGATGAACCAATGCCCACTATTACTGACCCTGTATGGACCTCACCCCCCAAAGATTATGAGCCACAGATTTCTGATTTTGTGGCAGAGTGAGGAATACAATTCAACACCACTGGCCTCACAAAAATAGACTTTCTCAAAGTGTTTTTCTCTGAGAATTTTGTATACCTCATTATGGCTGAGAAAAATTTGTTCGCCCAGAAATTTTGGGCCCAAAACATCCCTACTTCATTTTCAAATTTGACACCTTTAAACGCAATAAAAATTAAGACGTTTTGAGGCCTTGTCCTTCACATGAGGATAGTGAAGAATCCAGAACTTGGCAATTATGGAGTGTTGATGTTTTATACAACACTCTACTGTTCCTTATGGCTATGACCAGTAAGCAATTTAAAGCAATCCACAAATGTCTGCATTATAAAAACTCTGGCAATACCTGCCCAGCAAGAAGGCCAGGTGCGGAATTAAATGCTACAAGCTGTGAAAGAGTACCTCATGGTACACCCACAGGTTTAAAGTTCATGAAGACAAGAACACCTGGATTCAACCCCGTCACCGTACTGGGATTGAGTGGGAAAATTGTGTGGAATTTGGTGCAACTACTTTTGGATTAAAGGGAACCTGTCACCCCCAAAATGGCTGGTGAGGTAAGCTCACCGGCATCAGGGGCTTATCTACAGCATTCTGTAATGCTGTAGATAAGCCCCCGATGTTACCTGAAAGAGGAGAAAAAGACGTTAGATTATACTCACCCAGGGGCGGTCCCGGTGCGGTCAGGTCGGATGGGTGTCTCCGGTCCGCTCCGGCGCCTCCCATCTTCATTCCATGATGTCCTCTTCTACGCCGCTGCTCCGGCACAGGCGTACTTTGTCTGCCCTGTTGAGGGCAGAGCAAAGTACTGCAGTGCGCAGGCGCCGGAAAGGTCAGAGAGGCCCGGCGCCTGCGCACTGCAGTACTTTGCTCTTTGCAGACAAAGTACGCCTGCGCCGGAGCCGCGGCATAAAGACCCGAAGAGGACGTCATGGAATGAAGATGGGAGGTGCCGGAGCGGACCGGAGACACCCATTTGACCAGACCGCACCGGGACCGCCCCTGGGTGAGTATAATCTAACGTTTTTTTCTCCTCTTTCAGGTAACATCGGGGGCTTATCTACAGCATTACAGAATGCCTTAGATAAGCCCCTGATGCCAGTGAGCTTACCTCACCAGCCATTTTGGGGGTGACAGGTTCCCTTTAAGGTTATCACTTCTACATAGATAACTTTTATACCAGCATCCCTCTCTTCAAGTCCCTCTCTACGCGAGCTACCGCAGCATGTGGTACTGTCCACCAAAAACAGAAAGACCTCCCTAAGATACGAATTGGGGAGCTACTCACAAAAAGGGTGAGAGCAGAGCCCAATGTAGTGACAACATGCTGGAGGTCAAGTACAAGGATAAAAGGAATGTCCTTTTCTTGACCACCACACATGGTAATGGCAGCACCCCCACCGCTGTACGAGATACCTGAACACAGGTCCACAAACCTAGGGTACCACAATAACATGGGGAGAGTTGATCTCTCATCCTCCAGCCATACAGTGCCGTGAGAAAAGCCAAGGTGTGATACAAGAAGCTAGCCATGCACATCGTATAGATGGCAATGTATAATGCTTTCGTGCTACCACGATGTGTAGGCCTAAGCAGTATGTACCTTCAGTTCCAGGAGGTAGTGATCAAAGCCCCAATATTTGGAAATCATGAAGGAACGGGCCCCAGGACTTCTGTAACTGAAGGTGTCCGCATTGTTCCAGGGCAACATTTCTCCACTGAGGTCCCTCAAACTTCAAAGAAAGAAAGGTTACAAAAAAGTTGCCGAGTGTGTTACATATGGGGGATATGAAAGGACACTATTTGGCAATGTGACACTTGCGCTAACAAACCCGGGCTGTGTATAGAAAAAAAAATGCTTCAAACTGTACCACACATACTTGGACTACTATATTTTTCTAACTTACACTACCATCAGCCAACCTGAGGCATGCCACACTACTCACATAAGCCAACCTGATGCACTCTACCCAATTTACGAGTGCCACTTTATAAAAGTCACATACCAGGAAAATACTAGATCAATTCCATCATAGGGTCACTTGTGAGGGGTTTATACGGTTTAGTTACATTAGGGGCTCTCCAAATGTGACATTACGGCAACAGATCATTCCATCAAAGTCTGCATTCCAAAACATCACTCCTTCCGAGCCCTGCCGTATGCCCATTTCCCCCATATCCGCGTACTCAGGAGAAATTTCACAACAATTTTGGGTATTTTCTCGTTACTATTGTGAAAATAAAAAAAATTGGGGGCTAAAAACATTTTTGTGGAAAAAGTGATTTTTTTTGTTTTATTTTCACGGCTCAAGGCTGTAAATTTCTGTGAAGTACCTGGGGGTAACGTTTCTCCTCATGGAGAGTGACATACCAGCTCTGGCTTGCCAAGGTAAGGAGGGTTATTTGCCGTGCAATGCTCCTCTGGGAAATATAATATGCAAATTGCCTCTTCAGAGAAAGAGTAATTGTTTTTATTATGGTGCTATGCACGCATGATGGCGCTCTTGTCCTACTAATCAGGAGACACACCGGAGAAGCCAGCAAGTAGGAAACTGCAGAGTTCCCATTCAACGGACATGGAAACCTGCAATGATCACTGGACTATGGTCAGAGAATAGAGTCACTCATCTCTACTTGTATCCAATCATATTGAATGAACTCCATATATAACTTGTAGTTTTAATTATGGAAAATGAAATTGCAATTACAACACAGAAGTAGAAATAGCAAATTTTAGTACAGAATACAATTTCCCATCTTTTTTGTTTTTTAACCGTTTGCAAAAAGTTAATCTGATTTCCTGTTATATACAGTACAGACCAAAATTTGGAAACACCTCATTTAAAGATTTTTCTGTATTTTCATGACTATGAAAATTGTACATTCACACTGAAGGCATCAAAACTATGAATTAACACATGTGGAATTATATACTTAACAAAAAAGTGTGAAACAACTGAAATTATGTCTTACGTTCTAGGTTCTTCAAAGTAGCCACCTTTTGCTTTGATGACTGCTTTGCACACTCTTGGCATTCTCTTGATGAGCTTCAAGAGGTAGTCACCGGGAATGGTCTTCCAACAATCTTGAAGGAGTTCCCAGAGATGCTTAGCACTTGTTGGCCCTTTTGCCTTCACTCTGCGGTCCAGCTCATCCCAAACCATCTCGATTGGGTTCAGGTCTGGTGACTGGAGGCCAGGTCATCTGGCGTAGCACCCCATCACTCTCCTTCTTGGTCAAACAGCCTGGAGGTGTGTTTGGGGTCATTGTCCTGTTGAAAAATAAATGATGGTCCAACTAAACGCAAACCGGATGGAATAGCATGCCGCTGCAAGATGCTGTGGTAGCCATGCTGGTTCAGTATGCCTTCAATTTTGAATAAACCCCCAACAGTGTCACCAGCAAAGCACCCCCACACCATCACACCTCCTCCTCCATGCTTCACGGTGGGAACCAGGCATGTAGAGTCCATTTCTGTGTCGCACAAAGACACGTGGTTGGAACCAAAGATCTCAAATTTGGACTCATCACACCAAAGCACAGATTTCCACTGGTCTAATGTCCATTCCTTGTGTTCTTTAACCCAAACAAGTCTCTTCTGCTTGTTGCCTGTCTTGTAGCAGTGGTTTCCTAGCAGCTATTTTACCATGAAGGCCTGCTGCACAAAGTCTCCTCTTAACAGTTGTTGTAGAGATGTCTGCTGCTAGAACTCTGTGTGGCATTGACCTGGTCTCTAATCTGAGCTGCTGTTAACCTGCGATTTCTGAGGCTGGTGACTCGGATAAACTTATCCTCAGAAGCAGAGGTGACTCTTGATCTTCGTTTCCTGGGGCGGTCCTCATGTGAGCCAGTTTCTAAGTTTTACCAATATTTCGGACTGACTGACCTTCTTTTCTTAAAGTAATGATGGCCATTCGTTTTTCTTTACTTAGAATTTGTATTATGGCAAGAAAAAGCAGCTAACAGTCTATTCAGTAGGACTATGAGCTGTGTATCCACCAGACTTCTGCACAACACAACTGATGGTCCCAACCCCATTTATAAGGCAAGAAATCCCACTTATTAAACCTGACGGGGCACACCTGTGAAGTGAAAACCATTCCCGCTGACTACCTCTTGAAGCTCATCAAGAGAATGCCAAAAGTGTGCAAAGCAGTCATCAAAGCAAAAGGTGGCTACTTTGAAGAACCTAGAATATAAGACATAATTTCAGCTGTTTCGCACTTTTTTGTTAAAGGGACTCTGTTACCTGAATTTGGAGGGAACAATTTTCAGCCATAGGGGCGGGGTTTTTGGGTGTTTGATTCACCCTTTCCTTACCCGCTGGCTGCAATATTGGATTGAAGTTCATTCTCTGTCCTCCATAGTACACGCCTGCGTAAGGCAAGATTGCCTTGTGCAGGCATGGGCTACGGCGGACAGAGAATGAACTTCAATCCAATATTGCAGCCAGCATGCAGCCAGCGGGTAAGGAAAGGGTGAATCAAACACCCAAAACCCCCACCCCTATGGCTGAAAATTGTTCCCTCCAAATTCAGGTGACAGAGTCCCTTTAAGTATATAATTCCACGTGTTAATTCATAGTTTTGATGCCTTCAGTGTGAATTTACAATTTTCATAGTCATGAAAATACAGAAAAATCTTTAAAATGAGAAAGTGTGTCCAAACTTTTGGTCTGTACTGTATAATACAAAACTATTCACTGATGGGGTGTGGTTTGCTTGTAAATTTAAATGTTCATTTCTTCCCCACCCTCTGTTCGGCAGGTGCTCCTACAGCTCTCCGTACTGTCCAATGTAGTAGAGCAGTTTACTCCTTATGTCTTCTCAATATGGAGTACAGTAAGATTGATGGACATTTATTAGAGCATTTAAAACTTTGAGATGCTTTTTAAACCAGGTTTTATCCTATACAATATTAATCCATTCAGAATGCTCCATTATTGTTTCCAAGATGTGTTTTGTCTGTTTCCCCCTTTATGGGACAAGGTAGTTATGAATAACACCTTTCACTTTACCAAGTAATAAAATGAAAAAATGGGACAAAAATTCCAAGTGAGTTTTTATTCTGTGGTAAAAATGAGAGTAACAAATTACTTTCTCTCACTAGAATTAAGTTGATACAGTACTTTGAATATTTTTAAAAAAACGCTATTGATTTTAACTTTATTTTTTTTCAGTCCTCCGATTGCACTTGAACCTGTGATTTTTTTTTAAATTCTATACACTAAGATTTCAGTATTGAGGAATATAGGGCAGTTTCTCGTTTTAGGAATATGAAGATGATGGTGGAGGCCTTCTGCTGCCACTTGACTACCATGGAAAAGCATAGGCTTAGTGTGATTGCATTGTGGTTGAACCGATGGATGCCGCAATGCGTGACACCGACAAAGGAAACCTCTAGATTGACGCTGTCGAATAACGATTAGAGGTGCTCACTGTATAAGGCTACGTTCACATTTGCGTTGTGCGCCGCAGCGTCGGCGCCGCAGCGCACAACGCAAACAAAAACGCGGCAAAACGCATGCACAACGCTGCGTTTTGCGCCGCATGCGTCCTTTTTTTCATTGATTTCGGACGCAGCAAAAATGCAACTTGCTGCGTCCTCTGCGCCCCGACGCGGGCGCCGCAGGGACGCATGCGGCGCCAAACGCAAGTGCACCGCATGTACATGCGCCCCCATGTTAAATATAGGGGAGCATGATGCATGCGGCGCCGCTGCGGCGCCCGACGCTGCGGCGAGGACCGCAAATGTGAACGTAGCCTAATGCAATCAGTAATTGCCTGGTTCTGGAAAGGTTTAGCTACTGAGCCAGTTCCATACACCCGCACCTTAAAGATGATACATATACATCAGGGTGTAAGGAGTGGAAAGAGTATTGTAAACTTTTCATGCAGACTGCCTTTTCTCCCTCTTTTTTTTTTTTTTTTGTGTGGAATCGGTCTGCAGATTTTTGCTATTTAATCTGAACGTAACATAAGAGAGCCTGATTACAGCAATGTGTTACTTTATTATGCTGTGTATTGTACTTTCAATGCAATAAGGGTTTTATGAGCAGGGGAGTATCCCTACAGGACTAGTTCTTGTGTTCAGGCCAGTCCAGCTAATCTGTGTAGCCTTGCCCCCATTATTGACAGCTGGCAGCTTTCTCACACTATACAGGAAGTTGCCAGTCAAGTGTGGGCGGGGTTATACAATTGAGCACCGCTACATGTACAACAAAGAAAACATGGATTTTAGTAAAACTCCACCAAAAGCAGTCCAGTATGTGATCCATCAATAGAAGCATGCTCTCTGCATTAAATCATTATATACTCTCAGATGACATGGCAAAAACCTCCTGACAGATTCCCTACAAATGCATGTCTTTAAGGCTACAAATAATTATTTTAATTGAATTTCATATTAAACATTTTGCATTATTTGGCTCTATTTCCCTTCAACGTCAATATTGATGACCACATCAAAGTTTCAATAGCTCAAACCCCTTGAAAGAGATCAGATCTACAAACTCTCACAAAAGTCTGAGCATTGCACGGCGAATAAGCCTCCTTACCTTGACAAGCCAGATGGTATGTCACTCTCCATAAGGAGAAACGATACCCCTTAGACCCCAGTCCAGAGCCTCTCACCTAGCCAAATCAGTTCTCATGCTTCGCACTGACGAGGGCCAACAGCCCAAAACACCGTGTCTGCGAATTGAGATACTGATTTGGCTTTTATCCCAAGTCATATTGCACGACTCGTTAAAGGGTTGATTGTGACTTGTAGGATCGCTACTTCCAACAGGTGGCGCTATAGAGTTAAGTCCTCTTTTTCTCAGAAGAGGCAGTTTGCATGTCAGAACTTGATTCATTTTGCAGCCAACAATAGGCAGTACAACAGAAAGGCTATAGAAGACATATGGCAACATTTTTAAAGCTAACCTGTCAGCGGGATTTAGCTAGGTAAACTACAGGCATTGTCAGTTTGTCAGCGTTAAACTGATTCAAATGATACCTAGGGAGAAGAAATTCAGCTCGTGGTTCCTGTGTAATCACTGTTAGAAGTTTTCAGTTAAGGACACACCCATGCTTTGAGGCGGGACTCTAGGCAGTCTTATCTTGGTGCCTACAGTCTTGGAGACACAGAGAGACCTGCCCACAGGCCACCCCGAAGCACAAACATTCCTCATCATAAAGACAGAGCAAAACTGTTTGTGCTTCAGGGCAGCCTGTGGGCTGGTCTCTCTTGCCTAGAGCACCAAGATAAGACTGCCTACAGTTCCATCCAGGAGCACGAGAATCTAACACTGATTACACAGGAACCACAAGACTGATTTCTTCACCCCAGCTATCATTTTAATCAGTGTAGCAGCGCCCACCTGACAGTGCCTATATAGTTTAGTTAGCAAAATCCTGCTGACAGGTTCTCTTTAACCCCTTTACCCCCAAGGGTGGTTTGCACGTTAATGGCCAGGCCAATTTTTACAATTCTGACCACTGTCCCTTTATGAGGTTATAACTCTGGACCGCTTCAACGGATCCCGGTGATTCTGACATTGTTTTCTCGTGACATATGTACTTCATGATCGTGGTAAAATTTCTTTGATATTACCTGCATTTATTTATGAAAAAACAGAAATTTGGTGAAAATTTTGAAAATTTCGCAATTTTCCAACTTTGAATTTTTATGCAATTAAGTCACAGAGATATATCACACAAAATACTTAATAAGTAACATTTCCCACATGTCTACTTTACATCAGCACAATTTTGGAACCAACATTTTTTTTGTTAGGGAGTTATAAGGGTTAAAAGTTGACCAGCAATTTCTCATTTTTACACCACCATTTTTTTTTCTTTTTTTTTTTTTTAGGGACCACATCTCATTTTAAGTCATTTTGAGGGTCTATATGATAGAAAATACCCAAGTGTGACATCATTCTAAAAACTGCACCCCTCAAGGTGCTCAAAATCACATTCAAGAAGTTTATTAACCCTTCAGGTGTTTAACAGGAGTTTTTGGAATTTTTAAATAAAAATGAACATTTAACTTTTTTTCACAAAAAAAATTTACTTCAGCTCCAACTTACTTTATTTTACCAAGGGTAACAGTAGAAAATGGACCCCAAAAGTTGTTGTACAATTTGTCCCGAGTACGCCGATACGCCATATGTGGGGGTAAACCACTGTTTGGGCGCATGGCAGAGCTCGGAAGCGAAGGAGCGCCATTTGACTTAATGCAAAATTGACTGGAATTGAGATGGGACACCATGTTGCGTTTGGAGAGCCCCTGATGTGCCTAAACATTGAAACCCCTCACAAGTGACACCATTTTGGAAAGTAGACCCCCTAAGGAACTTATCTAAATGTGTGGTGAGCACTTTGATCCATTAAGTGATTCACAGAAGTTTATAAAGCAGAACCGTAAAAATAAAAATATTTTTTCAGAAAAATGATCTTTTCGCCAATTTTTTATTTTCCCAAGGGTAAGAGAAGAAATTGGACCCCAAAAGTTGTTGTACAATTTGTCCTGAGTACGATGATACCCCATATGTGGGGGTAAACCACTGTTTGGGTGCATGGCAGAGCTCGGAAGGGAAGGCGCAACGTTTACCTTTTCAAGTTGACTGGAATTGAGATAGGACGCCATGTTGCATTTGGAGAGCCCCTGATGTGCCTAAACAGTGGAAACCCCCAAAAAGTGACACCATATTGGAAACTAGACCACCCAAGGAACTTATCTAGATGTGTTGTGAGAACTTTGAACCCCAAAGTGTTTCACTACAGTTTATAATGCAGAGCCAAGAAAATAAAAAAGTTTCCAGAAAAAATGATTTTAGCCCCCAGCTTTGTATTTTCCCAAGGGCAACAGGAGAAATTGGACCCCAAAAGTCGTTGTGCAATTTGTCCTGAGTACACCGATACCCCATATGTGGGGGGGAACCACCATTTTGGCGCATGCCAGTGATAGGAAGGGAAGGAGCGCCGTTTGGAATGCAGACTTACAGTAGATGGAATGGTCTGCGGGCATCACATTGCGTTTGCAGAGCTCCTGATGTGCCTAAACAGTAGAAACCCTCCACAAGTGACCTCATATTGGAAATTAGACCCCTAAGGAACTTATCTAGACATGTTGTCAGAACTTTGAACCTTCAAATGTTTCACTAAAGTTTATAACGCAGTCGTGAAAGCAAAAAAAATATTTTTTTTTCCCCACAAAAATGTTTTTTTAGCCCCCAAATATTTATTTTCCCAAGGGTAACAGGAGAAATTGGACCCCAAAAGTTGTTCAATTTGTCCTGAGTACGCCAATACCCCATATGTGGGGGTAAACCCCTGTTTAGGAGCACGGGAGAGCTCGGAAAGGAAGGAGCACTGTTTTACTTTTTCAATGCAGAATTTGCTGGAATTGAGATCGGACACCAAGTCACGTTTGGAGAGCCCCTGATGTGCCTAAACAGTAGAAATCACCCAATTCTAACACCAACCCTAACCCGAACACACCCCTAACCCTAATCTTAATGCTAGCCACACCTGTAACTCGAACATGCCCCTAACTGTAATCCCAACCCTAACCCCAACACACCCCTAACCCTAATCCCAACCATAACCCTAATCCCAACCATAACCACACCCCTGACCTCGACACACCCCTAACCCTAATCCCAACCGTACATGTAATCCTAACCCTAACTTTAGCCCTAACCCTAATGAGAAAATAGAAATACATTTTATTTTATTTTTCCTAAGAGGGTGATGAAGGGGTGGTTTGATTTACTATTTATAGCGGGTTGTTTCGCAGCTGTCAAACTAAAAGACGCTTTTTATTGCAAAAAAATAGTTTTTGCATCACCACATTTTGAGAGCTATAATTTTTCCATATTTTGGCCCACAGAGTCGTGTGAGGTCTTGTTTTTTGTGGGACGAGTTAACGTTTTTATTGTTTCCATTTTAAGGCACATGACATTTTTTGATCGCTTTTTATTATAATTTTTGGGAGGCAGAATGATGAAAAAACAGCAATTCATGAATTTCTTTGGGGGGGGCGGCGTTTATACAGTTCTGCGTGTGGTAAAATTGATAAAGCAGTTTTATTCTTCGGGTCAGTACGATTACGGCAAAACCTCATTTATATTGTTTTTTATGTTTTGGTGCTTTTATACAATAAAAACTATTTTATATTAAAAATAATTATTTTGGCATCGCTTTATTCTGAGGGCTATAACTTATTTTTTTGCTCATGACACTGTATGGGGGCTCGTTAATTGCAAGACAACATGACGTTTTCAGGGGTACCATGTTTATTTATATTCGTCTTTTTGATTGCGTGTTATTCCACTTTTTGTTCGGCGGTATGATAAAGCATTGTTTTTTGCCTCATTTTTTATTTTATTTTTTTACAGTGTTCACTGAAGGGGTTATCTAGTGGGACAGTTTTATACGTCGGGTCTTTACGGACACGGTGATAAATATGTGGTACTATTGTTTTTTTTATTTACATAAAGAAATGTATTTTTGTGGAAAAATATTTTTTTCTTTATTTTGGAATTTTAAAAAGTATATATTTACACATGTTAATTTTATTTTTTACTTTTTTACATTGTCACAGGGTGAGACATCACTATATAGAGTCAGATCGCTGATCTGACACTTTGCACAGCACTGTGTCAGATCAGCGATCTGACAGGCAGTGCAGGAGGCTTGCCGATGCCTCTCAGCAGGCACTGACAAGCCACCTCACCACAGTACCCAGAAGGACCCCACGGCCATCTTGGATCCGGAGGCCTGCAGGGAGGAGACCCTCGGAACGCTGCGATCACATCGCGTTGTTCTGAGGGTTTCAGGGAAGCACGCAGGGAGCCCCCTCCCTGCGTGATGCTTCCCTATGCCACCGGAACGCTGCGATCTTGTTTGATCGCAGTGTTCTGGGGGTTAAAGTGCCAGGAGCGGTCCGTGACCAGCCCTGGCACATAGTGCCGGATGTCAGTTGTGATAAGCAGCTGACACCCGGCCACAATCCCCCTGTGGGCGCGGCTAATCGCGTATGATGTACTATACCGTCCATGGGAATTAAGTCCCAGGTCATATGGACAGGATAGTACGTCCGATGGCAGAAAGGGGTTAAGGGGAACCTGAATCATGGGCAGCGTGAATCAGATCCAGGCTGCATCATTGCACCCATGTATGTTTTATTCTAAAACGCTGCCGAATTTAAAGAGAAAACATGCTTCTAAAAGCAAGTTAGGACTATGTATCTCACATGACTAGTCCAAGGCTGTTCCTCACCAAGCACTACTAAACCAACACATCTTTCTCTATACACATAGATAACTGCCTTGGATGATTCATTCAAAACGAATAGTCACCAGCTGGCTTTTCAAAGCAAAACCATACAGCTGTGTTAACACATCCAATGTCTGCCTCCTGCTGATAGCATTTCAGGCAACATGAATGTCAGATTCCTTTTCACAAAATCTGGGAAACATGTGAATTTAATATTGTGCACCATAAAAGCCAGTGCAATGACACACTAACAGGAGCCAAAGAGACTTCGCCCTCACCTACAGTGCTGTGCAAATTACCGTATATACTCGAGTATAAGCCGAGATTTTCAGCCCACTTTTTTGGGCTGAAAGTCCCCCTCTCGGCTTATACTCGAATCATACCCAGGGGCCAGCTAGGGAGGGGGAGCGGGGGCTGCCTAAAAATACTCACCTAGTCCAGGCGCGGTCCCTGCAGGTCCCTGGCTTCCCCGGCGCCGGCAGCAGCAGCTTCTTCCTGTACTGAGCGGTCACATGGTACCGCTCATTATGGCAATGAATATGCGGCTCCACCTCCCATAGAGGTGGAGCCGCATATTCATTACTGTGTATTGAGCGGTAACGGTGACCGCTTAGTACAGGATGAAGCTGCGGCGTCGGGGGAAGCAGGGACTGCACAGCGCCAGGACCAGGTGAGTATATGGGAGGGGAGCGCTGAGCTGCGCGATAATCACCTTTCCTCGTTCCGGGCGCCGCTCTGTCTCCAGCAGTGACGCTCAGGTCAGAGGGCGCGATGACGTGGTTAGTGCGCGCCCTCTGCTGAACGTCAGTGCTGAGCATGGAGTGGCGCCGGAACGAGGTGCACTGCAGGTGACTATTGAAAGTGCCGGGGGCCTGAGCGACGGAGAGGTGAGTATGTGATTTTTTTTTTTTATCGCAGCAAATGGGGCAAGTGTCTGCATGGAGCATCTATGGGGCCATAATGTTTGCGCAGCACTATATGGGGCCATAAAGTTTGCGCAGCACTATATATGGGGCCATAAAGTTTGCGCAGCACTATATATGGGGCCATAAAGTTTGCGCAGCACTATATATGGGGCCATAAAGTTTGCGCAGCACTATATATGGGGCCATAAAGTTTGCGCAGCACTATATATGGGGCCATAAAGTTTGCGCAGCACAATATATGGGGCCATAAAGTTTGCGCAGCACTATATATGGGACCATAAAGTTTGCGCAGCACTATATATGGGGCCATAAAGTTAGCGCAGCACTATATATGGGGCCATAAAGTTAGCGCAGCACTATATATGGGGCCATAAAGTTTGCGCAGCACTATATATGGGGCCATAAAGTTTGCGCAGCACTATATATGGGGCCATAAAGTTTGCGCAGCACTATATGGTCCATAAAGTTTGCGCAGCACTATATGGGGCCATGAAGTTTGCGCAGCACTATATGGGGCCATAAAGTTTGCGCAGCACTATATGGGGCCATAAAGTTTGCGCAGCACTATATGGGGCCATAATGTTTGCGCAGCACTATATGGGGCCAAAATGTTTGCGCAGCACTATATGGGGCCATAATGTTTGCGCAGCACTATATGGGGCCATAATGTTTGCGCAGCACTATATGGGGCCATAATGTTTGCGCAGCACTATATGGGGCCATAATGTTTGCGCAGCACTATATGGGGCCATGTTTGTGCAGCACTATATGGGGCCATAATGTTTGTGCAGCACTATATGGGGCCACAATGTTGGTGCAGCACTATTTGGAGCCATGTTTGTGCAGCACTGTATGGGGGCCATAACGTTTGTGCAGCACTATATGGGGCAAGTGTCTGTATGGGGCCATAATTAACGTTTGTAGGGCACTACGGTATATGGGGCAAGTGTCTGTATGGAGCATCTTATAGGGCCATAATCAGCATTTGTGCAGCATTATATTGGGCAAATGTGTCTATGGAGCATCTTATGGGGCCTTTATTAACCTTTATGCAGGATTATATGGGGCATATTCTAATATGGAACATCTTATGGGGCCATCATAAACTGCATGGAGCATTATATGGGGCTCCTGATTCAATATGGATATTCAAAAACACTTAACCTACTGATGTCTCAATTTTACTTTTATTGGTATCTATTTTTACTTTTGACATTTACCGGTAGCTGCTGCATTTTCCACCCTAGGCTTATACTCGAGTCATTAAGTTTTCCCAGTTTTTTTGTGGCAAAATTAGGGGGGTCAGCTTATACCCAGGTCAGCTTATACGCGAGTATATACGGTAATTGGTACAAAGCAAAAAAATAAAATGTTCTAATGCACTGTTTCATACTAATTCTGAAAATTACCTTTTCCCACTGGCTAGTTGACCAAGATTTATTAATTATATATTAAAACTGGTTTGAATCACTGACTGGAAACCAACTTACAATTTTGCTTAAAAAATGCTTTGTCCCAATTAATTTACACAGCACTGTTCATGTGTTACCATTATATTACATTAATAAAACAAGCAAGCAAAAGGAAGACGCTGAAGGAACAAAGACAGTTTAATTCATATTTCATAATTTAGTACGGTTGACTTCTTCCAAAGACACTGCTGATAGCAAAATATTCTGAGCATTACATTTTATATACAACATTAAAGAGGATCACTATGAATCAAGGAACAGTCCAAAATTTTACAGCACCCCATGAAAGACTGATGCAATTTTGCACTAAATTTAAGCAAAACCCCACATGGAACCCTAGGGATGAGAACAAATCATAAAACCAAATTGTGCATATGACAGTATTCCTGAAAGAAATGGAAATACGTAAATCAGAACAATACATATTTATATAAGATAAAGTCTTCCATTACTCTGTGAAATGAATTCTCCTTTAGGGTATGATAGTAAGACCAGAAATTCTAGTCTGGAGTATATCAGGGCTGCAAGTAGGTTATTTACACTAAGAAGTCACATGGATAAAACCAGTCCAGGTTCAAGCAGCAATGCTTCCTTTTAGGTGGTTCAATGCAACAAATATCATTCTTTCTTGCTACGTGAACGCATTTTCATAGTCACTGATCAATGAACTGGAGTGATTAACTCTGCCCAAAACATCTAAGGCGCAATCCACCTGAATGGTCGCTAGAGCACCTACAACTCCAAAGCGCATGATTTTAAGTGGTCTGCAGTGGCGTACAAGACTTTCTTCCAAAAGTAAAGATGGATGGATTCCTTATCACACAGTGTTTAAGGAGGTATACTTCTTACAGTACATAGACTTCTATTATGTCGTGGTGTCTTCATTACGTGCTGGCCAAATATACAACAAAGCACTCTGTTGCATTGTCTTGGGACCCACAATTATGCTCCTCAATTCAATCACGCCCCATCAGCTTGACCAAATGGTGGGGGAGAGATATGCCAAAATAGGCATCCAACAGGTCCCCAATCATAGGGAAGTTAAGAGAATCAGAATTAGCTGGAATGAATAAAAACAAACAAGCAAACAAAACACAAGTTGGCTGTCATCCTAAAACATGAAAAGGTCAACAAATCCCATAAAAATGTAGAAAGAAATACCTAAGCACGGCCAGCTTTCCAATAGTGAGACATTAAAATCCGTCACACCCTTTGTTAAGGGTCAGAAAAATAATTTATTTTCCCCTCTATTAAGATGCAAATTTGGCTCCACCGAAAATACACAATTTCAGGCACTAAATTAATGTAAGGATGGAAGATAATTTCACAAACAAGGGTTATTTAAAGTAAAATAAAAAAAAATAAAAAAAAAACAATTTACAAAAAATGAAAAATTCTTCCTAAAAAAAAAAAATCAAAGAATTCCTCTTACTTGGAAGACTACATGCTCGCCTGCCATAAAATACAGATGACTATAGATATTGCACTAACATTAGGTGAAATGAAGAGAAAAAAAATTCTCAAAAAGAATAGCACAATATAACTAAGGGCTTACTAAGTGCCTAATGGACTAGTGGTCAACCTAAAACATTGTTGGAGCTTCAGGTGAAGGTTCCTTGGGAATAGACAGCTACACGGTACAAGGGGACCGATGATTCAATGGAGCTGGGATTACAAATAAATGGTTAGTCTCCAAGAAGCAGCAGGCTGGGCTCATCTACTTCAACTAATTAAGTCTTTATGTTACCCTCTGAGGTCTTCAAATCCTATATTCTACATTCTCTGTCTATACACTGCCCAGTTACATAAAGAAAAGTGCAAGTCTGGGAGACCGAGCATGTACAAGGGATCATCAAAACACACCTTGGGTACAAAGGGCCACAATGAGAGCTTTAAAGGGCCACTCGCCCCTGATTTTCCAGTCCATCAACCAGAGGCCCAATAAAAAGACTTATGTTACTGAGGATAGCCTTAGCCAATGGCATTTATAACAGTCAAAACTATACAGTAGATAAAGAGCCCCCAATGTATGGGATGTCAAAATGTAAAATTCTTCAAACTGATTAAATAATTGCAAATCGATTTCAACTCTGCTGAACAAATGTAGCTTAGACAATAACTGCTGTAGAGAATATCCATTACGCAGCCTAGCACGGTCCATTTGCAAATAATCTGAAAGAGATAGTTTACAGGTAAATGTACATGGAAGGGTAAAAAGGACCAGGTTTAAGCGTTCATGTTCACTACTGTTTAGGATTCACTGCAATTCCCCGCAGACTACTTTACTACACATTTCTTAATAGGATACACAAGGCGAAGGGGAAACAGCCAGACGAAAAGGGAATCGAAGGCACATAACCCACACAATAAGAAAAGTCAGAATTAGGCCAAGATATTTCTCAATAATAAGCAGCCTGTGTAGTTATAAATGAAGAACACTGGATTAGACAGAGGTAAGAACGTGTTGTAGTGTTCAGAAGTGGTGATGTCCTGTCTTCATTGAACATGTGCGCTGATAAAAATACAAAAATCAGTGAGAAGAAATCATTTTACCGTATGAGAAATAATGCAGCCATTCTCAGAATATAGTAAAAATATAAAATACCGGTACATACAATTTTCAGTATATAGAAGACGGATTAGACTAGTAGTGGGATCCTAAGAAAGACTAACAGCGAGCTCAGACAGTGTGGCTGGGTACGTAACCGAACTTTACTCACTTTGACAGACAGTGGTCAATGGCTACACAATGGGCAATGGCTACTGTGAGTGGGCAGCATTACAGGCATGTGGCCAACTGAAGCGTTCGCTCTCCAATAAGGCAGCCATCACAAGGGGAGATCCCTTTCAATAAAGAAACCGATGTGCGCTATATGTATATGGTGTCTTGCCTCTCAGACAGTATGTGTACCTCCTACACTACGGCTGGACAAAGCTTATACGTGAGCCATCTCCGTGAAATCAGACTTCAGTGAGCTTTTTCAAAGTCATGCATATTTTCAATATCAAAGGTGTTTTTCCAATATTTAGAATGGGTCAATAGGTTCCATAACATGGGTATAACCATTGGGACTGCCACAAAACTAGATAGATAGATAGATAGATAGATAGATAGATAGATAGATAGATAGATAGATAGATAGATAGATAGATAGATAGATAGTTTCCCATTTGCAGTGGAGAGATGCTTGTATGGGCAATCCTGGTTATACTGTACGGCAGATATGGAAAGAGCTGAGCATGCCAAGTAACACTCAGAAAGTGCCTAATTGGTCAGTTCATCTCCACAAATTGGGAACATGGGTCCCTAATGTTCAGTTTATGCTTGGACCCCCACCAATAAAGCATATATGGCATTTTCATATGCCGTACTATGAAAAAACAAAAGTGACAATGAAAGATGTGCCATGATCCATGTGGCTTACATATATTGCCAAAATCCCCCGGTTATCTTGTGGGAGTAACCCACGGAGAATAAGTTCCTGTACTTCAGCTCTTCACAAGCTTTCAATCACCTATAGAGGACACCAGTTCTTACATGTGCCAAAAACCAGCAAAATACACTGAACTTTGAGAATGTTTTGTATCACACACAAGGAAATGCTATCCAGCAGGAAAAGGAACTTTCTGATTTTTTTTTATTATTTTGTTCCATTGTTGATATGGCAAATGGAGACAAAAGAAAAATCTGCCTCACTCAGAATTTAAACTGCCGTCACATAAACAAGGCAAAAGAAAGGATTTAGGATTTAGCATTTACATTGAAGACACCATCCCATGTTACCTCGATCTTATACCTGAATTAGAATAGCAATCTAAGGAAACCATGTTGCAAAAAAGTGAACAGATAAAATTTAAAACAATTAAAATAACATACAAAACAGGATGTTTCAACTTATTAAAACCACAAACATCGTCTTGATTAAACTTCTCTCCCACAGAGGACTGAATGTGTGACAAGAGTCTTGAGGCTGACATATGAACACGCACTTTCGTCCCATCGCCAAACAGTTTGTGTTTTCTTTATTATTTTTTTTTTTCATGTTAACTGTGAGACAGATGATGCCCATGGGCTGCTGTACATAGAATTATATATGGCAGCTCAACAACTTTCTGGCTGGGAAGGGAGAAAAAAAAAAAAAGGGGGGGGGGGGGGAAGAAAAAAAAAAATAGCACTTCATGCCTTAATTTACAAGATGAATTTTCCTAAAAAGAAACCAATGAAAATTGCTGCAATAACGACAAGAAGTGATGGGATGGGGTTGCCTTGTTCTTTCAGCATTCCTCTGCCCTTCCTCCTCTCCTCCTGAGAAAAAAACAAAAAAAACAAAATCAATTCCTAGTGGAAAACACTTAAGATTTTCGATGCAAAACCAGTGCAGAGATACCACACATGAACCAAGTGACTACATAAGTCAATGGAAACCAATAGACGCCAGTGGTATCCACTACATAAGTGTGTGGTGTACCAGTTATGCAAGCCAAGTACTATAACCAAGCTGAATACAATTACTACTAGGTACTGCCACTACATATTTTTACGTTTATTACCATATATACTCGAGCATAAGCCGAGATTTTCAGCCCCCAAAAAATGGGCTGAAAGTGCCCCTCTCGGCTTATACTCGAGCCATGGAAGGCGGGGGGGGGGGGGGGGGGGGTGTCGGTGGGTGAGGGGGTGCGACACCTGTCAAATACTCACCTGCTCCCCTGTTCAGTGGTCACTGGTACCACTCATTAAAGTAATGAATATGGACTCCACTCCCATAGGGGTGGAGCTGCATATTCATTACTGTAATGAGCGGTGCCACGTGACCGCTCACTACAGGAAGGAGGTGCCGCTCCCGGAGACATGGGACATGCAGGGACCACATCAGGAGCGCCGGGAGCAGGTGAGTATGTCATATTCACCTTTCCGCGTTCCACCGCCCCCAGTCTTCCGTATCCTCTGCAGTGGCTGTTCAGGTCAGAGGGCGCGATGACGTATTAGTGTGCGCGCCGCCCTCTGCCTAAACAGTCAGTGCGGAGACGAGACGCTGAGGAGCAGAGGGCAGCGACGAGAGGTGAGTATGTAATTTTTTTTTAGTGCAGCAGCATTACATGTGACACAATGCTATATGGAGAGTCTATGGGGCCAGGACTGCATGGAGCCTTATATGAGGCATCTATGGGGCCATAAAGAACTGCATGGAGCATTATATGGGGCATCTATGGGGCCATAAAGAACTGCATGGAGCATTATATGGGGCATCTATGGGGCCATAAAGAACTGAATGGAACATTATATGGGGCATCTATGGGGCCATAAAGAACTGAATGGAACATTATATGGGGCATCTATGGGGCCATAAAGAACTGCATGGAGCATTATATGGGGCATCTATGGGGCCATAAAGAACTGCATGGAGCATTATATGGGGCATCTATGGGGCCATAAAGAACTGCATGCAGCATTATATGGGGCATCTATGGGGCCATAAAGAACTGCATGGAGCATTATATGGGGCATCTTTGGGGCCATAAAGAACTGCATGGAGCATTATATGGGGCCATAAAGAACTGCATGCAGCATTATATGGGGCATCTATGGGGCCATAAAGAACTGCATGGAGCATTATATGGGGCATATTTGTATATGGAGCATCTTATGGGGCCAAAATGAACTGTATGGAGCATTATATGGGGCTCCTGATTCAATATGGATATTCAAAAACACAACCTACTGATGTCTCAATTAATTTTACTTTTATTGGTATCTATTTTTATTTTTGACATTTACCGGTAGCTGCTGCATTTTCCACCCTAGGCTTATACTCGAGTCAATAAGTTTTCCCAGTTTTTTGTTGCAAAATTAGGGGGGGTCGGCTTATACTCGGATCGGCTTATTCTCGAGTATATACGGTACATAGATTTGTTTTTATCAACATTCTCCTGATTTCTCTTTAGTGTGTATACAGTTATATGAAAAAGTTTGGGCACCCCTATTAATCTTAAGCTTAATGTTTTATAAAAATTGTTTGGTTTTTTTTGCAACAGCTATTTCAGTTTCATATATCTTATAACTGTTGGACACGCAGTCAAAGCAAAAGGTGGCTACTTTGAAGAACCTAGAATATAAGACACAATTTCAGTTGTTTCACACTTTTTTGTTAAGTATATAATTCCACATGTGTTAATTCATAGTTTTGATGCCATCAGTGTGAATGTACAATTTTCATAGTCATGAAAATACAGAAAAATCTTTAAATATACACACACACACACACACACTATAACTATATATACATATATACATACATACACACATACACGTGAGCGCGCATACAGATTCGATAGATCGGTAGATTGCATGGCACATATCGAAGATAAAATAAAAAAAATGTGATTTTAACCCCTTAGTGACGGAGCCAAATTTTTGAAATCTGACCAATGTCACTTTATGTGGTAATAACTCTGGAACAATTCAACATATCCCAGTGATTTTGAGATTGTTTTTTCACTCCACATTATACTTTATGATAATGGTAAATTTAGGTCGATATGTTTTGTGTTTATTTATAAAAACTATCAGAAATTTGAGAAAAATGTTAAAAAATTAGCAATTTTCTAACTTTGAATCCCTTTAATCCAGATAGTCAAACCATAGCAAAACATTAATGAATATAATTTCCCACATGTTTGGTTTACATCAGCACCGTTTTTAATGTGTTTTTTTTATTTTGTTAGCATTTTAGGAGGTTTAAAAATGTAGCAGTAATTTTTCATTTTTTCAAGGAAATGTACATAATTTATTTTATTTAGGGACCTATCCATGTCTGAAGTGACTTTAGGGGTCCCATATATTGGGAAACCCCCAAAGTTATACCATTTTCAAAACAGCACCCCCTGACATATTGAAAACTGCTGTAAGGTAGTATATTAACCCTTCAGGTGCTTTTCAGGAATTAATGCAAAGTGGCATAACAGAAATGAAAATGTGTATTTTTACCACCTAAATGCCGCTAACTTCTGAACAGGTTGCAACAGCCAACAGACTCTAAGGCCACTATTTGGTCATGAATTGCCATGACAAACATCAGGACCACACAATCATGATCTGAGGGCACCAATCGGGATAAAGAGGAAGCCCCCACACTCTGTTAACCCTTTATAATGATGTAGTCACTATTGACAGCAGCATCTAAGGGGTTAAACAGATTTGTACGGTGCAAACACTGATCGTGGCTGATGCACCAATTTGTCAGCTATAGTGGATAGCCGACAGCTGCTGGATTGTCACCTGTATGGGGAGGCTATTCTCTTATATCTCAGGTCAGGTAAAAGACGTATTGGCTGTCATTAAGGGGTTAAAACGCCCCCCCCCCCCCCCCAAAAAAAAAAACAAAACAACAACTGAGACTAAAGCCATCTACTATATAATTGTCTAAGGGGTACTTCCGTCTTTCTGTCTGTCTGTCACGGATATTCATTGGTCGCGTCCTCTGTCTTTCATGGAATCCAAGTCGCTGTTTGGTCGTGGCAAAACAGCCACGACCAATCAGCGACGGGCACAGTCTGGCGGAAAAATGGGAGCTCCTTCCTCCCCGCAGTCAGTGCCTGCTCCGTACTCCCCTCCAGTCAGCGCTCACACAGGGTTAATGGCAGCGGTAACGGACCGCGTTATGCCGCGGTGTAATGCACTCCGTTACCGCTGCTATTAACCCTGTGTGACCAACTTTTTACTATTCATGCTGCCTATGCAGCATGAATAGTAAAACTATTAATGTTAAAAATAATTTAAAAAAAATAAAAAATCGTTATATACCCACCGTCCGTCGGCCCCCGGATCGACAACAGGCCTTTCCCGCTCGCGACGTGGGCTGCGCAATATACTATGTGGGCTGCGCAATATACTATGTGGGCTGTGCTATACACTACGCATACATATTCTAGAATACCCGATGCGTTAGAATCGGGCCACCATCTAGTAGACTATATTAGCATAGAGACAACACAAGATCACTTCTGCTTGCGCTCAATGAGCATTCAAAAATTATTCACATCAAGAGGAAGAAACCGTGATCCGAGCCAAGCAACTGGGAAATTTGGACATATCTGTACAGATTTTTATCCTCTGGATGTTAACTATTTTACCATTTGCTGAAACTAAAAAAACTAATAATTAGAGCTGAAAAATAATATACCTTGCATAAGTAATATTTTATCATACAAGTAAAGTTTTCGTCATCCCAACATGAAAAATAACTTTAAGGAGGACTTGTCACCACATGAAATGTAGCCAGATTATCCGCTTATTTTATTTCTGCAGCTTCAATCAGTATGCCATATTTTGTTATTTTGCAAGTACACCAGAAATATGAGCTTTTTTAGTTTCTTTCCTCGAAGAGGGTAAGGCTTACTGAATTCTCTGGTGGCACGTCTGTAGGATGTTCTGCCTCAATTACTGTGTGCAACGCCCTCTTGATAAAAGGCAAAAATTAAAAATTAAAGCACACATCTCTCTTGAACATCATGTATATTTTTCCGAGACCATTATATATGTATAACCACTGTGTATATAGTGTTTTGTCTAGTGTGCCCTTAAAACGATCAACATATATAATTTAACCTAACCTTACATACCCCCAGGGGCTGCAAAACGTCACATTGGTACAAGTGGGGAGACCTTACCACGTGATCCCGCTAATATTATTGTCAGGCGGGGTGGCAAGGTGTAGATCCTTGACATGTGGTCCCAGCGGTGGGATACAGTGTGATCTCTCTGGTGTCATCCTTCACAACTTCTAACAAATAAGGGATTCTCCAAGCAGTGACAGACATTGTTTCTGAGTAGACCCAGCTGTGAGATCCTAACACTGTAATAGTACAATTGTGCCAGAAATTTCAACAATTCGACTTTAAATGATGCCAAACATTTCTACAAATCAAAAAGATGGAGTTAAGGCTGAGTCACACATAATGATATCGTTGCAAGATCACGCTTTTGGTGACGTAGCAACGATCCCGCTAACGATCTCGTTATGTGTGACAGCGACCAACGATCAGGCCCCTGCTGGGAGATCGTTGGTCGATGGGAATGATCAGGACCTTTTTTTGGTCGCTGATCACCCGCTGTCATCGCTGGATCAGCGTGTGACGCCGATCCAGCGATGTGTTCACTTGTAACCAGGGTAAATATCGGGTTACTAAGCGCAGGGCCGCGCTTAGTAACCCGATCGCGCTTAGTAACCCGATATTTACCCTGGTTACCATTGTAAAAGTTAAAAAAAAAACAGTACATACTCACATTCTGATGTCTGTCACGTCCCCCGGCGTCCACAGGGTTAAAACTGCTTTCGGCAGGAGCGCTGTTAATATGCACGCGCTGCTGCCGAGAGCTTCCCTGCACTGACTGTCAGCGCCGGAAGTAAGGCAGAGCACAGCGGTGACGTCACCTCTTACTGCCGGCGCTGAGACATTCAGTGCAGGGAAGCTCTCGGCAGCAGCGCGTGCACTGTTTTTTTTTTGGTTGTTTTTTTTTTTTTTTAACTTTTACAATGGTAACCAGGGTAAATATCGGGTTACTAAGCGCGGCCCTGCACTTAGTAACCCGATATTTACCCTGGTTACCCGGGTGCTGCAGGGGGACTTCAGCATCGTTGAAGACAGTTTCAACTATGCCGAAGTCGTTCCCCTGATCGTTGGTCGCTGGAGAGAGCTGTCTGTGTGACAGCTCCCCAGCGACCACACAACGACTTACCAACGATCACGGCCAGGTCGTATCGCTGGTCGTGATCATTGGTAAGTCGTTTAGTGTAACTGTACCTTTACTTACCTGTAACGGGATTTCTCAGAGCCCATGTCAGCACAATGGAAAGAGGGGATCCGCCCTTCAGATAAAAGGGCGGTATCTCTCCCCCATCAGTTGGTTTACAGAGCATCGGAGGGCCTCCAGGTTAATGACAACAAAAAAATATGTACTTTATCATATTGCTTATCAGAAAAAGCACCATGCCTATACATAAACACTACGAACAATAAAACGTGCTCACCACACACGTGATGGGAGGGAATAAGCGGGTGCTGTCATGGGCTCTAAGAAATCCAGTTACCGGTAAGTAACTCCGCCTTTCTCTATCCCCCATGACAGCACCACAGAGAGAATTACAGAGATTTGTAACTTAGGGAGGGACCACAGCCTGAAGAACCCTTCTTCCAAAGGTTAAGTCAGACGAAGAGGCTAGGTCCAGCCAATAGTGCCTAAAAAAAGGTAGAAGGTGATGACCAGGTGGTCGCCTTACAGATTTGCTCTATCAATACCTCCGACCTTTCTGCCCAGGAGGTTGCCATTGCTCTTCTGGAATGAGCTTTCAGCCTTTCTGGGACCACATTCCCACTGGATGAGTAAGCCAAGGCTATCGCATCTCTTATCCATCTTGCTGTGGTACTCTTGGAGGCCTTGAGTCCCTTTCTAGGTCCCTGAAAACATACAAAGAGATCCTTCCTTCCTATACCTCTGGGTGGACTCTAGGTACTGAACCAGACATCTCCTCACGTCTAAGGTGTGAAATTTTTCTTCTTCCCTATTCTTAGGGTTTGAGCAAAAGGAAGGAAGGACTACCTCCTGAGACCTATGGAACCAAGATGCATCCTTTGCTAAGTAGGCCGGGTCAGGTTTTAGAGTAACCCCATTACCAAGAATCTTTGTGAAGGGAGGTTCTGCAGATAAGGCTTGAATATCACTTACTCTCCGGCTGACGTTAGAGCCATGAGGAGAGCAGTCTCTAATGATATTTTAAGAGTGATTGACTCTATAGGCTCAAATGGTGGACGTGTTAGAACCAGATTTAGATCCCAAGATGGTAGCTTTCTGCTGACTATCGGTCTAGACCTTGCGGCGGCTCTGATAAAACGTGCTACCCACGGGTTGCCCGCTACATCCTGATTATATGATGCTCCTAGGGCTGCTACTTGTACCTTTAAGGTGCTTACTGCCAGGCCACGTTCAACTCCCTTAAGAACTCAAAGATCTTGGTAATTGGAACCCCATCCTGAACCCTTACACCTGAAGTAGACAGGAATTTTTTCCAGGTCTTGCCATAGGCTTTTGTAGTGAAGGTTTTAGTGTAGATACTAATTTTGCTGAAAAACCTCTTTTCTTCAACAGCACCCCTCCAAATTCCATGCTGTTAAATGAAGGTTCGCTAGCTAAGGGTGGAACACTGGTCCCTGAGACAGAAGGTCCGGGAGTTCCGGAAGAACCCAAGGATCAGTGTTGATAACATCCTCAGCCAGGAGAACCAAATTTTTTTGGGCTAGAAGGGAGCTATTAATATTAGCCTTGATCTGTCCTCCCTGACCTTCCGTAGGACTGCAGGGATGAGCATAGTTGGGAGAAAGGTATATGCTAGACTGTGTCCAAGGGATCATGAAAGCTTCTATGGCCTGAGGGTTCCCCCTCGGGGTCTAGAGAACAAAATGCTTCCACCTTTCTGTTGTTGATATTGGCAAACAGGTCTATGATTGGGTCCCCCACATTCCCACAATCTGCTCGAAAACGGATTGCTTTAAGACCCATTCGCTCTGTCTCAATTGAGTGCGGCTCAAAGTCTGCCTTCTGATCTTCTACTCCCCGAATATGTAATGCAGAAAGGAATAGAAGATTGTTCTCCGCTAACGTGAAGATCTTGGAAGTAGTGTCTATCAGGGCTCGGGATCTGGTTCCCTCTTGATGATTTAGGTAGGCTACCACCACCCGATTGTCCGAGAATACCTGAACATGTAGAATGTGTAGGAAATCTGATAGATCATGACCCACTGCCTAAAGTAATTTCTGGTTTCAATATGCCTCTAGGTCCCATCGTCTCCATACCCGCTAAGTGACCCTGTTGCCCAGGTGAGCTCCCCACCCCGTAGGGCTTGCGTCGGTGGTAACTACTCGAGATATCTGTTACCCAGGGGGATTCCTTTGGACAGGTTGTTGGTGTCCCTGCACCAAACTAGGAAATGAATAGAAGTTAAATTTAGAGACATGTTGCCCGCTAAGTGACCCTTTAATGTAGCCTAGTTTTTTTTAGTATGTACCACTGGAGATCCCTTGTGTGGAGTTGTGCCCACTGAACTGCTGGTAAACAGGCGGAAAGGGAACCCAGTAGCAACATTGCCTTTCTCAATGTCATGGAGGGGTTTACCAAGGTCTTTGACACTAGATCTATGATTTTTCCTTTTTTTCTGAGTGGGAGGCGGCACTCCTGTTCTCGGCAGTCCAATATTAACCCCAGGAATTCCTGAACTGTTTGGCTCTAGCCTTGACTTTTTGAGGTTTAGAAGCCAGCCCAGATTCACAAGGGTATTCATTACTCTGTCCCGCTGCTCTCTGCAGTGTTGGGCCGAGTTGCTAGGTATCAGAAAATCTTCCAGATAGGGGACTATCAAAATGTCCTATTCCCTCAGATGAGCGATCATTTCCACTACTAATTTGGTAAATGAGCAGGGAACTATCAATATTCCGAAGGGGAGGGCTTTGTATTGAAATTGTCTTATCTCCCCTTTTATGGAGACATAATAGTCTGAGGAATTTCGGTGACTGTGAATGGGGTCGTGGTAGTAAGCGTCGCTAACATCCAAGACCGTCATAAAACAGTTCGGAAACAGTATTTTTATGGTCAATTTTATTGACTCCGTCTTTAATTTTTTATTTCTCACATAGCCATTTAGTTTCCGCAAGTTTATGACTGCCTGGAATGACCCGTCTGGCTTGGACACTAGGAATAACGGGGAGTAGAATCCCTTCCCCCTTTCCTGAGGTGGCACTTCCTGAAGAACTGATTTGTCTACCAGGCCCATTACATTGCATTCTAGGGTCTCTTGATCTTGGAGAGAAGGCCTCATGGAAGTCACTACCATAGTGTTGAGGAGGGAGGGAAAGTCTATCCGCCAGGAAAGCCGCTTCACCTCTTATCATGGGAATGGATTTCAGAACTTTTTCAGTACCCCATCCCGCGGCTGTTTCTCCAACTGTTCCACCCATATCATTAGGGATCTGGAGGTACACGTAGCTGCTATGGCTGGTCTAAAATTTCCCACTGCCGATTCCCAAGCCCCTTTAAAGGAAGGTGTCAGCTTGTTTATCCAAGGGGTCTTTTAATGTTTCCATATCCTTTGAAGGGTAGGGTAAAGTTTTTAGAGGCTTTGGCCACCGCGACATCAAGTTTAGGGGCTTTATCCCATGATGTTGAAGCCTCTTCCTCAAAGTGGTACTTTCTTTTAAGGGAAGGTACCAACGAAATTTTCCTGTTCGGCTTTTCCCAGTCTTTCTTAATTAAGGTCTGAATGTTTTCGTTTAAGGCCTCTTTCACACTTGCGTCGGTACGGGTCCGTCGCTATGCGTCGAGCCGACGTACCGACGCACGTTGTGAAATTGTGTCACGACGTGGACAGCGGATGCAGTTTTTCAACACATCCGCTGCCCAGTGTAAAGTCCGGGGAGGAGGGGGCGGAGTTCCTGCCGAGCATGAGCGGTCGGAAATGGCGGATCAGACGTACGAAAAAACGTTCACTTGAACGTCGCGATCCGTCGGCAATACAAGTCAATGGGCAAAAAAAACGCATCCTGCAAGCACCTTTGCAGGATCCGTTTTTTGCCCAAAAAGACATATTGCGACGGAGCAGCCACGACGCAAGTTTGAAAGAGGCCTAAAGGAGAAACTTTACGCCTCTTTTGGCCTAATCCCCCAAACATTATGTCCTGAAGCATTTCATCGGGACGAGAGTCCAGCACGCCCATCGTAGATCTTACTGCCTTTACCAGTGTATCTACCTCATCTAGGGCAAAGCAGTGTTTCCCCCCCCCTTTCGTCATCCGAGGATGAGGAGGAGGAGTCTGGCATATCTGAGCCCCTGCACCAGGAGCTAGAGGAATCGGACTGGGAGCATATTACAGTTTCCTTCCTCTTGACCTTATCCCCCCTTCCTGAGGGACCTAAACGAACTCTCGACCTCCGTTGTGATCATGGATCTCAGATCGGAGGCAAAGTCTGGAGTTTCCTCGCAGAGCACTAGTCCTATACAAGCGCTGCAAAGCTTCTTATCCCAGGATACGGGCAAGGCTTTTTCACACATGGGGCAACACCTGTGCTTCATTTTTCCCAATCTCTTACTTCCCTAATAAAAAGGAAGAGAAGGGACCCCAGTTACAATGGTGAACATTCACGAAGATCACTCACCAATCGGATGCAGCTGCAGGTACCGGTTCTGGAGGAGGGGTAGGATCCTGCAAAAGGCGTTTCGGAGATGGTGACCGATTCATCACGCCAGAATTCCTACTGCGTTGTGTGGAGTGGCTGCAATAATAATAATGGAACCAGGAGCACTATTATGCAAAGATAATCAAAGGAGGTGGACCGACCACTCCGCTTGTCAGCAGAGGAACGCTTTTTCTGCAAATCTGTCTGCCGACGCTGCTGGTGGAGGTGCTGGTGCTGCTGGAGTTTGTGGTCACGGTCCTTCATGGTTATTCACAGGGGACTACCTGCAACACTTTTCTTTAGTCGCAGACTTTTAAAATCTGCCGCAGTGCCCATATCGCTTCCGGCCCCTCCCCCTCCGTGGCTACGTCACTCGGGGAGAGTTTTCCTCTGTGCATGCGCCCGCCGGGAACCAGGAAGGCCAGCTTCTGGGGCGGCAGCCATCTTGCTCCACCTCTAGGGTGCTCTCTACCGCGCATGCCCCTCCCCGAACCCAAAAGTCCTTCTTCACTTCTGGAGCGGCAGCCTTTTTGCTGCACCATCAGGGCACACATTATCAGTGTGTTCACCTGCAGGGAACCCGGAAGCCACTGCGTCCTCTCCAGAGCGACGGCCACACTTCCCCTGCTCACCCTGCAGACACCTCGGTCCCAGCGGTGGCGGCTTCAGGCACCGCACCAGCCGAGGCAGGGGCCTCCACGCTGCCAGAACCCGGAAAGGTCAGCCCTGGATTAACCGGATCTTCAGACAATGTCTTCATTCAGGTACCACAAAAAAACTGAAGGTTCCCTGTCAGGGACAGGAAACCAACTGATGCGGGGGGAGAGGTACCACTCTTATCTGTATGTTCCCTGACCCTGAAGGGCGGATCCCGACACCCGAGGGACACCGGACCTTAATAAAGCATCAGCACCATATAGTCTAGGGCAGAGTTTCTCAAATCCCAGTCCTCACAGCCCACAACAAATCATGATTTCCTTAATTATTCCATCACCTATGCAATACTATCAAGATATCAGAAATCGACACGTTCTCTCACCTCTGCAATACTAAGGAAATTTTGAAAAATTGGTGTTTGGGGCCGTGAGGACTGGAGTTTGGGAAACACTGATCTAGGGCTAACTTGTAACTGGTAGCGTAAGGCTGCATTCACAAGCGACGGTCATGCAGTGGTTTCCTGCAAGCTTAAGTGGTTGCGCAGGGAAACCCTAAAAAGAGCCATCTCAAAGACTGCTAATTGCTCGTACTCCAGAAATACATTGCTTTTATATTAGTTCAGTATCCGGTTGAAGCTAAAACCTGATACATCTGGTCTTCCCTAAAGGAAAGAACAAGCAGAAAAATGCAAAACACATGACAGGAAAGCGAGAGTGAAGCGGCCGCTGATTTGCTGAGGGATTGCATGACAATCTCATGCGAGTCCCAGGAGACCAGGAGCTAACTTCGATGGAATGGACCCAGCCCCAGAGGCTGTTCAGACAGCCTTTATTTTACATGGGCAAAAGAAAGAGAAGGCGTTGTCAGTAGTGGACAACCCTCTTTAAAGTCTGTAAACCCCCTTTAAAGTCTACACCCACCAGCTCAGAGAGGACTGAATTTGTGACAGTCTTGGCAGCTACTTCTGTATAGTTATCTGAAGTCACAGACATGCTTCAATGATATTTTGGAAGAAAGATAACTTTCAAACATATTAACAAGTTAGAAAAGTAAAAATAGTATCTCACTTTCAGCATCTGATTATCATCTGACAGCTTTATCATCTCAGACTGAAGTCTCTTACACTCCTCCATGAGCTTCCGTGTTTCAGTGTCATCCATTGAAGCACTACCCTTACTAGGCAGACAAGTAAACAATTTTGCTGATTCATGTGTCTAGATCAAATAAAAACAAAAAAATTATATAACACTATACAAAACAGGCAGAAGGCGAATATAAGCATAGAGGTCAATGCTCGCTAATATTAAAATGCTATCTTACCGCCTTCTCGTGTTCATGTGGCATATCAAACACACATTTTAATTTAGAATCCATTAGATCATCAGGTTTCGCTTCTTTCCACTGCAATGAACAAACAGATAATACAGTTTTACAAACCACTACTGGCAACCCCAGTCACATCAACCACATCTGGTTATCGAATGGCGATACACAGCTTCACAGTTCTGACAATACATATGTTGTGTCTTACCTTTATCAGAAAAAACGTCACAAGAATTTCAAAGATAAAAATTATCTAACATGCGCCATGTACTGGTCGCATGTACAGTCAGCTAATCAATAGCGATCTAACCACTGATACCATGCCAGTCTAACAAAATGGAAAGCGGAAAAGCAGTCCCAAGCAAAGTCACAGCATAAGGTTTATTGTCAAGTTCTTAAATGGGTAAAATTAAGCAACTTTGCAATTTACCTATTAAAAATCTTCTCAAGTCTCGAGAATGAAGGGGATTTTTAGTTTTATAGTGTACTGCTCGCTGTCTAATTACCAGTCGGTTACCTAGGTAAGGAGCACACACTGCTTGCAGGCTCTATTCTTTAGAGCGAGGATGTGCCACACACAGCCCTTGATAGCTTTCTGTACGGCCCCTCAATTACATGGTCACACACATGCCTGACAGTGTCTTGTACTTGCTCATATGTGTTTTTCATGTTGACAGTGACAGTGCCTCACGTGAATGAGTAACTATTACACTGGGTCTACCACTCAACAGCAATTCACTGAAAAGTCGAACAAAAAGGTGTGAAACTAGCCTGCAACTGGCTGTTTGTTGCAAATAAAATTTCCAAGTTGCACATAAGTTGCACACAAATTGCTTGGAATCCATTAACTTCTTTTGTGGACTATGAATGAGAGGGAAGAGGACCTCTATTCCTCTGGAAAGGCCCAAATTGGAATTCACATTTATTATGGGCAGCACGGTGGCTCAGTGGATAGCACTGCATCGCTAGAGTCCTGTTCAAATCTGATCAAGGACAACATCTGCAAAGAGTTTGAATGTTCTCCCCGTGTTTGCATGGGTTTCCTCCCGGTACTCCGGTTTCCTCCCACATTCCTAAGACATACTGATAGGGAATTTAGATCGTGAGCCCCATTGGGGACAGTGATGATAATGTGTGCAAAACTGTAAAGCGCTGCGGAATATGTTAGCGCTAAACAAAAAGATTATTATTTATTATTATTATTAAATATTGTGTGATATTTTATTGCGGCTAAGGCTTCTTTCACACTAG